>NC_138551.1:70376763-70386763 GCF_964273705.1 Natrix helvetica
TGTGAATTCATTCTTAACCATAAAATCTTTTGCATTACCCTGCCTTATATTAAATACCACAGATAACTCTCTGCAGATTTTATATTGTGTTTGATTGCCAGGAACGGTAAAAGTTGGACTAACATTTGGTTTGGCAATTAGGAAGATTTGTAGTTCAATTTATTAATTCCAAAGACAAAACTACACAGAATCAATTTCATATTCAATGATAGTTTATTCTATTTTCTTAAAAATAATTATTTAATAATTTTATTTTACATGGGAAAACAATTCACTAATAATATTGTAATTTATAAATAAATTAGACAAGTTAAAGATAGATATCCCAACTTCTATATCTTTTCCCAATTGTGGCTCAGATTCCAATAAATTGGGTTCATACAATGACTTCTAAGCTTTTAGCTGAAGATTTTTTAAAGATTTATTTTCTGGATTAGTCCTCAATACAAAAATATATCTTTTATTATATATAAAACAATTTGTAAAGGCGAAACAGCTTTAAGACAGCAACAAAAATTTGTTTGTTTGTTTACTTGGAAGTTTTAAATTATACCTTCAGGTTGGCAAGTCCTCCTTTTTTTTTCAAAATAACTCTGAGATAGACAGGTGTATCTTGTCCAAAGTCATACAGTGAACCGATGTGCCTATAGATATTCTTGAACCTCAATCTTCTTGCTGCCAATGCTAACTTCTTTATCACTGTACAAGCTAGCTCTCAAAATGTTTTTAAGTCACTGGCTGAACCTACGTTTTAATACAAAAATGAGGGATTCAATCAATCAATCAATCAAACTAGAGCTGGAAGGAACCTTGGAAGTCTTCTAGTCCAGCCCGCTGCTCAATCTGGAAACCCTATACCATTTTAAAAACCTCCAGTGGTGAAGCACCCACAACTTCTGAAGGCAAGCTGTTAATTGTCCTCAATGTTAGGAGGTTCCTCCTTAATTCCAGATTGCTTTTCTCCTTGATTAGTTTCCATCCCTTGTTTCTTGCCTTGACCTCGGGGGCTTTGGAAAATAAATTGATTCCTTCCTCTTTGTGGCAGCCACACAAACACTGAAATACTGCTTTCATGTCCCATCCCCCCAATCCTTCTTTTCTCTAAAATCCTGCAACCATTCTTCATATGTTTCAGTCTCCAGGACTTTAATCATCTTAGTTGTCCTTCTTTCCACTTTTTCCACAGTCTTAACATCCTTTTTATAATGTGATGACAAAAACTGGATGCAGTATTGCAGGTGTGGTCTTACTAAGGCTTTATAAAGCGGTACTAATACTTTACGTGATTTTGATTCTACGCCTCTCTTTATACAACAATTATATTAGCTTTTTAAGCTGCTGCTGCACACTGCTTATGTTTAAGTGATCATCCACTAGGACTCCAAGGTCCCTCTCACAGTTACCAGGTTTCGCCTAATCTGTACTTGTACCTTTGGTTTTTTCTGCCCAGGTGTAAAACCTTGCTTTTCTCCACATTAAGTTTCATTTTGTTGGATAGGGGCCATTGTTCAAATCTGTCAAGATCTTTTTAGATCCTGAGCTTGTCTTCTGGGCTGTTACAACATTACAAATGTTGTAATTCAGAAACATCTAGATACTGTAAATTTCCCACCTCTGGACTGTAAAAACATATGCTTTCGAAGCCAATTTAACTTAAACCAAAGGTTAATAACTAATCATCTTAACTAACTTGTCTAGAAATTCAAAGGCAACGGAAGCTCTTTTCTCTAAAGCTTGACAGATGTGGAAAAAAAATCCACAATAATCTTAGGTTATCTCTGCATCTTTCTTTCTGACATGTAATATAGCTATATGAGGAAGGAATGGCCAGAAGATTCTTTATAGCTAAATAAAAGTGATGTAAAGCAGAAAAGGGGCAGCATTAATAATATTCCAGGAAGTATAAAGGCTATTGACCTAACATAGGAGACTGATTGTATTTTTTTCGGAGTGATACCAGTTGACTAATGTCACTGGTAACAACGCATTTGTCATACATTCATTAATACTCAGAAAAAAATAGTATTTGTTTCAAAAGCCTGTGAAACTCATTTGATCAGGGATGGTGATGGGACAAATGAAAAATATTTGTGCATGGAACACATGAAACAATAGCTCCATCCTATTACTTTTAGCTCTCTGGAAAAATTATGTCTGCCTCTAGCCTCAATGACTCTCTGCAATTTGGATTTTCAACTCTGAAGCTGGAGTACTGTGCGTATCCTGCAGGTGACTACACACTGCAGGAAGCTGATGCGTATTTCTTTTAAAAAAAATAATACCAGTAGGGCATACTCTTAGAACCAAATTATACAATCAGAAGAACCATGCGGTATAGCTCTTGCTCAATTGTACCACTTCAAATAGTAGGTGGAATAATTTATATTTTTAAATAAAAACAAAAAACAAAATAATGTGAATATGATTAACAATTAACATTTGTTTCAAAAACTCACAATGCCGATTCAACTAGAGATGACAGTAGGTCAAAAGAATAAAATATGTGGATAGAACACATGAAAAAATGCTTCTATCACAGCACCTTTAACCCTCTTTAACTATTATTGTCTGTTCCATCCACGCATAACTTGCGTTGCATAGAAAGCCACTTGTGCAAATGAGGCAGTTTCAAAAGCTGCTAGTAGGATTTTTTTGAGGGCTTATTCCTAAATACGGTTAAAGTTGTTTTTCTGACCTCTACATAATGTTGAACTGTAATTCCCCGCAGCTCTACCAACACTGCAAACAGTAAAGGATGCTGAGATTCCAAGTGTTCTCCAGTGGTGATCTACAAATTAGGCAAGCTACCCCATTGAAGTTAAGAAGCAATGAGTCACTTTTTTCACAGTGTTATCATTATTAATTCAATGACGATTGAATTAAGTTGATTGAAATGACTGAATGATTGAAAAATTAGCATTACTAACTTTTTATAGTTTGACATAAAGGTGCATATATAAGCAACAGAAAGGAGAATCACCACATAATTCACTGTAGGATAGGCTCGGGAGGGTAGGGGGAATAGTAAAAGAAAAATCACCCATTATAATAAGTGTGGCAATGTTTAGATCAGAAAATTATATTATGCTATGTTGTAACAAAATGACATAATTATAAAATGATATTACCTATACGGTGACAACTTGCCCTAATACGGCGCCATGTGAGTGCCTGGTTGTGTAGCACACCTGTGATAGGGATTTGGACACTTATGAGATATTATAATTCAATCTTTTTAACTTTTGTATGTAAATACACACACAGAGAGAAAGTAGTACATGCTGTACTAGAGTGACATCATAAAATTTATAACTTTGGTGTTAATACTTTAACATGGTAACAATCTAAAATATTTTCATTATCTAACTGAGTGGGGAAATTGTCATTTTCTAATGCCCAGTTCTTATGATGAAAGAGTTTGATAGGAATCTACACATGTTCTATCTCGGGTCTATGATTTCCCCTCAACTTTTTTTTTTAAACCACATCCCAAAGGAGTACTGTTTATCAAGTTCTAAGAACCACAGTCTTAAATACTTCCAGGTTCAGACATTCTACAATACATACTTAACTCAGGAACTAAAGCTGGTTTTCCTGCCTTTGTTAATGTTTCCATTAATTTGCCATTTTGTACCTCAACATAAGTCTTATAACAACTATTGATAAAAGCTCATCCCGGTTTTTAAGAAGGGCTGTTGGTGTAAGCTGCAACATTTTCCTTTGATAACATACTTAACCTTTGGCTTTTATCCTCAGTTATGGTTCAATTCTATGAGAATGAAAGTAATTATGATACATACTCTTAAAACCACATGCATCTAGCTTATATATGCAAAATCCACTACAACTTTTGTTTTCTCACAAGTATATGTGCAAGAATATAACTTCACAGGAAAGTAGTTCTGATGCCAGGATGATTTTAATGTGCCCTCTCTTGGACCACAAACTCATGAGTGGAGAAAAAACTGTCTTTAACTTTATATATTAATATATAAATGTTTTATGTTGTTTTGCTAACAATTATAAAATGCACAAAATATATGCAATTAATGGAATATTGTACTGTATGAAAATAATGTGTCTTCTTAGAGCCTAATGAATCTGAAAACACCATTGCAATTTTCTAATTAAATTACAATGCTGTATGAATTGGAAGAGAAACATTCCTATCAATTTGCATATAATAACTAAAAGTTTTATTAATAGTTATTTAAGATAAGAAGCATTTGATCTATCAGTAAAATTTTAGAAATTCAATTCTTTATTATGTGATATATTTAAACATGAAACTAACCATTACTTTTTTTTTTTTGGAAGCCAATTATTATTCTTGTACTTAATATTTATTTAATAACAACCCCCCACCCCAAAGTGAGAATATACCCACTGAGGCATGCATATATTTTCTGTATATGTAATTAAATCAATCTACTCTATTCTGCATAAAATATCTTTACATGATTTGAATGCTGAAAGTGAAGGTGTTTGCTTTTTTTTTTTGCTGGAGTGCAGTTAACCTTGGCATTTTGCAAGAATTCTACTATCCTTTGATTTTAGATAATAAAATAACAATATAGCCTGATTCATATTTTTTCTCAAGTTTCATTCTCTGAACTCATCTTCATCCTATTTTCCATAGTGCTGCAAGTTTTTTTTTTAATTGTTAAATCTTGCTGTTAGGTTTCTTTAACTCCATGGTTTTGTTTTTACCAAAATAGTTTCTTTCAAAGCCTCAGCAGAGGGGGGGGAAGGGAGAGAGAGGGAGGGATGGAGGAGAGAGAGAGAGAAGGGGGAGAGAGTATGTCTCAGCAAAAGAACTGTTCTTTCTCACCAGATGTGTAACCGTGTTTCGTCTTTCACTATAGACAAGCTGGAGCCTACTTCTTCCGCTACCCAGGCCTGTGCTACATGTCTTACAACAACACAAATGTAAGTCTCTTCCTTTCCACACATGTTAAACTCATTTCCAACTATTGGGAAAACACAACACTCGCCTTATTGCTGTTGTCAGATGATGCAGTTTATTTTATATACTCCTGGCACCAGAAGCAGACAATGATTGGTTCAGGCCGCTTTGCTGGCTGTGAATTGTTTACAGACAAATATCTTGCTTTTGTTTAAAAAAAAACCACCCCAGGTGTGTCAGAAACAGGGGGGGGGAGGCATGTACCAGGAATGAATGAAATAAACTTGTTCTTCTAAGAACTGCAACTTGCATGCATAAACGCACAAACATCCTAGGGGCAGAAATATTTATACTCTTGTTTGTTTGTGCATTTATGCAGGCACAGATACACACAAACACAAATATGAAGAAGATTTTAACTTTTTCCAACTTATTTTAAGGTGCTAACTATATAAAACATGTTATATTTTAAGTTATGCACCATTCATAACCAGAGACTTATTCTTGACTTCTAACCTAATGTTTATCATCTATTATGTCATAAACACACCACAGTCAACAGAGTTGAACAACAACTTAACTGAGTAACTGATGTTTAATGAATTAATATTAAAAATTGTGTGTGTTTGTATGTGTGTGTGTGTGGGGGGGGGGTTGTGTTCTTTCACTAGCATTTATTTTTGTAAGATTTGCTATTAAGATAAACAAACAAGAAGACCTTGTTTTCTGGCAGCCTGACCGAGATGAATGGTTTTCATTTTCTTAGTGTGTAAGCTCTGGAAGCTTTGCCAAGTACAGGTTAATCTCCCTGAGTTTTCACTTCCTGTAGTCCTGTTTGTCAATCACTTCCTGGCATGTGCAGTGACAATTTCCATCTTTAGAGCTTGAATTTCCATCTCCTCCAAACATGTCTCCCAAGGCCAAGCTTAACCCTTTGGGTTACCATGTCTAATAAATTATTCGCCATCTTTCCTGAATGTAACTAAATACTCCTTGCATATTTGCTTATTGCAAACAAAAACTACTGTGGTTTCTCACCCTCCCTCCACCAAAATCCTGTTCTGCATTTTGCATATTGTAAAGCATAATTAGGCTAACATTCTTACTAAAATGCCTTATAATTTTGGTTTGAGCAACCTATTTTCCCCAACAATTATATCCTAATTGGTTTATGAGATTTTAAAAAAACTTTCCATTGATAGTTAATATTTTCTTCCTGCATTCATGCGTACCAGAACTCTCTGCTTAAATTTTTTTTCCATAACCTAATCCAATTCATCAAAGGCATCCTAACAAAATTACAGGCTCTGGCAGTATCTTTGCCTTTCACCTGATAAGGCTCTAACAGAAGCAGCATATGGTTTCTATCAGGATACTTCTTATAGAATAGTTTTTGACAGCTTTGCTTAAATCCCTTCCCCCATTTTTTTCTTTTTCACATACTCAGTACTTATTCTGTAATACTCCTTGTTCTGAAAGCATATATATATGTATTCGGCTTCACTTAAAAAAAAGAAGATAAAATGGAACCATTGCTTTAAAAAGTGCTTGATTAATATTATTAAAGAATCATTTAAAAACGATTTCTAATGATACGCTTCTTCCTTAGATGATATTAATATTTAATTACCCCACATGTCCTATATATGTCAGTTTAGACGTAAATCCTATTCATTTCAATAAGACTTGTTCTAGCTAAGTAGATATAGGATTGCAGTGTACATTAACTGTGTTTTTTCAGATGTGTTTATTAAAACCCATTTTATTTTGATATTCTATAATTCTTCTGCATCTCTATATGAATATTTGGACAGTCTGCATTGAAACTCATCCTCCTTTTCTAATGTAGCTATTCTTTTTCTCTTCGCATTCTACATTTCTCTCTCTCTCTCTCTCTCCTTCCCTCCCTCCCCTCTCTCTGTCTCAACATGTCTTCCCTGCCCCTTTGTGATTTTCCAAGTAGAGGTTTCTCAATTGTTCAGCCACTTCCACTTTTAATATCTCCATCCCATAGGATTCTCCTCTTCCTGCAAATACATTTGACATTTCTTTTACTGCCTTTGCATCCCATTGATCTTTAAAGCCCGACTATGTATCAAGTACCACCTTTTTCCCTCCTGGTGCCATAGGTCTTTATGAACTTCCATTTTTGAGCTCTACCTAGTATCTTGTCCCACATGTCTCATTATTACACTTTCTTTTCTGTTCTCTATAATGCTGGCTGTTCTGTTTGTAGTTCTACAATCTCTCTCCACCCCTCCCCTTGTCATCTGTGTTTTTACATTTTTTTATATACCACAGACCTTTCCATGCCTCAAGCGCTCCCCCCCCCCCCAGTCTGCCTCTATTTTTACTTTCTTTTTCTCTTCCATGCCTTATCTCCAGACCTCCGTGTTGACTTTGGCAATAAAACACAGAATATTTTCATTCTCCCAGCAACCTATAGTATGGGGGGGATTCCAGGTGCAGGTGAGCTGAACAGTGTACAGAAGATATACTTCCACCCATATGTTGTACATGCCTGATTTGGGCAAAGAAATAACATTTTCAGCTTAGCCATTTGGATTGTGTTTCAGGTAGTGAATACATTGCCAAGCTGATCTTATTTCAATATATGTTCTCTTCACAAGCCATATATTGCAAAAATATTTCATATAACAGAGAGGCATTAAAATCAATGAAAACTTCCCTACAAATTTCAGAGACAGCAATGATTCATCTTCATAGCAAATATACTAAGTGAGTTGATTTGCATATAAACTATGTAAAAGAACTTCATTCGCACTGTACACTTAAAAGTACAATTGACAATCTCTATCCAGAAATGTCCTTAGCAGGAGATATCTATGCATTCAAATTCAACTAGGCCCTTAGAATTGATGCCAGATTTGCATAAGAAAATAAAGTGTGGTTCATCTGGAAATATTTCTTCTTTAAGAATTTCTTTGGAGCTAAAAATCATAGGCAGGTGGGGGGGGGGGAATGACTCCTAAATCTCTTCTGTAGTAATTACATACGCTCCTTAAAAAAGCCTAAGAATGAACATTTTACAATAAATTGTACTGTTTTCATTGCATTATGCAAATTAAATGACAACTTGTCATTTAAGAAGTTAATAAACAGTCACCGTTTTGCAGGTTATCCAAATGCTATTGAATAGACAACCTTGGATCCCTAAATGATGCGTAATTAAAATTATTTTTAAAATCCTCTTTGACAGGCCTGGGCTTAGCCAAAAAGTAAATGACATTAAAGAAGACAATGAATTTAATTTTATTTAATGTCCCTTTTTGCAGATCCTCATTTACATAGCATTTTTTAACAAAAGCCTTGACCTTATAAATGCTGGCATTTGTACAGCTTCTGCAGAGTTGGATTTAATCATGCTTTCACAAAGCCATGAGGGAAAAGCTTTAAGTTCTCTGGTTGGATATGGAGTAGGAATAAAAACATTGGGACTGGTCAAATGTTTATCCTCCTTGCTTCTGAAAACAACCTGACAAGAAGATGTAAGGGTCTAGGGAATAACCCATTGCTGTTTGTAAGGCTTGGTAATAATCATACATAATCGTTTGGAAATATAGCTAATAAAAAATATAATGAGTGTTCAGCAAAATCGGCATTAGGCCCAAATTACATGATATTAATACTTGAACAGGTGCAGAAAGGCTCTTTAAATGAGGTAAATGAATAAAATGTCCCAGAGCACAACTGTGTGCACTGACAAAAAGTCAATCACATGAATAATTCAGTGACTAGGACTGCCAGCAAAGGTCAGCTTTCTTTGACCTTTGTGACAGGAAGTGAAAGGAAACACTGTTGACTAAAATAAAAAAATAAAAAATAAATAAAAGCACCCCTTCCAATCAGTCTTTAGCTACCATTCTGCAATTACTTTAAAGGCACAAACTTTAGCGACAAGTGAAATAAAGCTATTTCTTCCTAGCCGAGTTTGGTCATTCTGCCACCGTTTAAAAAAGAAAAATGTAGAGGTCATAAAATTTTGCCTCTCACTGAAACACAATGGGAAAACAAGAAGTTAGACAAAGACAATGAAAGGTTAAACTACAGAGGTCCTCCCCCCCCCCCCTTGGAAACAATGTCAATTATGTATAAAATCTGAGGTCATCTGAAAAATATTTTAAGAGCCCACAGAGCTGAAAGTTTAAAACAGCTGTTAAATATGACAAAACTTCTGTACCCCCACCAAAAAAAAAGCCTAAATCTATTCCAAACTCTGTATGGAAGAAAATGGGATAAACAGATGTCTGGCTTTTATACAGAAAAGTAGAACACACTTGGAATTATAAGTCTTCTTAACTCTATAGAATAATGCCAGATTTATAGAGGAGGGAGAGTATTTACTACCCACAGAAATGCCAACTAGCAGTACAACTGTGATAATACCATCTGGAAAAATGATGCCAGGCATGCTCTCGGCAACACTTTGCAAGTTCATTCCGTGCGCACAGGCAGATCTGCCATTGTTTTACTAACAAGTTGCTTCTTAATGGGATTGTAGTTTGGAAACCCTGTCCTTCTCTATTCCTTCCTAATCAGCTGCTGCTGCAGTGTTCAACAGTTGAATACTGTGATCTCACATAGATTCTAGCCAAACAAGAAAAGGAAAAGTCAAAAAAAGGTCTTTTACCAGGAATTTCCATAACTTCATGTAAAATATTATGGTGGCAGAATTATTTTAGCACACAGTGTGGTTTTGGTTTAGCAGTTACAGTGGTATCCTGTAATCATTTATAGGCAGTGGAATGTATGAGTGAAATAGGATAGATTTATCTCTTCATAGTTATGATATGTAGACAATGGGTGTTCCTAATGAGGAACATCTGCTTTTGTGCTCGCCCAGAAAACATTATTCCACTATGAAAATGATACTCCTATCCTTTTCAGCAGGCCTACATAAAAAATAAGTCATTTTCTTTTATTTCTTTTATTTGTCTTTCTTTGGGGCAGTTTTATTTCCCATGGAGACTTTTCAGAGGCATCCCTTTGACTTGAATTACTTTATGGTATTATTTTTGTGGACTGTATCTGTTACATGGCTTGCATAATTGTAAAGACAAAGCACTGTCCAAA
>NC_138551.1:70391763-70804263 GCF_964273705.1 Natrix helvetica
GGAGGAGGAGGGTGGGGTATTCTTTTGGCATGAAAAGAAGTTGCTTATTTATTTCGCTGGGCTGGTTCCATGTTTTGTCAGGTTTGTCAGAAGACCCATTGACATCAGTGATGGTTATTTCTCTCATGACTGAAGTCCCATGGATTTCAAAGGCTCTGCTCCAAACATGACTAGAAACTGTTTCCTCACAAAAGATTGATAGCCTCTTCTACCACCAACCACCTCACTGAGGGATAAAGCCTGTCCTCATTACCGTTATCTTGGCATAAGGGTTGTTGGATGCCACTAGAAGACCATATAAATCAGCAGTTAGGAAACGACAAGCCTGGATCTGACTATTCTTAGGTCTTCAGCCCATCCAGCCCAGTGGGTTTTGTGCACAAGGAAGCCACAGGCATCTCTTCAGATGTTAAAATTAGGTGTGGGGACTGAAGAGGACATGTGGAGGATAAAATATTTCTCTTAATGATCTATTTCCCCCTTTGTTTACCTGTCAAAGAAACATTTGTCAATGTCATACATTATTTTCCTTCCTGTTTTCCTGAGTCAGGAGCCAGGCAGGCAGAAGAGAGGACACCAAGACCAATGAAGCTTTTCTCCGGCTGGGCAGCCCATCATCGTCATCCTAACTACATTATCTTAGAATGAAACCCAACAGCCATCATCTTTTAAGGAATCAGAATCTGAGCACGATTAATACCAATTATTTGACTTTTAGTCAAAGAATTAGATTGCTTTCCTTATTGCCTTTTCTACCTACTGATCTCGCTTGCTCTATTTCCCTCATATTCTGTGCACTGAAAGCTACTACAGTTCCACTTTGTTGAGAGAATAAGTCTCACTTTGTTTCAACTGGTCTCCATAAAAGTAAGCAGATATTTCAGGTATGCTCCCTCTACTTCTATACTGATTCATTACATAAAGCCAGACCTTAGCAGGTACAGGTTTTAAAATAAATGTAATTAAAAAATACAAGTAAGACATACGTTCCTACAATACTATCACCTAGAAATCTCCCTGGATAGAACTATTCAGAAGGACAAGGACAAGGAAGAGGAGGATGAGAAGAGAAAGAAAGAAAAAAGAAAGAAAGAAGTAGTAGTAGCAGTAGTAGTAGCAGCAGCAGCAGTAGTAGTAGAGGTAGTAGTAGTCCCAGTTAAAATGTAAATTGTCATTTCATCCCTCTATATTATTCCTAGTTCTTCCTATTTTGGTTTACTAAACCAATCCAGATTAAGAGAAAACCCCATCCCAAAAAATAAATAAACAAATAATAAAATATGGAACACTGTGCGATTCAGATCTCTAAGATCAAGTCTTTTCCAAGGTAGGCATTCCCTATGGGAAACTATTTAGTTGTGACAGGTTTTCTTCTAACATGCATATTTTTGACAGAGCTAAAAACTGAGGTGGTTTTCTTTCTTCCCAATCTACCTTTGTAAATAAAATCATGTAATGTAATATACAAAAAACAATTTTGTGGTAACATGTTATTCCAATTAGAATCAGAGTATAATACTTTTTATTATACCCTCCTGAGGTTTGGCTTAACAAGCAGCACAAGAAAGAAACATTATTTCTTCCCTTAAAGCACAAAACTTTGATTTGACTTTTGGACTCAGCCACAGTGCCTTTTGGATAGCAATAGTTCCCAGTTATACAAAATTATTATTAATTCTTACGGTCTTTGAAGCCAAATCTTTAGAACATTCTCAATGGTTGACAAACAGGCCCTGCCGATTTGTGAAGTTTAAAGATTGTCCCTGCCTAATTAGAAGGATTTTATGGCTATTGTTCATGCAAGGATCAGTATCCATGTTCCTTTCTTCCTTCCCAACACAAATCGCATAGCATCATTTTAAAGGACACGGAGAGTATTTCAATTAGATTTAGCAACCTACAAATCAGATACCATGTAATTTTTTGGGTAATGGCCGGATGCCTTTTGCCCCCCAACCAAGATTAGTGCAAATTGATGGGCCCAGAAGGACTAGATACAAGGAAGTAGGCCTTTTATAAAAGAAAAAGCACCTTTTATAAAAGAAAAAGCACGGCTACTGCTCCTTCGGCCCTTATTCCCTGTATGTATATACCAGGCGTTTCTTTTCGAAGAGCGCTCATAGAGCAAATTACAGTTTATTTTCAAGTCGTTGAACTCTACCTCTCTTTCTCCTCCTCCCGATCAAAGAAGCGCCTAACCGCCTTGAGGAATCCCAGCCGCGTGAACTACAATATGACTATTATCGGTCTGATATTTGGGGAAGAAAAGTGCTAATGGGCAATCTGGTGTTTATTTTGAAACTGCTAACAATGATTTTTCTTGGGTAAAAAAGGCAAGTGTGTCTGGGCACACGGTTGAATGGGTTTTGAGCAGAGGCTCTAACAGATGGTGCGGAGCTATAGGTGCGTTCTCTCTCTCTCTCTCTCTCTCTCTCTCTCTCTCTCTCTCTCTCTCTCTCTCTCTCTCTCTCTCTCTCTCTCTTTTCTCTCTCTCTCTCTCTCTCTCCCCCCCCCTCCACACACACGCTCTCTCTGCCATCTTTCCCCCTCCCCTTCTCCAGACTTCGGGGAACAGTTGTGGAGCCTAACCGGCCTGGGAGCAGCAGGCACTGCAAAACTCGGTTGGCAAAGAAGGTTTTCGCCTTCCGCCGCCGCTGCCGCTCTTGCCCTTCCCCCGCCCCAGCCCAGCCTCCCCCGGAGAAAGCGAGAGCCCGGACAGCCTCCCCTGAGCGCGCCAGCTTTTCTCTTCCCGGCAACTGAGGCAAAGACGCGGAGCAGCGGCGGCCCTGCAATCTCTGCCTGGCTCTTCCTCCGGAAGGCCACGGCTGACTGTGCATCAACACAGTAGTCCTTGCACGAGATTCTTTCTTTCTTTCTTTCTTTCTTTCTTTCTTTCTTTCTTTCTTTCTTTCTTTTTCTTCCTTCCTTCCTTCCTTCCATTCTTCTTCTTCTTCTTCTTCTTCTTCTTCTTCTTCTTCTTCTTCTTCTTCTTCTTCTTCTTCTTCTTCTTCTTCTTCTTCTTCTTCTTCTTCTTTTCTCCTCCTCCTCCTCCGTCTTTCTCCCTTCTCTTTCTCCTTCTGGTGTTTCTCCTGCTTTGCTTTCCCCCTCCCTCCCAGCTTCCCTGCTATCCCTTTCTCCTAGCCTAGGCCTCAGCTGCCTGTGCTCACTGAGGCCACACTGGGCTTCCCATTCCTACCAGCTCGGTTGCCTTCGTTGCAACCGGCGCTGTGCACGGTGCAGAAACAAGTAGAGGAGGGGACGGGGGGGGGAGGACACGAAGTGCCTCCATCTCCCTTCTTTTCGATGCCACAAGCTCTCGGGAAAAGAGCTTCTCCCTTACCTAACCGGTGTTTAAAGCAACGTTTGGTGCTGGCTCTGCTGGGAAAGCGGCGTCCTGCCAAAGAAAGTCCTCGTCGTGGACTCCGGGAGTGGGCCTGGTTTTCCAAAGATTTCCCCGACAAAAGCTTTGACCTGTCTGGAAAGCTTGAAGTAGCGTAGGACCCCTCAGATAACAACCAGCACTGAGGGGTCTGAAAATGTTGTGTTGTTCTTGTTCTTGTTGTTGCAGCAAGCCATTCCACTTCGGGTGATAGTTACTTTGCTTGGGATGAATCCGCGTATTTAGATGTGATTTATTTTTTATTTTGTAGCACCAAGAGAAATCCATAAACTGTCGGTTCAGCGCCATTGACTCTTTGATCAGTTACTGGGCTATTTTCCGCCGCCGCCCCCCCCCCCCGCCTCTCCTCCATCAGCGAAGAGAGATTAAAAGCTTGTATTTTCTGCAGTGGAACTCCTGCAAGAGTCCGCAACTTCATGGCTAATAAAAACGTGCTTTAAAATTGTTTCTCTCTCACACACACTCTCTCTCTCCTTCATTCCAGAGCAGTGAAACCTACAGAGCTGCCCATATTATCCTCTTAATTAGCCTACAGCGATTTCCGAAAACATTTAGCTGTTATGTACAAAGGAAATAAGAAGACATTGTCAACTCGAGAGCGCTCCAGAGTTTAAAAGGGTGCTTCTTTGTAACCTATTGAAAAAATTATTGGAGGGCACAACGCCTCCGCCTTTGTCAAGGGACTGGCGTTTGCCTGTCAGATCGGGTTTTCTGCAAAAGAATACCACTCATTTACTGCTGGGGGCATTTAAATCTAACCCTATTTTTGTCAAGAACACTGAAAACTTTCTGCTTTCAAAAGCAGAGTGGAGGGAAGGGCGCTTGAAAGCTTAAACTAACTGAAATGAGGTCTTAAATGTATCATTAAGGAAAACAGTCTTTTGTCCTTAATGTTTCATTTTTAATTTTTCCAAGTGATGACAGAGAAAATACATTCCTCTTTCTGTTCTATCATAAAGAAAGACCCCAAAAATAATGCACCGGGCATTTTATAAGGGATTAGCATAGAGACTGTATTATTTGCGAAAGATACAGTTCCCTTAATTTACTGGTTCATCCAAAACAGAAGAAGCACACTGAAAAGCCAATGAATGAATCTCTTAGAAAAATAAAATAAAGCCAAGAGACTGAATCTTTCAGTCAACAGCTAACAGGCAGTTTTAAAACAATTAGTTTTAAAGGGAGTTTGGATAACATTTGTAGTTTAGAAAGTTGTCCAAAACATGCTGAATAATTTAACAAGGATCAGCTTGTAATTATGTTATTTACAAGGGATGACAGAGGTTTGAGGAAGAAACAGGAGCTGATTTCAGAGAAAACGGACGGGTGTGGGTGACCTCTGGAGCATGGAGCTTGAATTATGGAGATGGGGGACTGCGAGGTGAATCCGGACTAGTGGAGAACAAGATGACTTTTCACCTCTGCACATTTAACTTTTACATCCCAAATAACTGTCTGATGATTCTAAATCATCTCTTTTAAAAGGAAGAGGAAGAGAGAAAGAGGAAAATAATTGGGGGGGGGGAGAGACAAATCACCTTTCATTTTTAGTGCCACAAGATTAAAACCTGATTTTCATTTTATCATCCCTGTTACAAAATTAATCCTCCAAATTGTTCTAAAATAACATTAGAGCGCTTTTCTCCAGGGTTTAAAAATAACTCCATATAACTCTCCAACATTTTCCTTTCTGGTCATTTCTCCTTTTCCTAACTACCACCACATGGAACTATAAGTGCAGATGGCAAGTTTAAGGTAGTAACCACAAAACACTTTCAGGTCCTAAATATTTATCCTTGGTATAGAATGTTTAAGTAACACATAAGAGAGGCTCATAGAAGAAGAGTGTCAAAAACCTATCCAGAAAAGCCCTGCAGAAACAAGACCCAACTCAACAACTCATCGACTCTTAGAAAGCTTTAAACTTCTCTCACCTGTTTTGTCATAGAATCTATTAGCCGAACGTACAAATCCTGTTCCGTTCTAACCCCTGAAAAAATGGAAGAAAAACCAGTCAGAAGGCATCTAGCATGAAAAGGACCATGGGTTGAGCAAGATAAGTTACACAGATACAGCATGTATTCAAGCTTACTTAAGAAGTTGAGGGGGTGTGGAAAAGAGAGATAGAGAGAATGAATTTAAATAAAAAGAATTAAAGAATATAAATTGTGGACTGACTGAAACACATAACCCAAAGAAACAGGAGACAGGAGACTGCCTGTTTCATTACAATAGTCTAGGTTATTGTAAAGTCAAAAGGAAAAGAAGATGGCTTGGATTTCCGAATGCCATTTCCCTTATCTCTTTTGCTACCAAGCTTCCAGACTCATCCAACCTGGGTGTGTAACATCTGGCATGTTAGAGGTAGACGGCACAATAATTAACATTCATTTGCCAAAGCAGAGCAGGGAATATCTTAAAGGTGATGTTATGCTGGAGTCAATATTGATTCCTGGTGGGTTTTTATTTATTTATTTATTTTGGCTTTGTTTTGTTTTCGTGCATGTGTTTTGTTGTTGTTACTTTCTACTTCAAGACAGCCAGTTAATCATGTAAAGGACCATTGACTTATTGATCTTTTTATGTTTTGTTTCCATTCTATGCCATGAGAAGAGTCATGTTCATAGTCGGGTAATTTTAATCTCAGAAATCTTTATAATCTTTGTTTCTTTGGGGTTTTTTGCTGAAAGAGCCCCAGAAAGAAGGTAGCAGTTTTCCAGCATATATAAAGATATGCACAAAAACAACCACAACAAAAACAACAACAAAGAAGCATGGTTGAATGAAACTTACCATTACTATACAATAACTGGAGTTTATAGTGAATCCCATTGTTAGTTTTTTCATTGTTTGGCTCCTGTAAGTAATAACAAATAATTGCATTTAAAAAAAATGTTTTTATTTTTGCGAAATACCGTGCATGGCCTGTAACTGCTCATACTGTCATACATCTACTCCATTTCCACTACCGAGAGATTTATTTGGTTTGCTTACTGTTGCAGCAGAGACGGTTTGTCTGCTACCGAAAATGTGACTTTTCCCTGTTCAAAGCAACCCGTTGGGCTGAGGCAACTTTGCAAGCAAGTCTTAAAGAGGCTAATCCTGGCATCAGAACTTGGGGAAACTACACGTGGTTTGGACGCCTCTGGAGTCCCGTTATAACTGGCAGCATCTAAGTCAAGGTAAAAATTAAATCTAGCCCTTGGAATCAGGCTCAAATAGCATCAATTCCTGTACAACAGTTTTGGGAAACGGACATTACATTTAAAAACAAAAAGCAAAACTTACTTTATCTTTTTCCACAAAGTCCACAAAAGCTGTCCTTTCAATCTCCACTGGCTGTCCCTGCCTGTCGTATAGAGCTAAGACGAAGTGGAAAAAATTGGATTTTCTGAGATTGGAAGGCGGCTGTTTCTCGAAATGTGCCCGAGCCAACCCAACACCGCTGCGGGGAGAAAAACAAGACAATGTCTCGGTGAGAATTGGAGACCCCCCGGAGAAAAAGAGGGAGTAGGGACTTGAAGGGGGGGCGGGTAGAGTGAGGAGGAGAGCGGCTTCTGATTAAAAGAAGAAGAAAAACAAACCATGGGGAGATGCTGGGAATTATTACGTTTGGGGAAAAACGAGACTTTCTTGATTTGTCGCTTTAGCCGTAACGCGATGTAATGGAAGGCGAGAAAGAGGGAGAAGCGCCTTGTGCGCACGGGGTTGGGGGGGGGGGAGGTGGCATTGAAGCGGAGTTCAGAGAGATTGCAATTGATGCAAAGCGCGGGGGGCGATTTACGGCCGGTGTGCGAAAAACACACGGGAGGAAAGAGAGAAAGGATCGTTTGGCACACGTACCTTTGCGCGGCTGTGTTAGCATCCACTACCCCAGCAGTATGCATCCATGATCGGACTGGGTTCATTCCACTGCCCAGCGGTTCTTCTTTCATGGTCGTCCCACCTCGTGGTATATTTTCCTGAATCCCAAACATTAAAACAATTTGGGGGCAAAACCAGCTTCTAACCAAACGGGGCTAAAAAAAAGACGATGGGAAATGTCAGAGAAAAGGGGGGGAAAGGGGGAGATAAGTTGGTGGCTGGTGTTTCTTTCTCTGTGGTCCCCCCTCCCGCGCTCTTTCCTTTCTCTCTCTCTCCTTGGCGACCGGAATAGAAGCGGCGATTTTACTCCCCGCGAACCGAAGCGCCGTTTCAAGTCGTCCTTTCCGTCTTCAATCTGTCCCGGCTTGGCACGACATAAACAATATACTGAGCAGTTCTACTTGGATGGCGTTCCAGTTTGGAGATTTAAAAAAAAATTAAAAATAAAACTTAAAAAACAACAACCCGGAGGGTTGAAAAGGGAGGGGGAGGGGAAGGAAAAAATAAGTTTTTGTTGTTGTCGCCTTTTTTTCAAAAAAAAAAGTAGAAATTACAGCCGTCCGTATTCAAAGGTTGTCTTTTCTGTCCTTCCTTCCGTTCTTTCGCAAATAAATATAATTTTTTTGTGGTTTGTTTGCAGAGGCTTCTCAATGTGGTGTCATCCTAGTAAAACAGCATCAAAAAACCTTCAGGACACTGCTGAATCGACCACTTCTGGCAAGGCTCTCCTGCTCCAAAAGACAAATAAACGAAAAAATGATTACCATGGAGGTGTTCCCGGACACAGGAGAGCGCGAAGAGGGGCCTTTAGCGTCTTGCAGAATGGATGGGAAGCGTACAAAACTCAGCCTTCTATCCCCTAGGAATGGAACCTTTCCCGGGAGCCAAAACTCTAAACCCCCGGGAACTGCGCTGTCAGATTCTGACGCTCGGGAGGCGGGGCCATCGCCATATATGGGGGGGCCGAGCAAATCCTCCGGTTAGCCGAGAGCTCCACAGCTTGTTTAGTCCTGACTGACTGCTGCAGCCGCCGAGTGCAGCGCCGCGCCTCCCCCTCCCTTATAACTCAAGCCTTTTTTTTTACGAGATTGTGTGTGTGTGTGTGTGTGTGTGTGTGTGTGTGCACATACAAGAATATGAATATATATGCATGCAACACACACGCGCGCCGGCAGCCAATGAAGTTACAATATTTAAAAAAAAAGTCACAGCCCAAGGACAGCTGGAGCGTCTCTCAATTTGCAAAGAATTGCGAACGTTAAAAAACCCAGTAAGCCTAAATATCAACAACAGAGACCGAGGCTGTGTGCGTGCGTGGGTGGGTGGTGGGTGTTAAGCACGAAGCATTACAAAGCGCCGGGCTACTCCCGACACCTTCCTTCCCAGGCACGGCAAAGAACCGGGAAGTCTGCGCGCGTGTGCCCGAAGGAAGAGGGAGGGGGAGCTCGCTGCGCGGCAGATACAAATACATCGGTGACCGGAATCCTCCCCCCCCCTCAG
The DNA here is from genome assembly GCF_964273705.1 of Natrix helvetica. NCBI lineage: Eukaryota > Metazoa > Chordata > Lepidosauria > Squamata > Natricidae > Natrix > Natrix helvetica. The sequence continues at coordinate 70,400,528 of NC_138551.1, forward strand.
GCACGCACATGCCCCCCCACTCCCCCCCCCTCTTTACAGCGTTATTCGGGTTACGTTATGAAAGGGAAGGCAGTTTCGGCAAAGGTTTCCTGCCTGTGGAAAAGTGAATTGGCCAAGCTCGGCGGGACTTGGCTGGATTGCACACATACACACACGCACGCACGCAAGCAAACGGACATAAAATGAAAGGAGGCATTCGCTTCGGAGAGTCCCGGTCCAACCTTTGCAAAAATTACAGGTGGTTCGCAAAGCGCGAAGACGGCAATCGGTGCGCGGCGCTTGGCTGAAACCCCTTTATCTTCCGGTTAAAAGAGCGAGCCCCTCTTAGGGTCAGCGGCAGAGGCGCAGCCATGAAATGCAAACTTTCTAATAGCGTGGAAGGTTCAGGCTAGCGGGAACAATAGCCGGCCGCCCCCTTTTGCGCTCCAACATCCGTTCAAAGAACGGCTTTCAAACGGGGTGTGTTGTGTGTGTGAATTGTTGTGATTATGCTTTGATTTTATTTTTATTTTTCCCCCCAATCAGGCTTTACAGCTATGCGCCTCTATTGATGTGCGGGAGTGGGGGGAAAAGAAACCAGCCCAACCAACCCGGTAAAAGAAATCTTTAAACTTCAAATCGATGCCTTTTGCCTTTGGGTGATTTCCAAAGGATGGGATTTTTCTGCTTTCCTTTTAACGCTTTTCCGGTAACGGGTCAGAGCCCCATCTTCGAAACTCTGATTTCGAGGAATCATTAGCAGCCTGTGTGCGTGCGTTGTGGAGGGCGGCGGCGGAGGGGGGGAGCTGCGACGGCGGGAGAGAGATGCATATCCAAACCTACTGGTGCGTCAGATTGGGGCTCTGTTCTACTTACCTGAGAGAAAGTCCCATTAAACTCATTAGGACTTACACCTGAGTAGAAGACCGGGGCTGAGCAATTGAAACACCGCCCCCCCCCCCCAAAGTAAGAATGAAACTGCTTTATTACTTGTAGAGGATCAGTCGCTGGCGGCATTAGGTGGATTTTTCTCAGATTGATGGATGGATGGATGGATGGATGGATATGTAGATAGGTGCTATTTTAAAGGCGTTTGCTGGTACAGGAGACCCTTAGATAGACAAAGGAGCTTCTGGACGCTTCTTCTACAAAGGACACTCACACACACAAACACACAAACATAGAAACATACACACACACCTCAGCCAACTACTTTGGTTCATTGTATGGACCTATTTTAAAGTCAAGACAAAGAGTGAACCCAACTAGGTATTGAATAAAAGCATTCCCCCCTAAGATGGGTTAGGAACTGGCTTTATGTGAATTGGCAGGATATGTACGTTAATATTTTAATTAATCGGTGAAAATCGAAGTCCGATTTGTGTTACCAGGGGACACCTTCCCCCAACCATCCTCCAAGGGTGGGGGTGGGGGTGAAAAGATGTGTTAGAAAGCAATCTATTTTGCTGGTGTTGAGGGTTAATGACTATTGCTAAAGATAAGTGAATTATCAAAGCTGTTGCTCTACCCGATCTCAAAATCCATTACATTGTTGGCCGTCTAATTAAATACGTAAGTATAATAAAATCATATTTTATGACTATTTGAGGGTAATGAGATTAGTCTTTAGAAGCGATCGCCACATATTAAAGATGCCACTGTCTATAGAATGTTAATAATGTTAAATCAAAGTGTATAGAAAGCTTTTCATGAAAAATTAGAAGGGGAGAGGCTGTCTTCATAATAATATCCAAGTGTTATTATTGGGGTATACTGGCAGATGTCACCGTTCGGCTGGACTGCAGTTGCAGGCAAAAGTAAAGTTGCAAAACAGGTCGCTGCAGGAAAAATAGGAGCGCCTTTTCTTTCTCGTTCTGTGGTGTGGATTTTATACAACAGTTTGACCCGGTAAAGTTTGCTGCTTTCATTATTCACAAATAACGGTTGTCTGGTTTCTTTTTCTGGTCTCCCCACCCCACCCCCACCCCTGCTCTTCTTTTAAAATACTTTTTTCTAGCCTGGAGCAAAGATTGCATGGTTTACCCCTTTGGGGAAGAGGGGACCGCTGCTGAAGTTACTTCCAGCCCAGGTTCACAATGTCACCACGCTTCAGCCCATTTGCTGTACAGTATCTTTCATTCAGATTACACATGCCAAGGCGATTTAAATCTGATTACCAAATTAGAAGGTTTTTAAAACAAATCCTTTTAAATCTGATACTGTCGACTAAAAGGGGAGAAGGAGGCTGGGGGGAGGGAGTGAAAGTTGCATAAGCCCCCATCACATAAGGTAACGATCCTGCCCGAGAAGAGAGAGAGAGAAAAAAAGGGAGACTTTTAAACCTTTTTGACAACAAATGCAGCTGCCCCGCTATTTTGGACGATATTAAGCGAAAATGAATGCAAATCTGTGTTCAGAAGCCATCTGGCCAGAAATAGGGAGTCAGCTGCTCTTCACATTAGACTCTGAGGCTGAATCTATTTCAGCTCATTTTCTAGATCATCTGGTCCTGAACCCAAAGCGTGGAAAATACGGTCTTTATCGTTCACCAACTTTGCTTTTCTTTCCTCTTTTCTTTTCTTTTCTTTTCTCTCTCTCTCTCTTTCTCTTTTTACCAGAAGCCATGTTTACAGAAAAAATTACTCCCCGGGAAGTGTGAATTCAACTCCAAGGGCTGGTTTGTTTTAAGCATCTTCTTTACTAAAAACCCCAGGTTTTCTATCCCAGCCAAGGGCGCAAATGCCTCGCCTCTGCCCCGGGCATAGGGAGGGAGGGGCGGGCAGGCGGGTGTGTGTTTCTGCCTCCTGTTGAAAGGGCTACTTAGTATGAGAGGAAGATTGTTTTTAATAATCCTTAGGGGAAATCAATGCGTTCCGAGAAAAACGCGGTCTTTCTTCTCCTAAAGTGGAAAGGAGAGAAAGAGGAAGAGGAAGAGGGAAACAAAAGCCATGCTGTTACGGTGAAGTTCGCGGGGACCCGGACGCGTCCGGGGGGGGGAAGCAAGCATTGTGTTTCTTCTGGAAGGAGGAGGGAAGGCGTGGGCCGAAACTTGTTGAGGTTCTAAAAACTTTTGCGACCCGCGATGGACCAGCCAGGCCTAGTTCAACACAGAGGAACGCATTTGCCCTCTCCCTTTCCTTATGAGAAGCGCCCCTCTCCAGTTCAAAGGGGGAAGCCAAGAGCTGGAAGCTTCAGCTGAGCTGGTACAAACCCGGCTGGGGTAGAGCCCAGCTACCGCCAATCAGTCCCTTCCCCGCACATTCCCCTCCTCCCCAAGGACTTGACCTTAGCAAACTTGGTCAGGCAGAAGGTGCGGTGGATTTGAATGAGATTTGCATGCGGCAACTAAGACCTCCCGAAGTCGCAGCCCTCCTCCTTCTTGGAGTGTGTGAAGTGTTCCTTTTGTGTGAATTTACGGGGTGAGGCTTCAATGATCCCCCCACAAATTTGCATTTAAATAGCGACATCAAGCGATTCGCGTGCCACACACCAGTGGGCTCCCAGATGTCAAGCCGAAGTCAGTCAGATGGCCATTGCCCAGCTGTCCTTCTAAACATCATACCAGAGCATGCCGTGACCTTAAAGGGACAGAGCCCTTCCTTGGCGTCAACCACCATATAAGCTCTTTCCCAATGAGGGAGTGAAGAGGGGGGGGGGAGAAACAGCGGACACATCCCAACCAGCCGTTCAACCTGTTCCATTGTGTAACCCTCTCTCTGTTAAAAGGCCAGAGAAAAAAAAAAAAGAAATCGCACATTGCGCCAAAAATCACAACCCCTCCTCACCCTTTCTCTACTTTCCTTTCTGTGTTCTCTGACAATCCGCGGCCATAATGATCCATAATCTTAGACCGTACAAAATCCCACTGATTCATGCTGATAGATTCATTTCTCAAGTTTGGGAATGGGTTTCTCTCCCCCCTCCCTCTCCTCGCACACAGACACACACACACACACACATTTTCGAGATAATACTGCCGGGACTATTATCTCAAATACTTCTCTTATGCCACCCACCTGAATCAAACAGAACTGTTACACTTCAGTTGTTCAAAATCTCTAACACGTCCCACGTGCAATTCCTCATATATTCTGCCTGATGCTCAGTTCCACGTTATGTCTTCCTTTCTGCTTATTGAAGCGCTCTCTCTCTCTCTCTCTCTCACACACACACACACAAACTCCCGCAACAGCTTGTACGTTTCCTCTTTTCCTAAAGAAACTTTGGAGAAGCGAAAAAGTTCAGTTTGGAGGGGGAAGAATGATTCTACGCCCGGTAGCCACACACAAACACAAGGCTAATTTCACCACCGTCCGGTCTTAATATTAATAGTTTCTGACGCTGTCTTCTTCAGGTGGCCAAGAAAAGAATTGAACGAACGTGCCAAAAATCCGTGTTTCAATTTTAAGGTTATTCTCGGACTCTTTGATGAACAAACCTGCTTCGTTCCACTTTAAATGATTTATGCAGGGTTTCGCCGAAACAAATCTTGGCAATCTTCCCCTCCCTTTTGCTGGCTTCTAAAGGACCGGTCCATACACTTATTTAAAATCTAGGACTTGCAAAAGGGTTTGGAATAGTAAAGTGGCCCAGAGAGAGAAAATTAGAAGTGTGGTGCATGTGTGACACTATGTGTATACAGAAATGTCCATCCATTCATTCATATGCCCTCACCCCCACCCCCACACATGCACACATACAGAGAGACTCACACACACACAAACGAGAGAGAGAGAGAGAGGGAGGGAGGGAGGGAGGGAGGGAGAGGGAGAGAGATTGATTGATTTCAGGCTGTTATTTCATGACAACAGACCCTGTTGAACCGAACGGCAAAATGCCCTGACCCCAGACTCTGCCTTGCTGCAAACGCCTTTAGGTAAACGGGAAACTACCGCGTGGGCGCTTTTTAAGGGAGGGTTTTCCTTGGCAGAAATCACCGAGCCGCGGTCTAGGGAAGCTGAAGCTGGCGATGGAGACCTTTAAAGGTCCCGAGGAGTTAATTCCACAACATCCGATTCCAAACCTCCCCTGGCTTTCCGCTAGGCGCACAGCAGCTTAGAGCAGAGGTTGGCTTAAGGCCCCTGTTCGCAATGCCCGACCAAATGAGCGGCATTCCTGTCCAGGGAAAAAGCGGAAGGCAGTGGAGTCGCCCTCCGTGCCCTGCTTGGATGCCTTTTCCAAGGCGGTCGGCCACCTTTCCTTTCCCAAACAGACACCACCAGCGCCAACACCATAGGCAACAGTGGCTGGGGATTAAACGTCAACCGGTTACACTTTCTCGCTTTCTAGAAAGCCACATGCTCCCTGTGCCGGTCCGAAGTTGGCTTCAAGCTCAAGAACGGGATCCCCTGGCAGCCCTGTGTAAACGCCAGCCAAGCCCAATTTCGCCTTTCTCTAATTACGCTCAGCAAGCCAGATTCTTTCACATTCAGGTGGACGGTTTGTTGGGTTGTTTTACTAACAAAAAGACAATAGCAAAGGGGAAAGTGTGAACAGCCACAAGAGTGACAGCAACCGGAAGAAACGAAACGGGCTGCCTATTTAATACGGCCAAATAGAAACACGAATCCTTTCTCCCTGATGTTTTTAAAAGGCGCCTGGTAAGTTTTGTAGGAACGAGGGAACGCGTTTCTGTGTGGGGTTTAAGACATTCCTCTTTCCCTTTTGATTTTGTTTCAGTTGTTAAGGCTGGACATGGGGGGGAGGGGGAAACGCAGAGGAAAAGAAAGACACCGCTAGCCGAATGTCGTGAAACATACGAACGCGCGCACACCCAGTCGCCCTGAATAAAAAGATTGATTTCTCCGAGTAAAAAATCCGAGCGCCTCGGAGTTGAGCGGCGGCGAGGAAGTTTGACGAACAGCGCCTCCTTGGGTGGGAAAAGAGATTTTCAGAGTAAATAGGATGGAGATCGTAAGAGGAGGACGGAAAAGTAGCATCTTTCTCGCTTTCTCCCTTTCCTCAGCGTTGTATATTGAGAGTGAACGAAACGGAAGGTTCCTTTTTACTCTTTCTGTCGGACAAACCAATAGATTTCTTCGGCGATTCTTATGAAGGAAACTGAATAAGCGGGACCTGTTTGGAAGATACGAAATTAACAAGTGCTTTATACTTCTCCCTCCTCACTTCTTGAGAATTAGAGGAGGAGAACCTGTGTCCGTGAAGAGAAACTTAAAATTGCCCCTCCGAACAACGAGATAAAGTCATAGTTGAAAATTGCAACGGGCTTAGCATTTATGAACAATATGTTCGTGGAGAGTCAAAAAGGACAGAAAATGGCTTAATGTTAGGCGTTGGGACACTTTTGATTAAAGTCAGGGAGCGAGTTTGGGAAAACGGCAGGATTTCAGGGAAATGCCACGGGTTACCCGTGTGTCTAAAATTAGTGAAAGCGTTCAATCGGAAGAGACCCGATAAAATGTGTCCTAATGGGTCAGGGGGCTTCAAACGTCTTCATTTGGGAAGGTGGAACAGAAGCGATGCGTGTCCGGAAAAGATTTGAAGGCGGGCGGGCGGGCGGCGGGGGGTGGGCGAGGAAGCCAGGGCAAGCTTTACTTCAAAGGCAGCAAAAGCGGATCAGTCCAAAGCGAGTTCAGTTGGAAGGACGTGGTGTTTCTCCTATTGCGAGAAAGGAAAGAAGGTCTGGTGGCTGTAAAAGAGCAATCCAAGATCCCGAGCAGAATGAAGGCTGGCGGACTGGCGGCGGGGGCGAGAGAGAGGCGAAGTTTCACAGCCTTTTCGGCCTGGGCAGCAGCGCGTCCTTCTTGGGCTGGCAAAAGATTTCGCCGCCGACTTGGCCGGCCCTTCTTTCCCTCTCCCCTGTTGTTGTTGGGGGCTCCCCCGTAACTGAAGCACCCCAATATTTCGCGAACCATCCAACAAGCGCCTTCCCCCCCAATAGGAAGTTGGCAAGCCGATTTGACCCTCGTTACCCCACTTTTCGCATCCCCCCCCATTCAACCTGTACCGACAAGGATCGATCCGGCCACTGCAGACATTATAATTGGCTTTAATTAAACATACTTCGTTCTAATTAACTCTGCAATTTTAGCATGCTTTGGACGCCCGTGCTGAATTTGATATTGTCAGTCCAGATGTCCTAATAAAATTCAACCCTCCACTCGAGGCTTCCATGTGCGACGCGAACAAAATGCAAATGAACTGTAAAACCTAAAGTATTGTCAAAGGTATAATCAAGAAAGGTGTCTCCAAACTTCTCACTTTTTTAGTGATTATCACGCAGCAGTTAGAAAACGCAGATTTCCTGCGAACACCGCGCCTGCATGATAGGGACCTTAACTCTTTCGTGTTCCAAGTGGGGCCCCTTTCCCTACTCTGCCCCGTCAGGGCTCGCCGTTTTGCAGAACCTCGGCCACACACACACCTCCTGAGATGCGCCCTTGGAGGATGAGCAATAGGGTCGATGCCTTGGGGAACCTCTTGCTTTCCCCAGCATTTTCTAGGTTATAAAATCCTCCGGAGGTCTGGACTGGCTACGCTGGTGCAGTTTCTTTCCCAGGGGGCGGAAAGGAAACGGACCTTTGATCAGATGATCCTCCAGTAATTCAACAATGCTGAAGGAGGCCACCCTCATTTAATCCAAGGCCAAAAATTAATTTCTCTTCCTTTCCCGCCTGCTTTCGGAAAGAAGACAGGGATTTTCCGCCTCCTTTAACGGCCGGGATCGTTTTGGAGCCCTCAAAATGTGGTTTGCCTTAAACACCTTGAAAAACTGGTCCAGCAAGCAAATAAATTGATATAATTTCCTAGGCAAGCTTATACACTTTCTAATGGGTTTGTGTGGCTTGGGAGTTTTGATCCTCCGTCCAGGAATGGCAGGCGGGCATAAATGATCAAAACCCTTAGCCCTAAAGAACAGGAGCGCGTTAAAAAAATGCTCGTGCACTACATGCATATATACCACTACATTAATGGAATCATTTAAAGCGGTTGCTAACTTCACTTTAGGGGGAGAGAGGGAGGGGGGAGAGAGGGGGGGGGAGAAGATGAAGCGGACAAGCGTGTGCTCTGAGCGCGGATGATTTGCATTTTCTTTCGGATATTGAAATGAGAGAGCTGCTGGGCGGTTGGGCTGCCCAGAGCATAGCTGGGGGCCATGCAGAAATAAAAACAGAAAAAGGAAAGACGAAAGAAAGAAACCGGCTTCTCTTCTAGACTATTAATAAGCAATTTGTCCCGCTGAAATTTACATTGCAAAGCGGACTGGGAGGGGAGGCCAAGCAGTGCGCGTTGGGGGAGAAAGAAACGAACCGGCCCTCCGCGCGTCTTTCTGTAGCTTTTTTCCGCTGCGGCAACCCGCGCACTTCAGCATGCCTTGGCTTGCGTTGCGGAGGGAAGGACCAACTCCCCAGCAAGGTGATTTACTGGGAATGCTTGAACTTCTCTCCGTACAACTATAGTTTGTACATTTGCATTTGTTATCCTGGACCGAGCTATCCCTTTTTTCCAAGCGAGTTTTTAACCCGTCCCTGCAGCCTCCCTCCCTTTGGACACCTTGATTGCAAATCGATCGGCTGAATTCTAACTCGATTCCTTTTCCTGAAAATAAAGATTGCATTTTGTTTTGGTTTTTTTCCAAAAGCATAAATAGGAGTCTAAGAAATAAACATAGATTACCTTGGATAAACAAGTGATGGGATTGTCCCCTCCCCAACAAAATTGTCCTTCTGGCTTTTTTTTAAAAAAAAGAGGGTGTGTGTGTGAGGGCGTTGAAGACTCAGTGAGCACTAAACAGCGGGTATAGTCTGCCACCTACAGGACATTCGGCGCATCAAATCCCCGGCGTTGGCTCGTGTTAGATTCTTTAGGTCTTGATTGCTGTTTAAGTCACTTATCAAAATTACTCGGTTATTTCTCTGTGCCATTTTGCTTATGAAACATTGATTGCTTTGTTATTTGAACTTTGGAAAGCGCTGTCTCAAAAAAAGAAAATAAATAATAGGAAAGAAACCACTGTTCCTCACTTTCCAGATAATAAAAGGGTTGTCATTTTTAAAGACATTCGATTAAAAGGTAGGAAATGTAAAGATAATACTGTTTGATTTGTTAATCTAACTCCGCGATTTCAGAGTTGATGTCCCTAAAGACCAGGCAAGCTTTTTCTCTTTATTTATTTTTATTAAAACATCAATCTACTCTAGAGCTGGGTGAACTCAGTTTCACCTAGAGAACATAAAATTCTCCATACCAAGGAAATAAGCACCTTTCATAAATCAACAGTATTCCTGGCAGATCGATCAATTTTTGGTTGTTAATCCGAGAGGAGGAGTTTTAATTGCTTCCACCGTCTCTACACCTCCCCTCCCCACTTCAGACATCTTTTCCATTTCCAGACCGGTCGAAGGTAGTCTGATTTCAATATTTGGATGGAAGACAAAGTCACCTTCTTTCAATCAAACCACTTCCCCAATCGTTCAGCAGTGCCGCTTTCCTGTTCTTGTTCCCACCTGGGATGCAAGCACAAACAACCCATTTCGCTTCAACTTTCTGACTATCTTCCAATAGACACTTCCAATTTGCCTCCAAAGTTACTGAGGACACCACACCAGACGTAAAGCGACAAAAATAACTGGGAATTAGGGAAGGGAAAGGAAAGGAAGGGAATGGGAAAGGACGCTTCGAGGTCACCCTTTCCATCCTCCGACCTGTTTGATGCCTGTTTCGCGTCAATCACCGATCAAATCAAATTGGCAGCAGCATCAGGCATGCGGCTCTGCCCGATCAATCTGCCCTCTAGCCTAATTGGAGGACCAGAAAGGAAGCGCAGTTTCTTTTGCTCTCTTCTCTTTCTCTCCCCCCCCCCCCCCAAACTCTTCTGCTTCCTTTCCCCAAACGCAGCAAGGCAACCCATCCATCCCGCTCGGGCCATCTCGCCGGTTTTTTTTCCAGAATCAGGACCCCCAGCAGAGACGGAAGACCCGAAGAGAGGTCCAGCCAGCGAGCGGCATGCTCTCACGAGGGGGACCCGGCAAGCCCCCAAATCGCTTACCTTTCACGGCTAATTAGGCAACAGACAGGTTTGTTTTGAGTTCACAAAGAAGGCCGGGGGTGTTTATTGTGGACGCAAAGCTGGGCTGTGTGTGATCTGGACTATTTAATACATTACTTACCCTGCAACAATCTCGGGAAAGCTCCACGGGCCAAAGGGATGGGAGAAAAGCGCAGCAGTGCGCAAGCGCCCCTCCCCGGTTCAACTAAGCACGGGGGGGGGGAGTGAGCGAGAAAGGAGCGGGACTTGCGGGAGGAGGATCGCTGGATCCCGGCGAGTCTCGTGGCGGGAAGGGGAGGCGAGGCGTGGGAGCGGCGACTTTGGAGTTGAAGGAAAAGGCGCGTCAGCCCGGAGAAAGTTTCGGAGGGCGAGCTGGCGCTCCGGGAGAAGGTCGGGAGGCAGCGGGGTGAAAAGGGAAGATGTGGGGCGAACAAGTTCGGAGAATGTGCCGTTGTGGCGGCGGCGGGGCATCTAAGCCCCTTAACAGCCGGGGAAGGGTCTGCCCGGGAGCCTCCGAAGCTAGTAGAGCCGGCCTAAATTTCATTATCTTTCCTGCTTCAAGTTGTGGAAAGGTCGCCTTTTCCTTGACGCGCCGTTTCCAACGCCTGCTTTGGGGGGCGCGCTTCTAAGCTAAAACGTGGCCATGGGACTTGGGGGGAACGGACGGACCCCAAGTTTGTGACAGGAAATCTGCTTTGGGGAACTGTAACTGAGGCGAGGGGGAAGAAATCGTGCTGGTGGGGGGGGGGTGTCTTTTTCTTTGAGGAAGGAAAGTCGTTACCCGCCCTTCGCCAGGAGGATTTCCGATTTCTCCTCCCGCGCTTTTCTCAGGCGGGCGATTCTCCTCAGTCCTGGCGCAATCTCCCTCAACTCCCGCCGGGGGGTTCAATAATAATGTTCAGTGGAGGGGGGGGGGGTGTCAGTCGACCGCTTTGCCTATTGGGGGGGGGACAGCGTGCAAATCTGGAAGTCCGTCCCTTAACCAATTTAGGAACTAAAAGCCCCTCGCCTCTTTTTCAAGCTCTTCTCAGGCGACTCAAGACGTGCGCCGGGCTGGACTGTAGTGAATTTCGACGGGAGGGAAAAAAAGGCGCCAAAATGTGAGAGGCTGAAGGGCGGCCGGAATGAGGCCGGCACAGCCGCACGTGTTCCCTGCGATCCTCCTCGCCAGGAGCAGGGTTTCTGGGTCGGCCAGAATTACAGGCAAAATTGCCACGCTTTCCCCCGCCACGTTTGCACCTGTGGGAGGGAGACGAACCAAAACCCCACTCGAGAACCGGCCCCAATCGGTCGCTTTCGTTTCCCGGCTGTTTCCCCTCAGGCCTGCTGTTGAAGGCGCAAGCCCTGACCTGACTTTTATGTGGCAACTGGTGGCATTTGCCAACTTTGGCCCCGGGGACATTTTGAAAAGCGCCCCTCCGCCTTGGGGTCCTTCTCCCCCAGAAGACTCCGGATGCCTGCTTTGAAAGTGGGTTGCGTGGCGTTCCTTTCCCCGTACAGTTCCCGCCAGCTGCGAAATCAATGCGGCGGGGGAAAGAAAGGTATGAGGCGCATTCCTGCCTAGGAGCAAGAATCCCAACGGTAATAGGCCATTCCTCCATGCGCCGCCGGCTTCGGAATAAGCCTTATTCCCACCAGCGGGAGTTATTTACAGGTAAAAATAGGCTTTGGAAGCGGCGTGCGTCTGATTTCCGGTTTTAAGTGGTAAGTGGATGTCGCACTTCATCCTACGGAGCGAAGCCAAACGTTATCGCCGCTACGTCCTTGCCTCGACTCTTTCCGCGAGGCGTTTTATGATTTCAATCTTAAGCACGTTTCAGCATGGGCCCTCCTCACCTTGTGAACCTCCCGGAACCTAAGTGAAATTAAAATTACATGTTTAAAAGCAGTCCACACGCTTTCTGAGATTTAAGCCACATTAATTCTTTGACAGGCAGTGGCAAGTCACCTTCCTGGGTGGATCCTTATATTAAAACAGAAGAAAAATCCCCTGAACTGTGTTCTGTATTGAAGTCTTCAATTAACTTGGTTTATTGACTGGGGCGTCGTTTTCTTGTACACTCGTCTCAGAAAGTAGAAATACTTCCAGAGTTTTTTAAATTCCGCCCCCCTCCCCAATATTCTTTACTTCAAAAAAAAATGGTTCGCCCTGTCATGAATAAATTATGAGAATTCACATCAGATTGGACTATGCTAACCTTTTTTTTCCAAAAAAAAGATGATCAATGATGGAAGCAAAACGATTTTTACTGTAGAAAGAAGAGGTAAAGACTTGTGGATCATTCAGCAGTTCCTTCCTGAAATAGTCAGTATATCAGGGAGGGGGAAAGGCCCTGATGGAGTACAATATTCTCCATCTCTTCACTAGCTCCAACTTACAGTTGCGTACAAATTACATCACAAGTACATTTTTTACATGAACTTCATTAAACATGAATCAGTGCATACATAAGTGCCCTTTTCCCTAAAAATAAGAGATGCAAGTGTGGAATGAACTATACACTAAGGTAGTGTTCATGAAACTCAAGTATCAATTTATTATTTTATATGTAGCTGAGGTTGTGGTGGGATATAAATGTAGTAAATAATTTAATTCTTGCATATTTAATTAAAGTACGGGTTTTCAAGTTAAATAGGTTTAATTTGGAATTTAACTCTGTCCTTTTGCTTGGGAACAACACCTGCTGGATGGAGTAGCTTTAATTTCTAGCACATAGAATTGCAATATCATGAAATGTGTACATTAATGCTAACTTGGATTAACCTAGTGAATAGAAAAACTATTTAATGTAAGTCTGCAGATTGAAATGCTTTTAGGGAAATGCTCCATTGATAAAAGTAGGATGTACTTATAAACAATTGGATTGCATTATTAGGGAAGTATAACTGAGTGGTTAGTGGACTAGAAAATCTGAAATCTATGAAACTGATAGACTCTTTAATATTATTAATACATGTCATATAGAAAAGTCAATATATTAAATATGTTTTAGTGATTTTCTTCTCACATTAAAACAATATTCACTAAATAAGATAGAAGTGGCTGCATCCAGAAATAAATTAACTCTAAAATTGGTCTAAAATTCTAATAGCTTGGTTCATACAAGTAAGCCAAAATGAAGCAAGTCATTTTATGATTTGGTGTAATATATATAAATGTGTGCATCTTGTCAGTGAATATTTAGAATACAAAGCCATATTAGGTAGTTGATATTTAAGATCTTCTCTGGAGAGACTTCTGGTGTGTGATCTTATCTTATTCATAATGAGAACATGCCATAATATACCATTGATAAAGTGGTGTTGAGCCAGTTTGGCACAGTGGTTAAGACACAAATGTCAAACTTGATTGCGTCATGTGATGTATTGTGATGTTTTTTGCAGAGCTGGGGTGAGCATGGCCTGCAGATGATGCATCTGGCCCGAGGGCCACCAGTTTGACACCACTGGATTAAGGCATGAGACTAGTTACGAGGAGATTATGAATTCTAGTCCCACTTTAGGCACAAAGAGAGCTGGATGACCTTGGGCAGTCACTTTCTCTCAGCCCTAGAAAAGAGGTAATGGCAAATAACTTCTGAGAAGCCTTGCCAAGAAAACTTCAAGGTATTGTCCAGGCAGTCTCTGAAAACTGGGCAAGACTGAATGGAAGAAATATGTTAAAGGAGAAAAAGATATAAAAATCCCACAGTCAACCTAACTAGTAGTATTGGGAGTCTCTCTACACCAACTTTCAGATAGTCTCACTTTTAATTAATTCAATTGCTTCCTGACTCCCAATGACTCTGGTATGGTTTTTATAGTACAAGTAGTCCTCAACGTATGATCACAACTGAGCTCAAAATTTATGCTGCTAAGTGAAACAGTTGTTAAGGGAATGTTGCTTTTTTATTACCTTTCTTGCACAGTTATTACGTGAATCACTGCAATTGTTAATACTGCTGTTGTAAAATGAATCTGCTTTTCCCATTGACTTTACTTTCAAAAGGTGGCAAAAGTTGATCATATGACCTTGGGACACTGTAACTATCATAAATATGAGCCAGGTGCTCAGCATCTGAATTTTGATCATGTGGCCATGAGGATGCTGCAACAATTGTAAGTGTGAAAAATGGTTATAATAAGTCACTTTTTTTCAGTGCTTTTCTAGCTTTGCACAATCACTAAACAAAATATTTAAGACAAACTTGTGCAAAAAACAACAGCAAGTATCTTTCTATCAACAAGCTGAAAACAGGAGCTTGCACAATCATTTGGAACTAAATCCATTCAAAGGTACAAAGGAAGAAATGGGAAGAACATTGTATTTTGTTAAATTAATAGCATGTAAAATTAAATGCTTATTTCTAAACAATCTAGAAATCTTAGGAGCAGTGCAGGAAATTAGTATAGTAATTGAATTCGGGAATTCCTAGAAATTATGGCTGTCTCCTGTGTTTGCTGCTCTTGAATCTTTTTGGCAATACGTACAACTTTAGGTCAGTGTTTGCCATTTGATTAGCTGAACATTTTGACATATGTGAAATTTACATGTGTAAATTTAATGTAAGGAAATTAATAAAACCCTTCCCTGTCAAAAATTAAAACACCAAAATGTTTTCTAATGAATTTGAATTTTGTTAGTATAATTAAGAATTAAGCTTTATATGGAACAAAGAAAATGATAAGCCCAATTGTTTAAGATCTGTAAAGAAATAATCAACAGTATTATCAAGAACATAGATTAGTGATGTGACAGAAGAAAACTGGGAACTCAGTTTTAATAAAGTTAAAAGTGAAGTCTTCTTTGACTCAAACTAAACTTTTAATGATTTTATTGATATATCCTTAACTTTCATGACAGTAACAAGGAAGACACTTGAAACAGCTTCTTCCAAAATACTGTATTTCTTTTTAAACTTATGACCTAGTTTACAATTCTAGTTAGTATGTTTAGTGGCCTTATCCAATCACTAATTAATTATGATCTGCTGTAGCTTTTCAAGGAACTAACACCTAACTGCCAGGAATGGAATGGTACTGATTTTACTACTGGTTTGCAACCCGTGCGCAACGCGCGTGCACTGTTCAATATAAATTATTGTTCGCACATGCACAGAACAATTTACAGTGAAATGTGCATGTGCAGTAAGTAAAAACCAAAATGGCAGCAGCCCAGCAGTGGCGAAGGAACCGTTCAGTTCTGCAACCCATGCCTGAATTCTACTTTCAGTTCGGCCGAACCGGGAGCAACCCACCTCTGGTAACTAGTTTAATATATATCAGGTTTGGAAATGAGCAAAGTGGTGTTCAATGAAACCGAAAAGCAGATCTTGCACTTGTGGGAATACACTAGGAAGGAGAAGAAGAAGGTTAGGAAATGATCATTTAAATGGTAATAAATAGAAAAGGAGCAGTCATTTTGTCTGAAGAAAAAATAAAAAACTGCCTCTTTGTTCCAAAATGTGCTTTGAATTTGAGATTTTTAACCTGTTTTAATGATAAGAAAAGTAGTTATGGGACTAAAAAAGAAACTTTTCTTGAATGTTTTTCCAATAATCAGAAAAATAGGGAATTTCTGCTTGTTTCAAACAGATATCACTGGGAAATTCCACTTTTTTTCTCATTTAACTATTGTGGGTGATTTCTTAATGACTGATGGAAGTAGAGTTGTAATTCCATTATATAATGTCTTGCTTAATTACTGTGTCCCTTAGCAACAGTATTGCTGGTCCCAATTGTGGATGTTAAATGAGGACTACTTTCAACCCAATGAAAGTTTGGCAACGAAAAGGTCAAAACTCATCATTTGGGGACACAAAATCCACCATTAACTGTCTCCAGGAAGTGCCTGAGCCCTTTTACAGCAAAAGAGTTCTGTCATCACTAGAACCTTCCCAACTGACCAACCATACAGCAGTAGACGTATTTTATAAGCTGCAGGTAATCAGTGGCCAAAGAAGATTTCACAAAATTGCAATACAGATAGTTTTCGGCTTACAACTGTTCATTTAGTGACTGTTCAAAGTTACAACAGCACTAAAAAAAGTGATTTATTTTTAACACCATTGCAGCATTCCCATGGTCATGTGATCAAAATTTAGATACTTGGCAGCTGATCCATATTTAAGATGGTTGTAGTATTCCTGGGTCATGAGATCACCTTTTGTGACCTGACAAGCAAAGTCAATGGGGAAGTTTGATTCACTTAACAACTGTGTTACTAATAGCTGCAGTGATTCACTTTAACAACTGTGACAAGAAAAGTCATAAACTGAGACAAAATTCACTTAATAAATATTTCACTTAGCAACAGCAATTTTGGATTCAATTGTGGTTGTAAATCGAGGACTACCTGTATTTCTTGGCTGAAGGTTCAGAGAGCACTTGGACATTCAAACTGACCAAACAGTAATATGAGATGTGATTATCTGTCTCAGTATTTAGACATTCATAGAGGCAGAGGGGCAAATGACAGCATGTATATGTGGTAATGCCAAAACAGATATGAAGTCACTTTTATTAAATTCATGTGCTCCCGATGATTTCCCCCTCCTCCCAACACAAGGATCACTCATGGGATGGGGAAAACTAAGAATTGTGGTATGGTGTCTACAGAGACCTGACCAAGACCACTGTTCTTTGGTATCAAAACATGATTTAGGCTGGCTTGCTTATCTAACAGTAAAATATCTGACTTGATGAGTAAACTACTTTATTCCCAATAATGCAATAATTATATACTGGCCACAGTTTTTCCACTAAAACACAAAGCTGTGTTTCATGATTTCTTTCTCATCAACATAAGCTGCTATTCCTATTCTCAGGATAAAAAGAAGGGAGATTCCTATGTAAGCTGTCTTTTTTTTTTTTTTCCAGAAAATTTTATTGGTTTTTTTAAAACATTTATAAGGAAAAGGGTAGGTGGAATGGTATACAAATTTTGGCAGTTGCAAGTGTGGCAGACGCCCCCTCCCTCCAAACTCATAAGATACATCTATGTATAAAACATTAATACAAAATCATATAAAATCAGCATATTAATTCTAAGAAGAAATTTCAATCAGCTTATATATTATGATATATAATCTAGATATAATTTCATTATTACTTTCGGTTTGTTTATAACAGTGTGATTTTCTTATTCATTTTTGTGATCTGAGCTTTCTTGGTGTTGCCCCTTCTCCCCCCGCTGGCAGA
This sequence comes from Natrix helvetica, assembly GCF_964273705.1. Classification (NCBI taxonomy): domain Eukaryota; kingdom Metazoa; phylum Chordata; class Lepidosauria; order Squamata; family Natricidae; genus Natrix; species Natrix helvetica. The sequence goes on from NC_138551.1 coordinate 70,417,695, forward strand.
GCTCCGGCCCCTCCCGTGTCCTGTGTGACCGTTGAAGAGTCTTCTGTTTTTTCTAGGTTCGCTTTATTTTTTTCCATAAAGGCCTGAGCCTCTATGGGTGTATTGATTCTGATTCTTGTCTCCTCCCAGAATATCAACATCCCTTCAGGCATCAACCCTCTAAACCACACCCCTTTCTGGTATAATTTATTCGCCAATTGCGAATAATTTTTTGTTTTCTCCCTAATTTTTTGGGGGATCTGCTTCAAGATGGTTATCTCCCTGTCGTGATATGTCAATGCTTGCCCCCTTTGTACACCCAGAATTATGTCTCTTGTGTTATGTAAGCTGTCTTGAATTCCTAGAGAAAACTCAGAATATAATTTTCCTTCTCTTTTATAACAATTGCTATTGATATGATTGTTCTGCTTGTATCATGATGTGGTGGCTAGAAAAGGGGCAGGTGCCAATCAAAATAATTGAACCCGAAGAGCATAAATTGTCTTCCCAATATCCTACCATATCCAATTGTCTTTGGAGACCCAGGAAATCTGTCATATTTAAAACTGATACATGAATTGTTGTAGAATAAGGTTTCTGAGAATGTTCACTGAAGCTAAAAATGCTTTATGCCCAGTTACATCAATTTTCTAGTATAGGATTTCTTTTATGGATAACACTGGTATATCTGCCCTCTTTATTTAATACATACAGTATTTATTTACAATTGGACTGTAGGGTGATTTGTAAATACTTAAAGGTTTATCTCCCTTAACTCTCTAGAGCACTTGTAAATGGCATCAGCATTTTAAAGCTTACATTTGAAGTCCCACAAGAAAGATTCAACACTATGTTTCTGTGATAGAATTGGGCATGTAACATGGGTTATGTAAGCCAATAAGAACATTCTATAGAGTGATCACATGTAACATCTATCTAACAGCATGAGTAATTCATTTGTTTGGCAATCACATTCCTTGTTATCTGAGTGGAAGGTTTGGAGGATGACTTTCAAGTCAAATGACATGAAATTATGCCATCTATGCTTTACTTTAAAAATTGGACTCTATAAGATCTCACTTCCACAGGACTATCTTCCTCCTACCAAATTTACACAAGTTGCTACATCAGGTTAAATTAAGTTGTGCTGGCATTTCTAACTAATTGGATAGAAGCCAGTTAGGCTGTTTGTCTCTTGTTTCATTCGTGTATTGCTCAGCTTTTGATAGAAGCTGTGTTTCTTTCTCTTGTGTCTTATTCCTATTTATGTCTTGTTGACAGTTGGCTTTATTCAATGCTTAAACTGCTCAGGTCATCCTCTGTGGAAATGCTAAAGAACTTACTCTTGGTATTAGCCTCTTACTTTTGCAGTTGCGTACTTCCACAAGTACTGAAGCAACTTTTCTGCTTTCAGATTGTATGTTTCCTTATGATGGCATAGATATCTGCTATATATTTACTGATAGGCAAACTGTATAATATATTAAATTCAATTAAAGTCTACCGAACAAGAGATTATTCTCTATAGTCACTTGTACTTTCCTCCTTTCACAGAAATTATATGGTTTCCTTGTATATGTGGTCATCTTATTGGACCTATAGGAAACAAGCCTTCTCTGTGGCTCCTGTCCTCTGGGATGTATCCACCCAAGGATCTCTACTGCTTCCACTCCATTGAGTTTTCACAAATTGCTGAAAATCTGGTAGTTTAACAGACTTTGGTAGTTTCCTTCAAATGTGTTATTTTTTAAATTCAAATTCACTGTAAACTGTGTAGAGCTATTGAGGGTACTCTCAAAATTAAAATATTAAATTAAAATATATAATATTTAAAAGGAACTTTCTACGTTTTCCTATTTTTCACAGACTTCCAAATATGTATTCCTTTCTATTTCTGAATACAGCTTTGCAACTACTCTTCTTTACTCTAAATATATAGTAAGCAAAGTTGATAGTAGAAAAGGTCACACTTTCAACAAGCAATGCCATTTCCTTTAGCACATGCTTTCTTTAAGTAACTGTCTTTATGCCATAGACTTCTAATTTCCAACTTGGAGATGAGGTTACAGGGTAAGAGGTTATGTATCAGGTGACTATGAGTTCAAGAAAAATGTGCCAACAATAAGCACTAGGGACAGCAGAAGTGAAATATTTCTCTCCTCCCTCCTTCCCCACTCTCTCATACATATGCAAACTTACACAATTTCAGTCATAAGAGCTATATTAGGCAACTGAAAATAAAGAAGTTAGATTCTGTTTGTATATCTACAATTAAATGAGAACAAATGCTGAACATCATTTTACTGACTACACAGAAAGTCTTAGGATCTACGCCAAAAGACACTAGGGAAAATGAAAGAATATGATGAGACATCAGGTATAAAATTACTAACAAAACATGATGGTACTAGCATTATATAAAAATTTAAGCGAGACTAAAATATTAAGAATTTCTATTTTTTTAAATAATGAATTTTAATCAAACATTTCTAAAATGTATACTTACAAAAATGTATAGTTGTATATCAAAAATATGATTTTAAAGAATAACAAGTACTGAATAGCACTTGGAGAGAATTAAAGTAGAATTATCAATATATTTCTTGAGAAAAAATATATACAAACTTTTGAGTTGCATATGATAAAATTACACAACAGTAAGACATATGTACACAGTATCCTGCCTCATTATTTCATGTCCTCGAACAAATATTATTTCCCAAATTAATCAAATGTTAGAAACAGAATTACATAGTTAATGTGTCTGGAATTTTGGGAAGCTACTTTCTAGCTGTAGGCACACCTATGAATGGCTGCCTCAAACACCACAGATTTATGAAGAATTAAAACTACATGGGATCAGTATGAAAACAAATTCTTAAAATCATTACATTTTTTTTCTAAAATAATTCTAGGTTGTTAGTAATGGAAACCCCATCTCTAAACCACCAGATAGAAAAACATGGATATAGCAATAGCAATAGAATAACACTTATATACTGTTTTACAGTGCTTTACAGCCCTCTTTAAGCGGTTTACAGAGTCAGCATATTGCACCCAACAATCTGCTGCACCCTCAGTTCACTGACCTTGGAAGGATGGAAGGCTGAGTCAATCTTGAGCCAGTGAGAAACGAACTGCTGGCAGTCGGCAGAATTTGCCTGTAATACTGCATTCTAAATGCTGCGCCACCACAGCTCATATAAAGTAATTCATGTAATTTTAATAGTAGCTATTAAAGTATCTGGAAGTAGCTATAATGCAAGAGATGTCAAATACTGGGAGAATATCTATAGTATTACAAGAATTCAACCACATGTGGAAGCTATGTCTTTATCCTTGCACACATATTTGCAAATTAGTGCTTATGATTTTGTGTAAACTGTGATACAAGTGATTGTATTATCCTATAAGGTGTACTTGTGTTAGTTGTGTGCAATTGCTAGCAAAACAATGCTGTCTCATGACTTTGTTGTCTGGTAATCTATCATTGGAAATAAGTCAAAGGTCTTCCATGAGAAGACCTTCTATACAGTGACAATCATTTTAAATGCTGATTAAGTGTTGTATTGGTATTAAGTGTTTGCTTTCACTAAGCATCACAGTAAAAATAGCTCTACTAGCTGTAGAAGAGAGACAGCAGGTAAATCAAAAGTTAGTTGGGCATAACTCTAAAAAAGAAAAAAAAAGATTTTAAAATTCAATTTGCCATATTCTATTTCATCCATTCACAACAGAGTCATGGAATTATTTTATTTTGTTTCTTTCCTTAGATACGTCACAGATGTGTTAGGGCTTAAATTTCTATTCTTAGTATTATCAATGATCCTCAGAGGAACACTCCAAACATTGAAAAGTAAAGGGTAATCAAACATACCAGTTCAAAAAGAAAGCATCACAACACAAATTTAGATTTGCAAATTTAAGCAGATTAAATGTCCTGTGTATAGTTTTCAGGGAATGTTATGGTTATGGGAAGAAGTGACTTTCACTCCAGCAAATGCCTCGTCCTTTAAAGACATTATGATTAGCTGTCTTCAGTTATATTGAGCTAATTTAACATGTGCCTATCCAGGTAAGCAAACCATGGTTTCGGGTTGCTGTGTGCATTTGGAAAGTGCATTTGAAGGTTTCCATCAAAAGGCTGTCATGGGAGATTGCTAACATTAACTGAGATTAAAGTAGTATTATTAGATTCATATATATAAATAAGACACATTGCTATTGTCATGCAATGTTTACAATACAGAAGGTCTATTGCCTGGATTTCTTGCAATTACAATTCCTTATTTTTTTCCCATGTTAACAGCATATTGAGATTCTTTCCCTCTCTCTTAGCTTGTATCCAATTACCAAGTACCGGAGCACTGTGCAAACCATGTACTGTATGTTAGAAACCAATTTGCAACGTGTTTCCAACTTAAAAATCTTGCTGCTTAGACACTGAATGACAACAACTTTATCATCAATTTGGATATTCTTCCCAAATCACCCCTTAAGGTGAACAGTACTCTCTTTTGAAATGTGTATTCAGCCCTCATCTCTATTGTTCCTAAAGTTTGTGAAGTAGTCAGAAAACTCATACATATACTTCTTTATTTACTTGTGTTCTCATACACACCTACAGATCTGTTCCAAGTATATTTCTAATTATGGGAAACACACCAAATACATGAGCTCATAAACACTATTCTTATAATACCTTGATGGTTTGCAGGTTGGCATGCTCTGAGGGCTTGCATGCATCAGTGATGATGACAAGTATGGAATTAGTAAATTGACCACTGGTCATGATGGACAGGTCTCAGTTAAAGTGCCAGACTAAGACAAATCATCTAGCTGCACAGATAATGTTGATGATGGAGAGTTGTGTGGACATATGTGACAAAAGGCCAAACACTGAAATTATCTGCATAGAATAAAGGTCTGGAAGTCTACTCATCTTGCCTGGAAAATTGAATAGTCAAAACAAAAGTAAGTCCAATGTACTATTGGCAGATGAATTTATCACATTGGAGGATACTCAACAAGCTTTTGGGGAAATGCTGAAGTCTCTTCAGAGGAAAGAAGGCATTTATGATGTGATTGCAGCAAAGCTCTGTTGATGTACCTGTGTATGAAATGAGAGTCAAAAGTGGTAAATATGTCCTACAAATTGTAACATCAGATACATGAAGCAATGAGATAAATTGTCAAGGTGAATGGAATATACTAAGTTCTGTTTGATATTAGTGAACTGAAATGAATTGTCATCAGGCACTTTGAATTTGATGATCACAGTATATTGTGCAGAAAATGAAGGACAAAGAAGAAAATATGTTGCATTATAATCACAAAGATTGCAAGAATTGTAATGAAATGCAGTTCAGTCTGTGAACGTTTAATTTCTCAGTATTGCAAAATGTCTATCAACATGATGTTAACATGCATAAGACGATGAGATCGATCACTTCTACAAAACAGGTACAGGTTAAAATTAACAGACATACAAAACAATATACTGATTATGGGTGATTGGAATGCAAAAACAAAAAAGAAAGCTGTGTAGATGGGAAAATGTGACTACAGAAGAGAAATGAAGCTGAAGAACATTTTGTTAAATTCTATTAGTCTATCTCAAATATTGTTTCTAGCAAAACAAATTGCTACTGTATATAAGCATTTCACTCAATGTACTAAATAAAAATGATGGACAAACTCAATAACATGTACAAACAACATGTAATGGGTAATGGTACATATTTTCAACTATTGGTATGCAAAAAAATAAAGTTGGGGGAAAAAAGCAAGTCAGTAATGACTATAAGAAAGTATGACTGAAAATATACCACCAGAATTTAAAGAGTGCCTACAAAATCAATTTGCTCCATCGGATATTAGTAACAGAATAGTTATGGGAAGACAACAAGAAAGCAAGAAATATTTGCATAAGTTGAAAAAGCAGAATAAGTTTCTCAGAAACATTGACTAAAAACATACCTGTTTTCTTAATTAGCCTAATTTAGGGAACATTGAGAATAAGAGACATCATGTGAGATCCTTGAAATGACAAAAGAATACCAACTAAATTTACAATTACAGTATTTCATTAATCTCAACAAGCCCTTTGGCTATATAAAAATCTGGGCCACATTACATTTCCATAGTAGACTTTGGGTTTAAGAGTTCTTTTATGTATTGAGTCCAGACTCTTTCTTGGTGTTTTTTTTTCTCTCAGGTCCAGGTCCATGCATCTGACTTAGGTCTCTGTTGTTTTCAAGAACTCAAATCAATAAGATTCTATGACTGGATAACATCATCCAGCTTTATTATACGAAACAACTCTCTATTTGTACTTTTGTTACACATATCACCCCTGTGTTGTCACTTGGGTATCATTTATCATCTAAGTTGGTTTTGTGATTAAGTCAGGCTATTCTTGCACAGCATTTCCTTATAAAGCTCTAATTCTACTTTTGACATTATTCCTAACATTCCTAACATACCTCATTTTAGTGCCTATACCTTAACAGTAGGTTCAGAGGACTATTTTTGTACGTAGACTGATGTTTATAACACAGATTTGCCAAATTCATCTAGTACTAAAAAAAATGTTTTTAAATTATTTGCTCAGTCCAGAAGCTTTAAATACAATTTAATAAAACATTTTGAAAAAAAACTGTAAATGCAGTATCTGCTGTAGGAACACACACACACACAAGTTTTTTAAAGACAAAAATAGAAAACAGTAAGACCATGTATTTCTATATACGTATGTGCAGATATATAAAGGAGTTTATATACACCACGAGCCAGATTGGTGCAGTGGTTAGAGTACACCAGACTACTTCTGCTGCCTGCCTGCAATTTGGCAGTTGAAATCTCACCAGGCTCAAGGTTGACTTAGCCTTCATCCAGGTGGATAAAATGAGGACCCAAATTGTTGGGAGCAATATGCTGACTGCAAAAAGCTTAAGAGAAGGCTGGAAAGCACTGTAAAGTGGTATATAAGTGTAAGTGGATTTTTAATAGATTTTGAAAAAGTATAGACTATATACAAAATGAGTTGCTTGGACTGTAATTTGAAATGGAAAACCAGCATGGAGAAGATAATTCAGATTGCTCCCAAATGGTGACAGATGGAATGGGTTTTATTCTTTTTTCCATTGGCATAAGCAGAAGAGATTTAAAGGATCATCTCTCCCTTTGCATATCTTCAGCTTCATCCACCAAAGTGCCTATTCTGTATTTTTAAAAGTCCTCTCAAAGAATTATAGATATGCAGTTTGGCTTCACACCTCTTACAGACTTATAGGTCACATGAAATACCATGGATCATGTTTAGAAGTAAACTGGCAGGCAATGCAACTGAACAAGAATAGGTGCAATATGATTCCTTTGCCTTGATCTATCCAGGAGGTTGATAGGCACATTTTTTTAGCTATATTGTACTGGAAAGCTTTGAATACTAGGCTATTACACAATGCAAATAGTGCTTTGAAAATGCTTCTTAGAAAAGGCTGAAGTTTATAATGGAGATTCCACGTTGCCTACAAAATACCCAGATTACTATGAAATACTCTGGCATTCTGAAAAACTATTCTGTTTAGTATTAAAAGATGATGTGAGAAACCCTCCAACTGATAATATAGAACATATTTATGGCTGTTGTGCTATCCTGTTTCACAGGATCATCATTTGAAGCCTTCCCAGCTGGCAAGTAAAGTCAGTGGGGGAAGCCAGATTCACCTAATGACCATATGATTCACTTAATAACTTAATGATTCACTTGACACTGTGACAAAAACTGGCAAAACTCATTTAACAACTGCCTTGCTTAGCAATGGAAATTTTGGGCTCAGTTGTGGAAGACTACCCATAAAGAAGGCATGGTGAGTTTGTTGTTTTATTAGTATGAAAAGTTCTGGAATCAACGAAGTCACAAGCACTCTTTTCCTTCCGGTTGTCTGTAGACAAACATTGTTTCACTGTTTCCACTATTGTTTCCTCTGTTCCAGTCTAAGCTATGTTGCATTACAGCTCCTGAGATGAATCCATCGTAAGGTAGAAAATAAAAATTTTCAGGAATATATGCTAGTGACTAATAACTTTATCCTCATCCAATGATGTTGATAAATAACTGAAGCTGCAGTTCCAATATAACAGAAACCATAAATTAGCAATTTTTGCTAATTACCGTAACTCAGTGACAGAAAATAAAGTTTAAAAATTCAACGAAAATGATTTAATTAGAACAAAATGGAAAGGAAAGGAAAGGAAGAAAGAAAGGCTCAGTTACTTATCTTGATAATTAACTTTCTTTTCCCCAATATTGTGCAATATTAATAAAATATACTGTATCAGGGACAAATAACTCCCCTAATCTACTATTAGATTGAGTCACAGAACACTGGCCCATTGCCTGAAGAGCTGACAAGGTAGGGACCATCTGGATCCCAGGAGAACATTGATACACAGGACAAACACCTTTGGATTCCATGAAATGAAATTGTTTTATTGTTGGAAACTGGAGTGTGCCAATCTTGTCAGATCTTGTAGAAGGGATAAAAAACAATGGATTAAGATTGTTCCACACTATCCAGGCCCTGTGCTAAACCAAGCCAATCTCCATTTTTGTTTTTAATATTTTATACCCAGGCTTATTGAATATGGGAATGCAATTGGTGATATGTTCCCACACTTAGCAAAGCACTCAATAAAATCTACCATGAAATTCTACAGAGAAGATAATAAAATAGGGCGTGGACTATGCTACTATTAGATGGATCTGGATCTGGTACAACAAGTAGTACAAACTTTGGTTTTAAAAACAAGGTTTTCAGTATCAATCTGAACATCAACATTCAGAGTAGTGTATTCTATAATTCTGGCGTAATTAGACTAGGCTTGGTCTAGTTACATTTTAACTTCTCATGGAACTGAAAACTTTAGAACTTCTTTAAATGGCATGTTCAGTGAGTTGTTTTCTTTTATAACTTGGTACTATGCTATATAGAGTTTTTAGGATATAACCACTATTTCGAAATTGTCTCTGGAGTACAGTTCACTGTATTTAACAATCAATACAGTGATTACAAAATAGCTGTTATTCCATCAGGTTGTAATTTGACTGCTTGACATTTATAAGTTCCTTCAAAGATAGCCCAATGTAATAGTCCAGCTGTTGGAAGAGAAGGCTTGGGTTACTGTTGCCTAGTCTTCCTAGTCCTGGTAGGGCTATAAGTGGTGTACCAACAGAATCCGAACAAAGGTCTCTCTAGACATGATTTTCATCATTGATTAAACAGGAATTATAGTCCACGTGGATCCATAAGCCATGGACTTGCTCATTCAGGGGAAAGAACAACCTCATCCCAGACTATTACTTTAAAAAATCTTTCTGGATAGTCTGGAGATTTTTGGACAAACAGCAGTTCCAGCTGTTTAGTCTGAGCTTGTTTCTTTTCCTCCCCATCCCTCACAGCCAGTGGTTCAAGACTTCCACAGCTGGGGATGTTCATTATTATTGAGTGTCATAAGCATACATCATATTGTAGTAATAATAATAATGCTAATAATAATAATAGTTGATGATCTTTAACATTCTATTTTCCCTTCTTCATGGATATTCTGAAATAAGAAAAAGATGAAATAAGTGATGGAACTACTCAAAAGGAATGCAACACTATCCAGATTCCCCATAAAACTTGGTGAAGCAGATACCTTGATTGCTTAATAATAGCTTCACCTAAAAGGACCCTTTATTTATTGCAGAAGTACTCCAAGCCCAACTCCCAAAATATATGTGCTCGTTTGCTATTTTTTATTTATTTATTTATTTTCTTTCTTGTTCATTTCATGACATTCATGACCTACTTAAATTAACACTTAATGTTTGGTTCCACAAAAGCCTGAAATGGTTATACCAATAGCACTTAGACTTAAATACCACTTCCTAGTGCTTTTACAGCCCTCTCTAAGTGGTTTACAGAGTTAGCATATTGCCCCCAATAATCTGGGTCCTCTTTTTACCGACCTCAGAAGAATGAAAGGCTGAGTCAACCTTGAGCTAGTGAGATTTGAACTGCCAAACTGCAGCTAGCAGTCAGCTGAATAGCCTGCAGTACTGCACTCTAACTACTGCGCCACCTCAGCTCTGTTATAACAGAATCCTCATTATTGAATGGATGAGATTAATTCTTAATGTTCAGCCCAATACTGAAAGAGTCCCTGGGTATAAGTCTTGCTGAAATGAACAAATTTTATTCTGTGGATGCTGTTTAAGGATTTGGGCTTGTAAAATATCATCAGTCTGCAATCAACAGGTTTTTTCGAGTTTGCCCTTTGCAAAAGCATTCCAACTAATTTCATTGTGCTAATAGTGTTTCTTTGTATCCCAAATCACAGATTGATAGGCAGTTTCTATAGCTGAAATTCCTCAAAACTAGAACCAGAGAGCAAAATTTCATGGTCATGAATCCATAAGCGATGACATATTATCTTTATACCAGGAGGAAAATTCCAAAATGTTTTTATGAAGTTACAGTAAGAATCCACTATGACAGACCCTCAAGTTTCTTCCACAATTGGCCTGAGGGTACCTTTTTATATTGTCAGTGACCCAAGCATTAAGTTGACCTCAGCCCTCTGCTCACACCAAAGTATTGAAGTTTAGTTACTGAAGCACTTAGACTTCTCTTCAGTGCAGGGACGTGCGGTCAGGGGAGGCAGGGGAGGCAGAGCCGGCAGAGCCTCACCTGTCATCATGAAATAATCATATATAAAATAATAATATCCACGAGGGTCCACGAGAGAGTTTCATATATATAAGAGGAAGAGGAGGAGGAGGAGGAGCGTGTGCGGGGCGGTGCCAGCTGGGCAACCGGCGGAGGCAGGAGGGTTCTCGGAATAACCTTCCTGCCTCCGCTGTACTTTGCGCGCACCTCGCGACTGTAATCGACGTCCAGAAGTGGCAGGGCTTGATGACGTCGCCGCAGCTGCCATGTGCGGACAGACGGAGGTAGCCAGAGTGGCGCCAAGGCAGTCCAGCGGATGAGCGACCGGGGATCAGGCTGCCTGATCCTCCATTGCTCGTTTGCTCTTTCGTCTGCCCGGACCCCTCGGCGCCAGTCTGGTTGCCTCCGTCCGTCCGTGCCCAGCAGCGACGTCGGCGACGTCATCAAGACGAAGTGGCTTGGAGGCGAAGTGCTTTTCAGTGCTTTTGTGTGCATCTGGCGTTTAGGTAGATAGCCGGATGTCCTAAACGCCAGACGCACAGAAAAGCACTGAAAAGCAGCTGCTGTTGGAGATCGCAGAGCGCGAGCCGGCGGAGCACGCTCAGGAAGGCGGGGAATGGGATCACCTTCCTGAGCGCGCTCCGCCGGCTTGCGCTCCACGATCCCCAACAGCAGCTGCTTTTTAGTGCTTTTCTGTGCGTCTGGCGATTAGGTAGATGTCTTAAACGCCAGACGCACAGAAAAGCACTGAAAAGCAGCTGCTGTTGGGGATTGCGGAGCGCGAGCCGGTGGAGTGCGCTCAGGAAGGCGGGGAATGGGATCACGTGTGCTGGAGGCTGAGGCAGCCTCAGCCTCCAGCACACGTGGTCCTATTCCCCGCCTTCCTGATGACGTCACCAGCCTCACCAGCCATAAACCTCACCGCACCTCACTGCTTCAGTGCTACTTCAGCCACTTATAAGATAGTATCTTAGTAGTTATACTGCTCCAGCTGTGATCTTCCAAGCTCTTGGATGCCAAAATTTACCAGTCATATTCTTTTATAAATAAGACTTTCCTGTCTTCCTGGCAATTTGTCAACTACATAATGTTATCAATGCCATCAAAAAAGAAGGTTTCATTTTCCCCCCACTTTTCTCTGATGTAGAATTGTAAGAGGTTAGCTTTTGTGAGGAGTAATGGCAATAGCAACTACAAACTGAATTTCAGATGCCACAGCATATGCCATACATGACATCAGTACTCTTCATTACTTTTCTCATGAGGGAATCATTATTATCTACCCTGGTGGCATCTTAGTCTGGGCAAATCAAGATTTACTGTTTTTCATCTTAATTCGTAGCTGAGCAGAAATGGAAATTCTAATTCTCCTTCCAATTGTTACAGTACTGTCAGACTCGGTTACAGTGTGGAAAGCAAGCCAGTTTTAAACTATCTCAAAATTTGAGTTTTATAGAAAAAGATGGAGAGGCATGTGAGACTTTACTGTTGTATATACGTCTCATTTTTCCTTTAAGATTATTTATTTCTTTATAAAATTTATTGGCCATCCATCTTACATATGGTAACTCTGGGTGTCCAACAATAAACAGATAGATAGATGATAGATAGATAGATAGATAGATAGATAGATAGATAGATAGATGATAGATGATAGATAGATAGATAGATAGATATGTATGTATATCTCTATATAGATAGATGGATGGATAGGTGTGTGTGTGTGTGTGTGTGTGTGTGTAGATTTTCATGGGTGTAGGTATGCTGGCCTTGTTGTATTCGGGTCTTGTTGTATTCGGGTCTTTTCCCATGTAAGACACTCTTACACGGGAAAAGACCCGAATACAACAAGACCAGCATGCCTACACCCATGAAAATCTATGGGGAGAAAAACAAATAAATATGCTATATATATATTATACCAAAAATATAAATTAATATTAGCAAATGCTACGATCCAATTACCAATGGGAAAGAGCGGAACAAGGACGGAGAGGGGTGGTGGTGGAATATTTTGTTAATCGATCAACCATCTCCGCTGTGATGCTCCCCACTGGGGCCCCAAACTAACTGGCAGAGCCAGGTCTTTATAAACGCCCAGGAGGATTAAGGCCAACCTCACACCGGAGGGGCCAGATGTAAATGTGCTCTGCTTGCAAATATATGTCCTTACCAAAAGTTTGTTATGTTAGATTAATTATTTATTGTCTCGATTGCATACTGCCCTTTATATATAGGAGCTCAAAGCCATGTACCTAGCACTCCCTCTTCCAATTTATCTCACAACAACAACCCTGTGAGCTCCATCTCCAGTCCCATTTATACTGTCTTACCAGCCCTTTAATAAATCTCTGAAACATAAGAATGTTGGCTTTGCTTTCTGTAGAAACTAATATTTAAAATAATGAAAGTGATTATTAGATGTGAAAGGGCTGTATTTATGTAGAATAAATTCTTCATATGTATGAAATTGTAAGCATTGCAGCATTGATCTATTACACATGTTTCAATATAATTGTAAAGCTGGGGTATTTTTCACATAGTATATATAGGCCCTCGAGGAATAATCAAAAACTGGGATAGACAGCATCTAATTTGCTAGTGCAACCTTTTTCTTTTTGTTTCTTTTATGTCTTATAAAGAGTATATAGATTATAATGAAGATGACATATATGAGTTGCATAAATTGAATATTATTAGACAAGTAGATTATTATTATAAAGTAAAAGATTCATACTTTGTCATGTCTTCTTTATCACAAAACAAAATATTTTGGTAAGAATGTAATGCTCAGGCTATATAAAAGATAAATAGCAGATAGCTAGATAACTATCTGATGCAGTGGCTAGCATTTCTGATGCAGTGGTTAAACACATACTTTTATTAAATTTTAAATGAGAAAATGCTGAATAAGAATAATTATTGTTTATCGTAAGAAAATAGTTTTAGATTATTATAGTAGAATTTAAGCATGGAAGTACCAATCCTTAGTCAATCTTGGTGTCAAGCCTGAATATGGCCGGGTTGTGGAGTTAGTTGATTTCAAAATTTTGACAAGAAAAGCACCTGGTAATACCATAGCTGTAGATTAGGCTAGACTAGGAAATTGAAAAAAATCCCAGATGAAGAGAATTTCAGACCACTTCTTTAACACTGCCACAAAAATTGTATGAATATAGTCAATGGTGTTCAGGTATAAATACAAACAACTAGGATATCTGTTTTTAACAGCTTTGTAAAACTGCTATCTACTAGTTAGGTTTAAGTTGGGTTAGAGAAAACTTCTTAAAATATCCACGTAAGTTTTAGATAGTCACTTTAAAAATCTTATAAGATCTTAATAGTAAAATAAGATGCTGCCATGAAACACACAAGCTTGCTAGAAATAAATAAGAACCAAATGCGCAAATGGCAACCAACGTCATAGATTTCATTTGTTTAATGATGTCAGACAATATCACGTTTGTTTTTTCATTCCCTTTCTTTGCAGACTAGAATCATGTGGGACTATTTTTAAACTAAAATCTGAGACTTAAGGAATGCTACATCTTCAATTCTAAAATCCCAGCAGTTGTTATTCACTTATAGATGACCTGCAGTGATGACAGAATGTACCATAAATGTTAAGGGTAGAAAATAAAATAGCTGCTAGGTTTCTGGAGATTTTAAGGACATGGGTATCCCAATATTCTCTATTTGTCAGGTATTCTTCTGTTCATCCGTGAGTACTCATCTAATTATAAAGGCAGCAGTGATCGAGCCCCCTCAAACCACAAAACAATTTAAGCTAGAGCAGAGCTGTAATTTTTATATGGTTCCATTTCAGTTTCTGCAGAGATCTTGATTATAAATACAAGACATTTTACTGACCATAAGAATATAGGATAGCAAAAATAATCTTTACCCACACACATACACACAAACTGGATTTTAAAAAAAAAGACAGATCAACACAAGTACACATTTATTTCAAGATTTTTCAGTGGCACAGTTTGTTCAACTTAATATATATTCTAAAATTGAAATGCCCTTCGTCACATTTCACAAATGTGGGGGAAAGTTGCCTGTTCTTGGGATAATAAACCCATTCTACCTTGCAGGATGAAGGTTCTCCATCCTGTAGTTGAAGCACACTGATTATCTTTGGGGAGGGGGGGATGCATGAGGATTTTCTGTTATAAATAAAACCCAGGACTTATTTTAAGAAGATAGTTCAAACTGTGGCAGATACTCAGCTCTCATTTGAATGCATAAGGGAAGAGGATTTGTAACTGAGTGAAGGATTGTGTTTGTGTGTTGCATATGGAAAGTATAGCCAAGGGAAAGTTTTCTTAATGCTGAGGCCCTCAAGTTTCTTCCTTGATATATTTTAAATAGTTGGAACATGATAATAAGGCACCCCTTTATCCCTATTTCTTGGTTCCAAATTTATGATGCTACTAGTCATTTAATTCAGAGACAAGTTGTAATTCTGGTATAAAACAGTATGTAATGTGCAGCCTATAAAATTTGTTAAGATACTTTAGGCTTCATACATATAACTGAAATATAATATATCTTGAAAATGTAAAAGAAGGAAAAAAAGAAAAAGACACAGAAACTACTCTATCTGCACGACAACCAGGCCCATCACATGAAGCAGGAAAAGGGCAGCCTTATCTGCAGTTGGCTTATGTTTACTAGCCCTCTCTTCTCTTGGAAGCTTCTCTGGGGAAATAGCTGAAGTCTCCCCAGAACATAAGCTTAGATCCTGCAATTATCTTGTTTGTGCTGAAAGCACACCACTGTCTTGTTCATGCAGGATTTTGATAAATATTATTAGCACAGCCTTCTAACTACCCTGCTCTTGCTTTGGATTTTAATAAGAAAAAAAGGATTGAGAAATGGCTACTATATATAATTGCTTTTTTTACTTTCATTTTTAATCCATTTTTAATTTATGTACAGACAGCTTGCTTTGATGCTTGAAAACGGGGAACACTGCTGCTTGTCTCAACATTCTTTCATTGACTATTAGAAGACTCACTGTTTTGCATTTATATGTTGGGATCAAGATCAGATCTGGCTAGATTGGATTTTTCCAGTCTAAGTAGAGATGGAGACTGTTACTCCTGGTCATATTGACTTGAAATCCCAACAGATCTGGACTACTGCAATGTGCTTTACAACGGACTGCACTGCAGGAGGCACGGAATGCAATGGCATTGGCAATTACATGCGCTTCCTGATCAGGGCATTTTCTGCTCCATGACTTGCATTGGTTGCCAGTGTCCTATGCTTAATTCAAGTTACTGGTTGTGACCCGTAAAACCCTTCATGGCATGGACCTCTGTTATTTCAGGGATCACTATTCCCTCAGTCTACCCATCCCATTAGGTCTGAGACGAGAGGCATGATCTGGGTTCTATGCATTAGGGAAGGCTATCTCATGGGACACAGAGAGAGAATCATTCCTGTTGTGATGCCTACCTTCTGAAACATCATATCCCAAGAGAATAAATTGGCTTGATCCTGCTGATCTTTCATAATGCCTTAAAGACATGCATTTGTCAATAAGCTAGGAAAGCCAGATATGCAATCTGGCCAGATATGACAGCTCATGCAGTCGCGATGTTGCTGGGTTCTTGACTGATCTGTTTAACTTTGGTTGATGACATTCGTTTTTATTGTTATATGTTTTATGGTGTTTTTACCTGCCAAGAGATAGGAAATTGAGATAGGGGGTATATCAATTGAAATAATGAATGCATAAATGAATAGATAAATAAATGAGAGGATAAAATGTAGAAGGCTGAGTTAAAGTCTAACATGAAGGTTGTTTGTATACTGGGCTACTTGGATGCTGGTCTACTTATGCAGTAGATCGCATTTAGATCCTATACAATTAATAAAGTGGGACCTTTCATATTTTGTACCCCACATTTTGGGAGTGCTGAGACAATATATTTTCAGTTCTAAGACTGGATTTTGTTAGATATTTTTTTTTAAGTGGGATCCAATGGTTTTACTTACATAGTTCTTTCTGTTAATCAAATCTGAAATGTGCCATAGTGAGTTTGCGTCTAAGATTCCTAATCTTGCATGTTTTAAAAGTTGCAAGGTATAAACCATGCATGGAATAGTCAGTTTTCTCTATGTTCTCTCCTTTTTAAAATCCTGTACAAATTTTAAAAGATGCTTTACTTCCAGAATGTTATGTAATCTTGGGAAACTTTGAGAGGAATAAGAGGGATTGTAAACAAACTGATTCACCCATTATTTTGTTTTATGACTGCTCTTGCTTTAATTCAGTGTTAGAGACTAGTGCAGCAGGTCTGAATGCTGAGATGAAGGCAAGAGAAAGTAGAATTGCCCAAGATTAATAGGCATTGCTGATCATGTTGTTTATAGCCATATTGTTCTCAGGGCTCAATAGTTATAGTTGGGTCAAAACATGTCTGAGAAGAGATGGGCATAAGTCAGTTCAAGGATTTGGATAAATGATTCAGAAGGGATATGAAGATATCCATAAAGAGACCCAGTTACAAAAAACAGGACAAATTCATACAGCCTCCTTGCCTAGTATGAGGATAACTCACTGTTTCCTGAATGTATGTCTTGTATCTCAGAGTCCCACAGATGAAACAACCCGAGCATAGGCTTAAAGTACTATGCTATAAAGTGATATTTTTCCTAATTATCTCCCTTAGAATGCTATATTCTGACAATTGAGGCCATGCTGATGTGCATCAGGGAGGTAGCTTCAAAATACATGTGCCATGCTGATAATTCTGTGGCTCCAAATGGTTTCGTGGGAAGATACATTTTGAACCCTGGTGTCTTTCTGCCTTAAATCCATTTTTGGCTACAAGAGAGATTGGAATTCCCACTTCTGCAGAACCCCCCCCCCTCTACCTTTTTATGGGTTAGTCAGCCCATTAAAATGAGAACTCTTGAAGTTGCCTGGCTTCAATTATGTAATTGAAATTAGAATTGAAAGTACTGGTTCTTGTACTTTGCCTGGCAAGGGATTCCCTTCCAAAAGGCTGCTGCTTCTAGGAGCTCTGGTTCCTCCCTTCTTCTTATGATGAAATGTTTTGGGGTAGTTTATATCTCCTACAGCAATCAATCCCAACAGTAAAATCCATTTCCCAAAGTCTACTTTCTTCAGCAGCAGTATCTGTTAGTGAGTGACATGTTAGCTGCTCAAATCCAGATGACCACCAGAGGGTGCCAGGAAACATAATATCCTATGATTCTTTGCTGCTCAAGCTCAATTGGTCAACAGTACAATGGGAAAGAAAGAAAAGAAAAGGAAGGAAGGAAGGAAGGAAGGAAGAAAGAAAGAAAGAAAGAAAGAAGTGCATAGAGTAATTAGAGCATTATTTGGCAGTCTTGTGCTAGATGATGTGGGGTAGGACTGAAATGTCAACTGAAGGAGCCATTCATCAAGTTTTTATAATATTGTGCATTGAAATTGCAATGAATAGCAACACAGCACAGATTTGTGTCATCTTTGCTCTAACAGCCTCCATTTTGCCTCTATTCTCTTAGACTCTAAGGAGCCCAACAGTTTATTTCCTGATGTATTCTATTTGGGGAAATTGATTATCTCAAGCGATTCCCCCACATCTGGATGGGAAGAAAAAGATACCTATCCATTACTGTAGACGGGGGCCTCAACTGGATTGCCAGTTTCATCTATGAATGAAATTTATTTCCATTCACAAAAAAGACTGTGCTGAATCCAGTTCAATGCCATCACTACTTCTCATGTCTTTAAATTATAGCTTCAGAAACTGCAATATATCAGATGTGGGATTTGTCAGAGGGCAGTAGAACGTCTTATTGTCAACATTGTTTTTAGCAACTTAGAGTTTGCATTGAAATAATATGTTATAGTGTTTAAACAAAACTCAATAACATTCAAATTTCCTCTATCATGAACAATGTAATTCTCAAATTAAACTCTTTTAAAATAACATTCTATATAAATAGGATTTTAAAATATAGAACTTGTGGAAAATTCATTCACTTTCACTTCTGTCTATAAGGTGGTTTATGAATGACATTCCTATTGAAGAAAAAAATATTGCTTGGGAGCATCTTAATGGCTGGGAACTGGGTGTTTAGACTGATTATTTGATTTCCAGGCAGAAAACTTTATTTGTTTTACATCATTACTTTCTCATGGAAGTTTTAGAGTAGTAAATATGATCTGGCATTGTCTAAAATATTAATGACTTCTGATTGGCCATTTGCATTTGCAGATAAGATTTCAAGTACTCAGTTAAATGCAAAGCACATGATGTACTTAAAATATCTGAAGGAATTCATCTATTCTGTCTCTAAAGTAGATGACTTGATGGACTATAGTGAGGGAGCCTCCATTAAAACTACACTATGAGCTAAAATGCAGCCAAACCACTGTATTTTGTGAGCACAAATGAAGAGCTCAGTAACATCTTTAACATCTACTCTCTTTTACCAATATTACACATGTATAATGATGAGTCTTTTTATTGATCTTGTTGTCTTGTTATACAAGATGTTTTTGCAGAGATTTACCATAATAATGCTCTCTAATGAAGCTGATTATGTCTCCCATAAGGCACATTAATATATGAATAAATTGTTCTTAAGGTAGGTCTATTTATCACAAGAACAGCAATAAGCATAATACAGTGTTCCATAGAGCATAGTATACCCTCTAATATATGTATGCATCTAATATTTATATATTTTTCTTAGACTCATTTCAAGAACAATGAGCAGCTGAAACTCTTGGTATTAAAAGAAACAGACAGTGAGAAAGGAAAATGTTAGACATTCCATGTAAAAATGCCCATCACTTAAACGGGTTGATAGTGGTCAGATTAAAAACCTGGGCTATTTTTTTTAACAGAAAAAACATTAATAGTGGTATGACTGTGCATAATGCAATTGGAGATGGTTGACACTAAGTAAGGTACTGTCAGCGTTAAAAAACCATATGTCCCATCAATTTAAAGAAAAATAGGAACGCACCACCATTGTAATCACTCTTAAATACCGGTAGTTCTTCTTGTGAACAATCTCTAATACAATCATAGTAACAGGATGTCTGTAGCTGCTGAGGCTTGAACTACAAACACTTCTTTGGGTGTCATACCAACATTGTATCTTGTCCAGGATTCCAATTCTCACTTTGACCAATAAGGTGCACTTAGAAGGCTACAATCAGAACATGAGAGCAATGTAGTCTCCCAATAGTTCCCAAATTCTGAATCAGCCCTCCCTAGGCTGGCTGGATGAAGACTGAAATAACAAAGTTCCCTTGTTCTAAATCATATAAGATTATTGTTTATTATTTAGATATGATGATTTGGGATATAGGTGGGAAATAGGCTAACACAATCTTGGATTTTGCTCATCCCCCCCCCCTTAAATATATGTGGAGCTGGCAGGCTGCAAGGCAAACTAGTAAATTCCAACATAATCTATTATTTCTTTTCTTTTCTACAAGATGTTTCTGTTCTCCAGATAGGCGCTGCAGGATTCTGAGATATTAATAGTAGATGGCTGTAGCCAAGTGCTTTGTTTCAAAAAAAGTGTCCAATGATTCAGTAAGAAGACAATTTCAGATGGTAAAGTACATCCTGTGGAGTTCATGAGAACCACATCATCAAATTTGTTTTTGGAAATGAAGTTCTTTGTGAACTTGCTAAACTATTAGCACAACAAATTTTCAGAGTATAGTCAAACCCTCTATAGCAGTGGTTCTCAACCTTCCCAATGCGGCGACCCTTTAATACAGTTCCTCATGTTGGGGTGACTCCCAACCATAAAATTGGTGTCTCAGTTCCTAAGACCATCGAAAATATGTGTTTTCCGATGGTCTTAGGCGACCTCTGTGAAAGGGTCGTTCGACCCCCACAGGTTGAGAACCACTGCTCTATAGCAATCATTTTATGAGAATGTCTACAAAATGGTTTCAAAATACCAAGTTTGGCCTCGCCCCCATCTATACATACAATAGGATGTATAACATGCAAAACCAATGGGTCCTTCATCTTAAATAGATGTAGGATAATCTACTAGGAAGACAACAGGTGAGAGCATAAATTACATCTTGTGAATCTACTAGTAGTTCATCTCTAATTTTTGTATGGCTTCCAATAGATTTCAGATTCCCAAATGTGTAGTAATATAAACAATAAAATACACCTCCCCTGCATTAAATTATGGTGATGAGATAAAAGATATATATATTCATATGCAAGGAGAGAAGCAACTTACAACTAAGGAGAAATTTCCTGACAGAACAATTAATCAGTGGAACAGCTTGCCTCCAGAATTTGTGCATGTTCCAACACTGGAAGTCTTTAAGAAGATGTTGGATAGCCATTTGTCTGAAACGGTATAGGGTTTCCTGCCTAGGCAGGGGGTTGGACTAGAAGACCTCCAAGGTCCCTTCCAACTCTGTTATTCTACTCTATTTATATATGGAGATCATTCTTTAAATGATCAAAAGGAGTCCTGTTCAGTTCTGATACTCAAAAGAAAACTTCTTAAGGCGGCTTAATCTTGAAGTCTGAATTCTTCCCCTTTCTAAATTAGTGGCTTGGCATAAAGAAATGTGATCTCGTAAGTTATATTTCATTATTTCTTGCAACTTTAGAACATAGAATAATAGGGTTATAATAATAGTGATGGAAGGAATTATGCCCAAACAATATCTAAATGAATATCCCACTGAACTTAGTTTGATCTTTTATTGGGAAAAACAAGGCAGAGTATGTTGGTAAGATTGTTGATTTAAAAATGTGCGTTTCCCTAACAATACCAATGCTGTTTTGTTTTTTGAAAATGCAAAAAGCTAAGCTATTAGAAAATAAAGATTTTCAGTTGCACAGGTGAGTTTGCTTAGTTTTTTGTGATATCCTGCTTGCCCCTAATAAATGTTTACTCTGCTAATTTTCATCCAATTGAATTCATTTACTTTTCATTGTTGATTTGCTTTTGATAAGATATTTAGAAATTTTGTTGGCATAAGACAACTTTCCCTGATCTGGTATCCTAGTGGTGTGGGACTTCATGTCTTAAAAGTGCGTCTTGAAGCAGCTATGCTGGCTGATAACTTGGTTGCTTGGTTTAAGTCTTGAGATGCTAGGTTGCATAAAGCAGCATAAAATGTTAAAATTATGTTTGTTAATGAAAACTAATAACCAGTGCAGAAAAGATTGACTACTGTCACGTTGCCATGATATCATATTGATTTTAACCTCCTTATGTTATAAAGGATTGGAATATTTTATCTTATGTTGATCTCTTTGCTCATTGTGAGATTTGCTCCCCAGCAGCCTGAATTGTTCATGCCTTTTTACCCATCTGTTATTTGACCTTTTATGTTTGCAGTTTATTTTTCAATATTTTAAAGAGAGAATTAATGTGAAATAATTTTGCTAGGCAGGCACCTGGCATCTCAATCATTCTTGGAAATAAATATTTGATTTAAATGGAACTTACTTAATTTTTTTTTAAAGTTTAGGATGTAGATTGGGTTACTTTATATCATTGCAAACTAGAGACAGTTGTATATAATGGGAAGCGTAGAGGACTATATAATCCAACAACAATAGTCAAATCGTTTTAAAAGCTGAAAAAAGGCTCTGTTTACTCCTCAGACTTAAATTCGTGTAATTCACAGTGTTTGTTTGTTTGTTTTTTACTGCATGAATAATGTGTAATCTGCATGTATGATTGGGAATACCTTTTTCATCTGAGTGCACTCCATTTTGATTTGTTTATCTCTGGGGTGCTTAACAATGAAGATGCCAGTTGTGTGGAGAGGAAGAGATTTGCTGAATCACAAAGAGCAGACTTTATCAGAAAAATCTAACAATGTGCCGTGCTTTGCTAAAGTGAGCTAAAGTGTGGCCAGCTGGAACTTTGAAATTTAACTGTAAGCCACTGGGACTGTTAAATCATAACCCAACTTATCTTTAATGAAGTTTTCTGAAATGGCACCCGACTACATAATCATCACAGTATAACTCTTTTTAGCTGTAGTGTAAGGAGAAAGTAAAGCTTTTGAAAAAACTGGGATATATATCTGAATATTTGAAATTCAGAACTGGTGGATACAAATGTCTCTCAAAGACAAATGAAGAAGTGAGATAACCTGCCTATGACATGGTGCTACCTTCATCCACCCACTCTATCTCCTGGCATCACTGACCAGTTCTAAACTCTTGAAGAGCATTCAGAAGCTACAACTGGTGCACGGGAAGTTTTGGGCCTCCCAAGAATGGTCCCTGTAACACTACTGTTTTGTGAACTGCATTGGTTACCAGTCTATGTATAACAATCCGGGTGTAATTCAAGGTATTGGTGATCATCTTTAAAGCCCTTCATGGCATGGCTCCAAGTTACTTGAGAGTCCGTCTCATCCCACTGGATATACCCGTGCCATTTGCACCAGTAGAGGAGGCATGCAGACTGATTATTCCAACTGGCAGAGTCCAGGAGGAGGGCCTTTCCTGTTGTTGGTCCTGCCCCAATATCTGCCCAGGTGTGGGATTCAGCCAGTTTGGACCGATTCAGGTGAAGCGGTTGTTAAATTTTTGTGCAGTTCAGAGAACCGGCAAATCGCACCATTGGCTGGCCCCTCCCCTCCCTGCCCGTCCCTCCCACTTACTCATCATGCCTTGTCTGCCATGGGCAATGCCTAGAGTCACGTCCGGGCATAGCTACTGCTGTTCTCTGGTTCCCTCGCTTGCCTCAACCACGTGGCCCAGCTCATCTCTGCCTGGTAAGTCTTCACTTCTTGCCCAGCTACCTCCCATGCGGGGCGCGGCCCGGCCCGCTTGCTTGCCTTCCCCATTGCCTTCCCTGCTTGTCTGCCTTCCCCGTTGCCTTCCCTGCTTGCCTGCCTTCCCTGTTGCCTTCCCCATGGTTCTACCAATTTGCCTGCCACTGTTGCGGCCACTTCCTCATTGCCTGCCCGCTGGCAAACAATGGATGCTGCAGAGACAGGCAATTTCCTACGTACTATTTCAAGCCCCTTTCCCCGCAAAAGGAGGCTAGGAGAAAAAAAGAACCCAACTGATAGAAATGCCCCATTTTCCACCTCCATTGGGCTGTCTCGGAATGGTACGTAGGAAATTGCCCTGTCTCTGCAGAATCATCACTGCTGTCCCACCTTGCCATGAGTGATGTTGAGTTGGCCATGCCCACTCAGTCAAACGATCCTCCCCCAACCACACCCACCCAACCTGTCACATGGAGGAACCAGTTGTTAAATTACTTGAATCCCACCCCTGATCTTGCCCCCCTGATGTGAGATTGGCTCCAACTCTTCTATCTTTTTGTAAGGGTCTAAAGATGTGTTTCTGCCAGATGTGTCTCTAGATCCCATCTCTCTCCCCCTCTGCCCCCGCTCTCCCCATGTATCCTTGGTTTCAATGTCTGATTTTAACTTTTTATGTTTCAACTTTATTTGTAACCAAGCCAACCAGAATTACTCTATGGTAAGATGGGAAGCCAGTGAATTTTATAAATAAAAAATATATATTAATTATGCAATTTTGAATCATTTTCATTTAATGCTACTAATTTTGTTTAATTTCTCATTACACAAAAATTATTTACATTTTTTTGGAAGAGAAGAAAAATGCCATTAGTGTAATTTAGAGTGTTTACACCAGGGGTGTCCAAACTTGGGAACTTTAAGACTTGTGGAAGTCCACAAGTCTTAAAGTTCCTAAGTTTGGACACCCCTGGTTTACACTCATCTTAGTTATGAGATGGCTAAAGAGAATGTAGAAGTGTCCCTTGTTGTAAAAACTCTTCATTATACAGGAGCTTCCCTGGCTTATTGGACATCCTTAAATCCCAAGGGAGGACATGAAGAGGAGTTACATTTCAGAGAGTTTTCTCTACTTAGGATGTGTGGGCTGCCCGGGAGGTTGTAGAGATGAAGAGAAGTGTGTCAAGAAAAACCAAAAGCAGACCACCACATCCTCAAATTACTCAGAAATGCTATCCCAAGAAAATAATGAGGAAAAAGTGATATTTTTTTAAACAGGTGATGTTCACAGCAAACAAATGGCTCATTGCCCATTTCTTGGCAATATAGAAAAGTCATTTATATGATTCACCTCGCTACTAGGCTTAAGGCTAGGTTTAGGGTTACAATCCTTTGTTTAGCAGCTGTAATGGAGGGTTGCAGAATTGTTTCCTGAACCATCCATTATATCGTCTAACATAACTCATACCATTATTATCCTTCAGTTGGGTACCTGCAATATATTCTATAGAGAATGATCTTTGAAAACCACCTGGCATTTGTAGGTGGTTCAAAATAAAGTATTGGAGTTGTCCACTTGCTGACTGGTGCCTGTCACCTTTTGCTTATTGCAGCTGCACTCTAGAGCCCGCATTTGCTGCTACCAGTAGTAGGTTTCCAGTGCAATTCAGAATGCTAGTTTTCACTTACAAAGGTGTTCAACAACTTGATGGTGAGGTCCCTACAGGACTTCCTGCTCTAACCTGAGTTAACCAACCTGAATTGAGGGGGGGGGTATCCATTTATATGAAGTGTGAATGCCAGGACACATGTTTATGTCATGGCACTGAAAACATGGGACAGTTTACTTCTGGAAATTCAGTTGGGCTCTTTAGGGATCCCTTTTTCAAAGCTGTCCTGGAAAGCACTCAGAGTGAGCGCTATGTTTGTGTTTATCAAGGACATTTTAATTTTCTTACTATATGATTTTTATTGCTGCCATTGAACAAAGAGTCTGGGGAAAAGTGGCAGCATGGAAGTGAAATAAGTAAATATGCAAACTAAATAATGCCATAAATGGCTGAAGTACAACTCTTTACCAGGAGGAGATACGAAACACATGGGGAAAACAAGGCAGTTTATCCAACATTTTGTCAGTAAAACCAATATATATGCTGGTTTTGTTGTATTCGGGTCTTTTCCCGTGTAAGGTTGAGATTGTCTTTGCAACGTTTCGGCTGTGGGCTTAAAATCAGTTGAGCCAGGGAAATAGGTATGTATTTGTGTTACAACTAAGGAAGAGAACCCGTGGCTTAGTGGTTAAGACTCCTGCCTAAGATATATACAACCCGGGTTCTAATCCCAGTAAGGGTACGGCTAGCTGATGAGAGCTAATTAGCTCGAAATAGATCTATCCTACTCTCCCTTTATTTATTTATCAGTACAACTACAACACAAATATAAAAAGGCAACAGTAAAAATAAAAATATGGTTTTCTGCCTGCATGGTCTTTGTGATAAGCCGAAGGACAGAAAGAGGGAGTAGTGACCTTCCTCCCATATTTAGTCATACCAGGGGTATACCGGTATGTGTGTGTGTGTGTATACACACACACACACACACACACACACACACACACTCATTTATACATACATACACATATACATATAACACATACACAAACACATACATACACACACACTGCAAAAGATTATACACACACAAACATACATACTATCTTTTGCAATGTTTCCCAAGGCCTTTCAAGACTTCTTCATTTAGTCTGCATATCATATTATAACATATGTATAACATATTATGTGCACAACTTCAATTTCAAAATTTTCATTATGCTTAAATCTAAACAGTCCGCCATCTCTCTTCATCCAAAATGGCTTTAAAAAAGAGCTCCAGATAGAGTTACCAAGTTCCTTGTAATCCAATTGGGAAACAGCGTAATAGAATAAAATTGCTAGAGGTAGTCATACATTTACTTTTACATTCATACTTGAGGGTTAAAGGTTGGGTTTTTTTTTTAGCCAACAACAACTACACACAAATCTAAGTCTGCTTAAAATTTGGAATAGCTCCTCAACTGTTTAGAAAACTTGTCCCTGGAGTGTTCAGCCACCATTAAGGCAGCTTTTACTGATGTTTGCACCTTTATTTCAAGAGAATGAAATGGCAGCCTGTCTATCACATGATGAGTGAAAGCAGCAGTAAACAGAGACTGAAACAGAAGTACAATACACCAGGGAAGAACCTGCATGGGTTTAATGTATTCCCACCAGAAATCACAAAAGTCTTTCGGAATCTTATGTATTTACTGTTAAAGATCTACACTGTTTATGCGGGTAAAGGCATCTGTGTACTTTATATTTTGTTGTTACAGAGAGAGGCATTTCATAAGCATTTGCATTGCAAGTAAGTGCTCCTAGCACTTGCAAACATTGACAGAAATGTAAATGCAGTTGGAGAGTGACTTTGGCATATTCTTAATTATGTTGGCACACTTTTGTATTGATTTTTGCTCTGTTAATTACTAAAGTATCAATATGTTGTAAAATAACATGCATTCATTATCTTTGCTTGCAGTCCATTTAAATAATTACAAAAAAAAAAAAAAATCCCCCACCAAAACATCTACTCACACAACACTCGAACATATACACAAACCTACGTTCTCAGTCAGCAATTCCATCGAACCAGAAATTAACTTCCTATTTTTATTGTTACTGTGCACACTTAATTAAATAAAGCATCGGTCACGTAATGTCCATGTCCTCTCACCAATAATAAGCATGCTGAATGTTCCTCTATTTGTTGAGCCTTTGTAAATGACACAGACTCAATGGGGACATCTCTGCATTTTTCTTTGAATGCAATTGGAGATGGTTGTGATTTGAAATCTGTTGGGAACCCTTTTACCTAATTTAAATTTTGGGGTTCTTTTTCACAGCCCTAACATAGGAGCTAGCAACCTAACAGGTCCATCTTTTGGCTCTGGTCTAATTACCAAAGTTCTTGTATCAAATTGTCAACCTATTCTTTATGTGCCTCTGTTAGTAAGAGTATGAGAGGGAAAGAGACAAAAAAGATCAGAAGGAAAACAATTCAACGGCCATGTTAGATCTGGGCAACGAGAGACAGACTGCGGACACGAAGTGACTTAACAGCTCTTTATTAGTAATAATAGTGATCCAGCTTGTTTGGTAGTCGGAGGGTTCCCCTTTTATAGGGATAGGGCACGCCCCTCGACCAATCAGAGGGATACCTGTTTCCCGCTGAAGGAGCGGACCAGAGGGAAGACTTATCCCGATATATGTTAATATCTAACACCCCTCCCCTCCTAGATGGGACGTTACGGTAGGTGACGTAGTCCTTTAGGTAGGTGGGTGTTTGTCTTGCTCAGGAGGAACGTCGTAGTTCAGGTTGGGTCGAAGTGTTTGCAGGACCGGGTGCATGTTGGTTCGAAGTAGTTGCAGGATCGGGTGCTTTTCCTTTTTCCCGTTCTGGAGGTCTTTCGCTTCCGTTGCTTGGGCATTCAGGAGCTAGTTCGGCTGCGTTGACTGGGGGTTCTTCAGCTGCGTGCGTGTTGTCCTGTTCCACGCTTAGCTCGCCGGTGTCGTTGTTCCCTGCGATGGAGTTTTCCTGCGGTTGGCTCTCTGTAGACAGGAAACTTTCGTCTTCATCCCTGATGTTGGAGTGTGCAAGGCGACCTCGAAGTTGATCGATGTGCCTTTTCCAATTTCGCCCATCTTCTAGCTCCAGCAAATACGATCGAGGACCCGTGATGCCGATGACCTTTGCCGGCATCCACAATGTCCCCCCTGTGTAGTTGTGAGCATATACTGAGTCCCCTACTTTGAAAAACCGGACCTTACTTGTAGAGTCTGGGGGAGCCGTGGCAGAGTAATTCGGGTGGAGCCAGTCCAGGTGAGACCGTAGGCGGCGACCCATGAGTAGTTCAGCGGGGCTCCTACCCGTCGTTGCGCTCGGGGTAATGTGTTGAATGAGGAGGTAATGGTCAATGCGTGTTTGCCAATCACCTGGACCCATCCTAGCGAGGGCCTCTTTCGCAAATCGCACCATTCTCTCTGCCTGACCGTTGGATGCTGGATGGAATGGCGCGATGAGGGCATGCCTGATTCCCAACCCCGCTAAAAATGTTTCAAACTGCATGGCCGTGAATTGGGGCCCGTTATCGGATACTAAAAGATCTGGTAGACCATGAGTGGCGAAGAGCCGCCGAAGAACCTTTATGACTGCCTCTGCCGTGGTTGACGTCATTACGACTACATCTAGCCATTTAGAATAAGCATCTACAACTATGAGGAAGGTTTGACCCTGGAATGGCCCTGCAAAATCAATGTGCATACGTGACCATGGTGCCTTGGGTTTCTCCCATTCTGTGGCGGGCGCTTCCGGGGGTGCTGGTCTCGACTCCTGGCATGGGTCGCAAGTGGCCACCCACTCCTCTATCTCTTTGTCCATGTTTGGCCACCACACGTAACTTCTCGCTAACGCTTTCATTCTAACAATCCCCGGATGACCCATATGTAAAGCATCTAACACATTTTTACGTAAAGCATGCGGAATAACAACTCGATCCCCCCACAACAAACATCCTTGTAGTACTGAGAGCTCGTCCCGTTTCGACCAAAACATTTTGAATTCCGGGCCCACATTTCCCTTTGGCCACCCCCTCCAAACCCAAGTTTGAACTTGTTTTATTAAATTGTCTTTAGAGGAGAACCTTGCAACATCGTAGGAAGAAACCGGTCCCGAATCCAAACAGTCGATGAGCAATACCGGTACTTCAGGAGTGGGGTCTGGCAGAATGTCAGGTAATGGGCAACGGCTGAGTGCGTCTGCGTGTCCAAGAGTGGAGCCCGGTCGATGTATCAATTTGTATGAATATGCAGCCAGGAAAACAGTCCACCTGGTCATGCGAGGAGAAAGGGAGACCGGAGTGGGGCGGTTTCCCGCCAAAAGTCCCAACAGCGGTTTATGATCTGTGATCAGTTCAAAATCGCGGCCGTAGAGGTAATCGTGGAAACGCTTTACTCCCGCGACGGCAGCCAGCGCTTCCCTGTCCATTTGGCTGTAATTTCTTTCGGCCGATGAAAGAGTTCTGGAGTAGAACGCGATGGGTGCTTCTTTTCCGTCGGGCATCCTGTGGCTGAGGACTGCTCCAACTCCGAAAGGTGATGCGTCGCAGGTCAATACCAGCGGTAGGGTCTGGCTGTATTGAACAAGCAATGAGTCAGTGGTGAGTAGACGCTTTACTCCGGCGAAAGCTGCAGCTTCGGATCGTCCCCATTTCCATGGTGCGTTCCTCTGGAGTAGACGGTGTAGTGGCTCAGCAACGGTCGCCTTCTGTCTCAGAAAAACGCTGTAGAAATTAAGTAATCCGAGGAAGGCCTGCAACTCGGTCTGATTTCGTGGTGTGGGGGCGTCCTGGATCGCCTTAATTTTCTTTGAAGTGGGGTGTATTCCCTGACCATCGATTCTATAACCCAGGAATTCTACGCTAGGCACGTTAATTTGGCATTTTTCTTTTTTAAGGCGGAGACCCTTTTCTCTGATTCTGGCCAAAACAGATCTGACTCTTTTGTTTAATTGCTCCTCGTTTGCAGCTGACACCAAGATGTCGTCAAAATAGGGGACGACTCCTGGTATCCCTTGCAAAAGTCGTTCCATGACGCTCTGGAACAATCCTGGGGCAATGCTAACGCCGAATTGTAGCCGGTTGCATTTGAATGCTCCTCTATGCGTCACTATCGTTTGGGCCTCCGCTGTGGCGCTATCCACTGGCAGTTGCTGGTAAGCTTGTGCCATGTCTAACTTTGCAAATACCTTTCCTGGCCCCAACGAGTGCAATAAGTGCTGTACTACTGGCACAGGATATGCGCTCTGTTGTAGCGCGACATTAATTGTGCATTTATAGTCCGCGCAGATGCGGACTGATCCGTCTGGTTTGACTGGGGTCACGATGGGCGTTTCCCAGCGCGCGTGATCTACCGGCTCAAGGATTCCTTGCTCCACTAATTTATCTATTTCTTTATCTATTTTTGGGCGGAGTGCAAAAGGCACTCGTCTTGGTTTAAGTCGGATTGGCGCCACTTTGGGGTCTAAATTGAATGATATTGGTTTACCCACATACTTACCAAGACTGGGGCTGAACACATCCTCGAACTCCTTAAAAATCTGTTCAGCGCTGCTGTTTCTTACGGCGTTGATCCCGGTGACTTCTAACCCCAGGGCTTCAAACCAATCGAGCCCCAGAAGGTTCTGCAATGGCGCGCTGGCGATGGTCACGGGCAGCTGGGCTTCGATGTCTTGAAACGGATGTGGAATGTGCCTTGGCCCACGATGGGGACTTGGTTCCCCTGGTAGTCTCGTAGCAGGACGTCTGGAGCGTGTAGTTGGCTCTTTCTGAGGCTAGGGATAGCCTGTTTCATGGATGCCCATGAAATGATCGTCAGGGTCGATCCTGTGTCGACTTCTAGCTCGCAGGGTGAGCCCTCCAAGAGGACTGTGACTCTCAGCCTTTTTGGCCGCTTAGGGCGGACCTGATGTATTGTGGTGAGATACGTTCGCAACTCCTCTCTCTGGGTCAACTCTATCCCATCGTCAACATCCTGAAAATACTCTCGTTGAGCGTCTTGATAGAACGCTCTTTCAGCTCTTTGTGTGTATTCTCTCTGGGGATACGCTCGCTCACTTCCTTGTGAGTAATCTCTCTGGGAATACGCTCGTTCAGCTCTTTGGAAATTTTCTCTCTGGGTAAACACTTGTGGATTTCTCTCTGGGCGCCCTTTTTGATTTCGCCAAGCCCCTGGGTTGGGCTTCTGTTGGCGGTACATGGGTGGCTGCCGTGAGGCAGGGACTCCGCTCCGGCACACTCGTGCGATGTGCCCAAGTTTGTTGCAATGCGAACAAACAACGTTCCTGAACCTACAAGTAGACCTGGGGTGATTCCCTCCGCAACTTGCGCAGGGCGGCAAACGGGATCCGGGTCTCCCCCCAGGCCTCAAGTGACTGCTCTGCATCAGGTGACTGTCCTCGAACTCGGGATTTTCGTAGTCAGGGCTTGCGTCCTCGTAGTGCACTCTGGTTTGCCTCGGTGCTGGCTGGTTTACGCTGGCCCCTCGTTGTATGGTCACCGATGATTTCTCCGCTGATTCTGACGCTCTTGCTTCGTTTAACGCTGTCTGTAGGGTTAAACCCGGGTTTGCCAACAGCTTCTTTTGCAACGAAATGTCTCTTATCCCACAGATGAGCCGCTCTAAGATGTGCTCTTCCAAATCCCTGTATTCGCAGTGAGCTGCTGCTTTTCATAGGGCTGCAACATATTGATTGACGGATTCTCCCGCCTTCTGGGTCCTCATGTTGAATTCCTTTCGGCAGACATGGCGGGAAGGTTTTGGCGCGTAATGAGTTTGCAGAGTTTGTTGCAACGTCGTCCACGATACTGCTTGTATTGGAGTAGGCGCAGTGAGGTCTCTGGCCGTATTGAAGACTTCCTTTCCGCAGTAGCCGAGGAAGATGTTTTTCTTCCTCGCATCGGTGATCCCCGTGTATTCATTTGCTTCGAGGAAACACTCGAAACGAATCATGAAAGCTTCCCATTCGTCGTTTTCTGGGTCGAAAGGAGCGGGGGGAGCATGCATCGCCATCTTCTCAGTTTGAATTTGCCGCGCTGCGGTGATCTGAGATGGCTGTCGGAATTGCTGCCGAATTCCTGGGCTGGATCAAATCCAGAGATTCTGGAGGTAGCGTTCTTCGTCCTATCTGTCTCTCAATCCCACCTTCGTCGCCAATGTTAGATCTGGGCAACGAGAGACAGACTGCGGACACGAAGTGACTTAACAGCTCTTTATTAGTAATAATAGTGATCCAGCTTGTTTGGTAGTCGGAGGGTTCCCCTTTTATAGGGATAGGGCACGCCCCTCGACCAATCAGAGGGATACCTGTTTCCCGCTGAAGGAGCGGACCAGAGGGAAGACTTATCCCGATATATGTTAATATCTAACAGGCCATGCTGATTTTTAGCTACAACTCTGGTTCCAATCACTAATGGCAACTACTTGCTTATAATGACTCCCTTGAAAATGTTGTTCTCAAAAGACAACAGTAGAAAATATTCGTGCAATGCCCAAGAATTATAACTTTTAATGAAATAGCTTGGCAGAAAAAAAAGTGCAAAGTGGAAATTTGTATAGAATAATTGAAGCATCTAAAATGTTAAAACTATGTATATGTATGTGTACACACACACACACACACACACACACACCACTGTTTCAGAATATAATAAAGTAACTCTGAAATGTGAGTTTCTTATAAAAAGTTTTGCAATAGTTTTATCTTCGAGAAAATTAGTCTAAATTGATTTGTCTTCCAAAGACACTTTTTGTTGTTGTTTTTTTCACAGGAAAATTCAAGGCACAGTCTGTGGTCAGGCCAAGCCGGGCTGTTTCCTTCAGCAAATCTGTGGTCTGCGGTACAGTCTATGTTCCTTTGTGACTGTGAAAAACTGGAAGAAAATCTGTAAAAAGGGAAGGCAGCTTGTCTGCTATTACTTGTCTTCTTGTCAAAGATAATCTCCTGGATTTACTAAGAACAGAGTTTAAAATCTGGCGAGGTAAGGCATTCATATCCTTCTCACCAGATGCAATTCGTGCTATGACCTTACATTACTCGGTATAGCAGCTGTGCATGTAGAAACGTGTTCCTGTAAACAGATTGCATTTTAGGGGCAAGGTATTTAGGCACCCAAAGGGCTGAATATAGGAATTTGATAATAGGTGGAGAGAGAGAGGGAGGGAAGGAGGAGGAATGAGAGAGAGGGGGGACCTGGTATCAGCCAAACAAATCAATGTGTGTGTGTGTGTTTGTGTGTGTGTGTGTCTGTCTGTCTTGTCTGTCTGTCTATGAGATGGTGATAATTGTTTTTAAACTTAATAATGCAATTGGTTCTGCCCATTTAATGGTTATGTAGGATTAATCTTTGCCTACTGAATGTACAAAGTAAATACCAAGATTTATAGAAAGACGGCAGCTCCGACCACACTTTAAGCCCCAAACCCAGCCTGAAGATGGCAAGTGAGACCTCGCCGAAACGTTGCCAAGACAATCTCAATCTTACATGGGAAAAGACCCGAATACAAGAAGACCAGCATATATATATATAAATTTTTATACATAAAAATTTCATTCCATAAGCATAGTGACTATTGTTCTATGAAAAATACCCAGAGTTGTACAAAAGCTGGAGTATGCTGTCAAATGGTAGCATGTTTGTTTTCTACTTTATACTGTTTGACATTATGTGCTAGATCACATCAGTTCAGGAAACAAACTTGTTGAATGAGATTTCACATTTGGGGGCAGAAAGCAGTCCCAGAAGGAGCTACAGCCCCTTAACAGGAAAATCCATGCATAACATTTTGGGAAAAAAGGAACATTTTATTGACATATTGACATAAAGAAAAATACAAGGCTGCAGAACCAACCAGTGTAGTAATATGATCTTCTAAGGTTGTGCAACACACACACACACACACACACACACACACACAGAAAGAGAGAGAGAGAGAGAGAGAGAAACAGACAGACAGACAGACAGACTGAGCTTTGGATAATATGTAAATCAAAATCTTTGTGGGAAAGACCGGCTTTTGAGCCAGTCTGGAAGTACCTCCCATGCTCTCTTTTACTTCTGCTTGACATTGTGCTTTTATATTTTGTCTTACTTATAGTATAAGTTGCAGGACCAGCTCCTATG
Organism: Natrix helvetica; assembly: GCF_964273705.1. Taxonomy (NCBI): domain Eukaryota; kingdom Metazoa; phylum Chordata; class Lepidosauria; order Squamata; family Natricidae; genus Natrix; species Natrix helvetica. Next base: position 70,451,929 of record NC_138551.1, read on the forward strand.
AGTGTCAAGTGGAAAGGAAGGGAAGTAGTAGAAGGAAAGCCAAGACTGGGCAAGTAGAGAAGTAACATTTGGGCAGAAAGAAGTAGTGAACATTATTAAAAAAAATTATGCAGTACTTCTAGAAGCATGGTAATTAGTTGGAGAGTGTACATACCTTATTAATAATGAAGCTGCATTTTGCCCATTATTGTGATAAGAAAAAAATATTTGGGGTGGATAACCCAATAGCTTCTCCGTGCCATTTTTAGCTACAATGATTATAGCCATATGCTTCTTGCAAGTGGAAGATGACTCACATCATGGTGTAGACATCCTTCATGACTAACTCAAAAACCGTTGAAAGTTTTATAAAAGGAACTGCTCCTTTCAGGTATGCCTTAAGTATTTCTAAGGGATTTAAGACTGGACATATTGAAATTCGTTGTTTTCACCAGGAAGGTGAAGGAATTCATTTGGAAGGTTTGCACAGTTCATTAAACCATAAGTTACTAAATGTGCTGAATTTGCAAAATATGTTAAATCACAGGAAGACTAACTAAGGTTAGCATTAACCTCATTTAGCAGGTTGTACAAACAAATGTAGTTGCTAGAACTGGGCTAAATGTGTTATAAGGGCTTGGGCACATAGCTTTCTTTCTATATGATCACAAACAGAAGAGATCAGCAGAAGTGTCATTTTTATTCTTCCTTCTCCATAACTAGTAAAACAATTGGGGAAGATTAATTAAGTAATAAACACTCATATAATCATTGTATAATCAACACTAATATGTAATACCTCTTTCTCATTTCTTTTCCCATACTAGATCTCAGATCTGCTATCATCAGTAGGCAGGCTGTTTTCAGTTTTTATCTTGCCAACTTCACTTTCTAGGGCCCTGAACAGAATCTTGTAGTGTGTGTGTGTGTGTTGTTGTTGTTGTTGTTGTTGTTGTTTTTAAAAAGCTACTATAGTTTATGGCAGCAATGGGGCATGGCAGCAATGGGGCCTTTGCTGCACTTCAAATGTTGTATGTGAAATTATTGTATGTGCATTGTGAATAATGTTGGAGGTTGTAGCTGAACAGATGAAAACCTCCTCTGGCTTATATAAGTCTTCACCAGAAGGCTTCAGGGACTTTAAATGATACACTTTACTTTAAACTGGACAGATCATCTTAGCCCAATATCAAGAGCCAAAGCCAGGCTGAAAGAATGCAGATAATCCATTTTTTCTATGCGCTGCATAGTGGATCCACCACTGTATAAACGTTTCCCAAACATAGAAGTTTGGAAACTGGCAGATAGTTTTCTAGGACTCTAGGTCAAGACATGGCTTCTTCAGAAGGAGATATATCTCTGCCTTCTTCGTGGCTGCTGGTAGCTTCCTCTCAAGTAGGGAGACATGAAAAACACAGGTAATCATTACTGCCCACACTCTTTGCAACTGTCAGTGTTACAATGGTCCAAACTGCATGTGGCAAAAGACAATTTGGATAGATCGTATCTAGGATTCCCTCACACCAAGTTTTACTTCTCCATCTCACTCTCTAGGCTGACCTCCCTCTCCCATTGGAAGGCTCCAGTTGAGATTTCCTTGCAGCATCCTTGAAATCTAGTGAGAACCTCTTTAGCTCCTTCTGTGATCTCTTTACTGTCCCCCTTATTTACTTATACATTCTCTTTCCTCTATTCTGCCTTCAGTTAATTACAAACTCTAATTTATAGCACTGCTTTATTTCTTTGCTTCTTACGATAAACTCCTACCAGTTTGCACCAGTTTTGCTAATTTCCCCAACTTTACTGCAAACCCCTGGGTTGCAATAACAAAGGAAGTTGTGTTTTAAGAAGCTTACTTAGTTAAGAATTAATGTGTAAAATTACTTCCTATATCTCGACACTGTATTTTAATACCTTGTTCAGCATATCCTTTTATTCTTTTTTACCTGCAGCTACATCTTCCTAGTAATTCTGTTCTCGTTGACATTTCATGTTAGGCTTATTTCTGTTTAATCCATTGCCAAACCAGTTCAAAAGTTCTTAATGTGCTACGTATAGTTATGGATGCTGGTGCTGGCTAATTAGTACTTTATTTAGCTCCTACTGTGTTGTTGCAAGGCCATGCTGTTTAGGAACATTGAGAGTTGAAATCCAACACATCTGGAGGCACCAGATTGAAAAAGGCTGAGTGAATGTTTGAGAAATAATTGGCAATCTTTTTTATGTATTTCAACGAGACATTGAGAAAGGTATCATATTTTCCACCCACCTAGATTTGGAGTGCTAATATAACATAAGTGAGGGCAGGGGGTGAATGGAAAGAAAACGCTGTGAGTTGTCTGAAATCTGGAAGAATCTTGGAGATGCATGCACAGTGTTTTGCAGAAGTTTCCTAAACTGTTTAAAGTACCTAACACATATTTTGAAGGGTTCCTCATGTAGCCAATATTTTCTTATCCCACAGATACAAGACTTAACTTGCATTCTCCTTGAAAGCCCCCATTCAGTTTAGGATAGTGGAGCAATATGTCTTTGGTTATAACGCAAAGTTCATTCAAACCAATCATAAAATTCCTATGATAATTTTATGATCATCCGTGGGCTCATTCACATCAGTTTTCATTCCAAATCTTTACTGTAATGTTAATAAGAAAACCTGCTTTTCTCTGAGTTTTCATTATGTGTTAAATACTAGCACATTATGTCTTGGGCATTGCAGATTGAATTTCTGATAGCTCACGAGTCTACGGAATGATTTCGTGAGAGGGTACAATATGCAGCACCCTCCAATCTGTGCATGGTTGTAATGACTGCATATATTCGTGGCATAAGTGTATCATCTAATTCAGTGTTCAATATAGTCCAATAATAATTCAGCTTGAATCCAATTCATCCAAAGGCTAACTATGTGCAGGATGTGGCTTTGACTTTAGTTTTTCTAGCAGATGTTCATCCCACATGTAGAGTTGGAAACTGAACAGGTCAGTGCCAAAATGTAAGAGCCCTTCCCAGAACACTGCTGTCACCCTGCTTTTTGTGCTTGTGTTTTGCTTAGAGGGTCCATTCTGCTATTGAAAAAGTAGTATCTTGCTGATAATACCATTTGCTTGGTAGTGGGCCCTCATTCTTAATTACAGGCCAGGCCCAGCTTGACCAAACCAGCTGAGTGGGAAAGTGATGAACTTTTCAGAAGATGCTGTGTTATCAGAGTACCTGCTTGGCATCTTGAAGACCTTTTGTGCAATTTCTGTTATCTCCATTTAGAAAGAAATGAAAATGAATAGGTAGCAACTGATTGAACAACTTTCACGGAGAACCTTAGACCAGGGTCCTCAACCTCTGGTCATGGCTCGCTACCGGGCCATGACCTATTTGCAACCAGGCTGCCTGAACGGTGGGTCAGCACACATGTGCATGCAGCACGACTAGCACAATCGTAGAATGACATGCATGCACATGTGTGCACAGCTCAACTTGTGTGCATTGTGCTGTGTGTGCATGCATGTGAATGCCAGGTCACCGCTCGTGCAAGTCGAACTGCATCTTCATGCGGGCGTGCTGAGAAGCCACTCACGCAGCCTGATTCCCCTCTCCTGCTCTATCCCGGCCGCCAAGCCACAAGGCATTGCGCAGCAGGCAGGGACAGCTACTTATGGATGACGATATGGAAATTTGGTTTGCTTTCATTTCAGGCAGCTTCCTAGGCTCCATAGAAGGCTGCTGAATATATTAAAACTACTCAGTGAATAAAATACTATCCACATAATGCACATAATGCTTAATACACTGCTTGTCTTGAGATTGCAACTGGGAACCCCAGATTTATTTTATATGTGGGTCATCTTTAAATATTTGCCTTTTTATAAAGGGCATGTCAACAGAGATGCAGATGTATAAGAGATCAAGCTGAAGAAAGCAGCTCTACAGGATGATTGTTAAACAGGCTTCATTTGCTCTGACTAAATCAGATGATCTCTTATGCATCTGTTTCACCTTGTTTCTACTGCCTGAGCGACACTTGCTTTACACTAGCATTAACTGTCAAAATATTATTTAGCTAGTGGATACCTTCCAGAACAACTTTTATTAATAAGAGATCAAAACTTGTTGTGATAATTGAATCTCTCTATAATCCCTCTATTACTGAATGGAAGATGCCGCTGTTCGGACCACAGTGAAAAACTCATCTGGGTTTCTTCTCTGCCCCTAAGACCCTCTCTTCTCCCATACATTATAATAAGATTTGATTTTCAGTACCACAGAGGAAGATAAAATTTGCAATGGGTGCATACAATCACAGTAAGGCAATAGCATCTCTCTGTTTCTGTCTTCTTTTAACCCCTGCAGGAATCATGTTAAATAAATATGCAGCATGCTGCATTGTCACAATAAGCTGATGTACAATTATGAGGCAAAATCCCCAAAGGAAATCAACTTGAGACTTATTAATATCCAGACCCTACAGAAGACAACTGTCAGACAATTGGTCAACACAGTACATAGTCTCTGTTAGATACTGACTAACCCATTACGATCTTTATGGAGTGTCCTTTTGGGGTCTAGATCTTCAAATATGAATTGGAAGACCCTTTCCTTTTATTAGTTGCTAAGCTCTTTATACTTTTACCATATTGCAGCACGTTAGAAGTCTGGGCTTTATTGTCTTATGTTATTGAAAATCCAGATTCCCTCAGCCTTCTCCCTCAGGTCAAGATTTGTCTGCGAATACATTCTCATTTCTCCATGTACAAAGGCTGTCTGGAGAGAGGCTGAAAAAGATTATGACTGTAATATACTTAAATCCAATTTATTTGCCTGACTAGAAACTTCCACACTTCACAATTGCTTCCTACAGAAGATTTTGTACTTAATTCTTTCTTGGCAGTAAAGAGCAAGCTCGATTCAGCTCATCTGACAGGTATATACACAGCACACACATCTGAGCCCCATCGTGGAAGGCGCTGAAAGAGAGAGGGTGAAAACAATGAATTTGCACATTTACCATTATGTGTTCGCACTTTATTTTAATTTAGACATGATTAATTTGCTTCATAGGAGCAGCTCTTTAAAGCTCATGTGAAAAGCCAGCATGATAGAGAGAGGAATGTGGCTTTAAAAAACAAAACAAAAACAAACAACAATTAGATGACCAGCAACCTGATGTAAAGGAATTTTGGAGAGATGTACAACTATTTGTGTTTCACCTGAATACAACCTCTTTTTACTCTATTTTATAATGCAATACTCAAGTTATTGCTGAATTTTCACTATGCCTTAAAGGAGTGCATCTATATCATCGGCATTACAGTTGAGAAAGAGGGGGAAAGAGTGCTTTGAAAAGGATTAACCTGTCAAGAGCACTAGAAGTCAAACTGGGCCTGTAGATCTTTCTGGAAGCAGTTGTTGGAACTTTACTTAATCTGGGTCTGCAGAGTTACTTGGATATAACCCACAAATCCCAGTGAAATCTGTAACCTACTGGATGGAAATTCCTCTTCTGAATATGACAGCTGAGAACCACTCTACGTAATAGTTTTTTGCTTCTTGTGATGCCTAATAATCTCTTTGTTTAGTTCCAATCTACATTCTTGTACTATTCTTCTACTTTGTTTTCTTCTGCAAGAGCCTGTGGCCCTGATTTAGATGCATAAGTGTTACAGATCAAGTGTTAGCAGAGGCCTTGCATCAAAGGTCACCGGAATCTATGTTAAAGCTTTACAGAGATGGCTGTCTGTGTAGTTTCCATTGGAGTATATCCAGTGAAGAAGAGGCTACCGTTTCTCTAAATAATTTGTCTTGTACTGGTCAAATTGGTCTTATATTGATAGGAATGTCTTTTTCTAACATTTGAGCAGAATCTGCATTCCTAAAACTATAATTCATTATGCTTCTATTTCTTGTGCTCAAGAAAGGACAGATTGTAGGCGACATTCCTTTGGATCTTTGTCTCCACTTCCTTCCTCCCCATAATCTTTTGATTCTTTTCTTAAGGTTAAGCATAACCATCTCCTTCCATTGCTATCCATAGGACTTTGTTTCTAGTTCCATGATCACCTTCATTTTCCTTTTTGCACCTGTTCCAGTTTAACTGCACACAACACTCAAATTGATGTCTGATCAATAAAGAATGGAATGGAACAATTTACTTGCTATGATTTGAAAACTGTTTGTTGTAGTAGTCTAATATTGAATTTACCTTTTTTGCAGCCCCGTCATGTTTTTGATTCAGATGTGGTTTGTGGTCAAGTACTATTCCAATATGTTTGACAGGCATGGTGAACAAACCAGGTATTTCTCCATTTTATACTCATATGATTTTGTTTTGTAATAAAGTACTTTATTCATTCATTCATTCATTCATTCATCACATTTATATAGCCACTCATCTCACAACAAGCTACTCTATGTGGCATATACTTTCCACATCTTCCTATAAATTTCTATTCTGCTACATTTGGAGAAGGAATGTTTGCATTTCAGGTTGCTTAGTTCAAATGTGTTCTTGACATATTGCTGTTCTCAATTTTCTGCAATCTGTATTCTATTGTATTTGAACTTTGAATTAACTTTAGCTATACTTATTTTGCAGAAATAAATTCTATGAAAACTATAGTGTGGCATAGTGGTTAAGGTGTTTGAGTCAGATCTAAGGGACAAAAATTCAACATTACCTACAGCTATGAGAAGCTGTATCTGTCACTCAACCCAACCTATAGCTGCCCTATCACTTTGCCTAACCCTCACAGGGAATGGCTGGAAAAGACAGTTTGTTTGTTTATTTAGCCCATGGTATATCATACATGGATTAGCAATATATATTAATAGCTCTTTTTCAGATTAGTAAAACACAATAAAATATCAATTTTAAAAAGATCATTGTTCAAATACCAAAGTCTAGGCCATCTAACCATTGAAGCAGGAAAAGATAGTATTACATGTTTACTTGAGCTTCTGGAAAAAAATGAAATATAAATCTAATAAATAAATAATAAATAACTTTTTCCCCTTAGGAATAATATATCTGGATTGCAAACTCTTTGTTCCTATCTCGTGTATTGTATGTTACCTCTCTACTTCCAGGTTATATTAGTTTCCATATCTTTGTGGCTTGTTAGAAACTAAATTAGTACCAAGAGATGTAGAAAAATTAGATGACCATTTAATGGCAGATGACAGTTATCCAGACTTTTGCAACCAGATCTGACAGCTCTATTTATTTAAAACTACATTGCAGCTAGTATTTCCTACTACAAGAAAAGAATTTAAACTCTCCAATTGTGTTTATTTAAAAAATATCTTTATACACAAGACTCCGGAATATTAATTGATCTAAATTCTTGAAGTAAAGTTTACTTGGAGGATCTGAGGTCTGAAGTGTAGTATACTGATTCATTTCTCATTTGGCATGCTGGTTAAAAAATAATATTATACTTATCTGAATTGCTTAAGATAGCTTTCTTTCAAGCTGCTGGTTCCAGAGCTAATAGAGATGACCAGGTGAAATCAGTGTCATCATGTCTTGTCTTTAGAGCCTGGCTTTTTGTTATAGTGGTGTACATCTTTGTTTTGCAATCAATACAGAAGAACCATAATTCAGTGTGGTGTACATCTAATTTGCATGCGAAATGTTCTGGCATCGCCGAGATTGAATTAAGAAAGATTCCAATCTCTGACTCCATGAAGTTCTGTTGCTTAATTTGAACAATATGAGCAAGATAGATTACAGGTCAGACTCAATATAAGTACGTTTTTTAAACACTTTAACAAAACCCCTCTCCTCTTCTCATGCAATTTGCAGCAAAAGGGTTTGTGTCTGCTTTTTTCACTTTCACAATGTAAGACAGGAAAAAAATCCCTGCTCAATTAAAAAAAAAAGATTTTCATTATTTTTTTTATACTATTAACAACCTATGGTATTCATAAAGCCCCCTCTTGTGGTGACTGTATTATGTGACTCATGTAAAAACTAATGTTGGATACTTAAAAGTTGCACAATTACTTTCCCTCCCCAAATTCCTTTAACAAATATTTCCAATCTTCTTTGTATAAGTAATCTTATAAATCTTCTCAAGGGATTCTCAAGATCCTCCAAATCTTCTTAAGAGGGCTGAAAATATCAGCTGATTTATAATATTCTATTAGGCCAGAAGAAACTTACTCCTAGATATATTCAGTAATAAATACCTAAGTCACAATACAATTCAAAACAAAGAATGTTTAAATAATGCTGAAATATTCATAATGACTAAAATCAGTATGGCTTTGAAAAGTGACCTATTTATCTTATCCCAGAAGAAAGTGTTGTGGCTCCTCCACCTTTTTGAACTATAAGGATCAGTGCATTTCAAAAGGAGATTATTGCTTAGAGTCCATGCTTGGCATAAACAGGATCCAGAGAATGATCAAAGTACAGAGATGGGGATTATAGCAACTCCTTGTGTTTAGCCAATGTTTCAGAATTTATGGACTTCGGCCACATTTGCTAGGGCTGTTGGAAATTGGGCCAAGACATTAGGCAGGCACTAGTTGCTTCCCTTTGGTTAAAGGTACTGGGTATATTATTACAATGAATGAGATTTCAAGCTTTTACAGTGCTATTCCAAACAATCTGAAAAAAATTGCGTGGAGTAAAAAGAGTGGATAAATGGGATTTTAAGCACACAAACACCTCTGATATGAATATGTGGATTATGTGCACAGCATAAAATGATTGAATTGGATCCCAACTCTAAGCTACAAATTAATAAATGATTAAGAAGCCTTGGCAGCGCCAAACTATACATGTCAGTAGTAACTGTGAATGATTTCAGTGAGTTCTACTCTTACACAAGCAAATCACAAATTCTTCAATGACACATATGCCAATATTGAATCTATTTCTTCAATAGACGGTAATTCAAAAATCTTATACTTATTAATGGATGAGTCCCTATATGGTAGCATACAATGCAAGAGAGAGGGAAACAGTCTGTTACTATGATGGCTGCTTTTAAGCTCAATAGAAACTTGAAAGCAAATCACACATATTTTAAGAAACATTTCTCAACAAGTCATTGTTTCATTGCATTTCTATCCCACTGCAGTGAAAACAACTGTTGGTGAATGTGTGCATTTGTGTAGGCATGCAGAGAGAGAGAGAAAAAGGATGTGCCATCAATATAGGTCAACTCTTAGTCTCTCAACAAGTAGATAGATAGATAGATGATAGATAGATAGATAGATAGATAGATAGATAGATAGACAGACAGACAGACAGACAGACAGACAGACAGACAGACAGACAGACAGATAGAAAATCTAAATGAATATCTAAATGAATTTACATGTTGTTAACTCAAGTCAAAAACATTTGCCATTTGCCATTTGTCTTCAAAATAAAAATAACAAAAAATAAAACTATTGTTAGAAATTTATTACACTATTCTTATGTACAGTTGTTACAAAAATAATCTAAAAATCATAGATTAGAATATTGATCAATACAGTAGTCTCCTTGTATGCATTGCTCATCATTTGTAAAACAAGACGGAATACTGTATAATGTAATGAATAGCCCTGGGCTTAAGAACTGCCAGTACCAACACTTCTCAAATCTGTTACTTCAACTGATGAGCTCTAAGGGGAACATTCCTGGAAGGAGAAGCATTGATTTGGTTATACAGTAAATGGAAATGTTGAACCGCTTTCTGTTTTTGCAATGCACAATGGCAATCAAATGGTTAGCATTTAATAGGAACCCCAATAATACTGGTTGACTTGATAGAGAGATGGCATTCTCTTTTTTATATATACATTGATATAACTGCAACTCATTTACCTGCATGATCATGACTACTGGAATTAATTTTATATAGCACATTTGCATAAGTTTTATTTGGGGGACTGTAATAGTAGGTAATGATTATTTCTGAGTATAGGTTATCAAGTACAGAGATGCCTAATTAACCGTAGCTTCCAAGAGGGTGCAAGCTGTAACATGTTGCTGTACATTATGAGTTGCAGGATCCAAGCAATCTGTATGTACAGCTTGAAGGATAGGCCCCTGGGTGGTCTCTGCCTATCTGCTGATCCCATACCACTTCTTGGTTTTCTCAGGTGTTCCATGAAATGAAGCAGTAAAGAGAACCCTGGAATGGAACTGGTGGAAAACAAGAAGTGACTGTGACTGGACCTAAATAGGAGCCCTTATTCAAGTCTGCTTTTGGCATATAGGTAGCAAAATGTAATTACCTCTCTACCATTGCATATGCAGAATGTTGACTAGTTACACTGCTTAAAATGTTGCCCATTCTTGGGAGAAGTATGAGCCAGGAAGGCTAATTGGTGTAAACGATTATTATATGGCTAAGCATTTAGTGGATAAAATCTGTCCCAAATGGAACCATTCAAGATCTAACAAAAATGGGGAATTATTGCTATTACTCCTTTTTGGGAAAAGTTTATTGAGAAAGTGGTAATACTGTAGTTACAGAGATCTCTGGAGATAGACATATAGGATGGAAATCACATATGCACAACTTGTATAAATTGGCTCTTTATGGGATTAGGGTGCCCTGGAAACAGCAAACTTGCTGTATTGGATTGCCCTGGGCCTGGGCTCGTAGCTCCTACTTAGGAACAGGATGAACTGGGACCAAGAGGGCTATTGCACATTTTGGGATGCACTAATACCTAGAACAGGATTGTCATTCATATCTTTCCTGCTAGATGATACTGTTAATCTCTTCTCTCATTGGGCCATCTAGAAACTTCAATTGGTGCAGAAGGTAGTTTATGTGTCTGGACTGTGTATTCTCTTGTCCAAGTCCCTCCTTAAAAATGTGTTCCATTCCTCCTATTACTGCTCTTTTGTACTTCCCCAAGATTGGTTTCTAAATTCCTTTACAGGTAAAAACATGATTTTTCTACTGTCCCTTTGAGGATTAATTGCTGTAAAGCAATGCTTTACAATTTTATAACTTTTAGCTTTATATTGTTAGTCATTGATTTAATATTTTTTTTCAGTTATGCGGTCTGCTTTTAATATTTAAACTTTGTAAATTGCTTGGAGTCTGGAAGTCAGATAAACTTCATAAATAAATAATATGAAGTGGTAACTGTCTATGAAGACTAAGCATCTCTCTCCCTCTCTTTCATATCCAGAAAGCAAGAAAAGAAGGCATTGTCCTTAGGAAAGGGACAGAAAATGCTTTAGTTTGTCCATTTAGTAGCCATGGGTTCATCCAAGCCATCTGGATTTTATTTTTATTTCTGGTTTTGTAAATTGATTTTATTGTACTATTATACTAGCTTAATTTGTTTAGATTTTCCCTCTTTTTCTTCCATCTTTCTTTAAGATTTGCTTTCATATCATTCCATGGATACTGCTTCTTTAACTGGAGACAATAGAGTGGGCTATAGTTCTGACCTCAATGAAGTTCTGTCAAGCATACTTATTCACATACTACGCTATACTACACTATACTACATTACATTACACTATACAACATAACATAACATAATATAATGTAACATATACCATATTTTTCAGTGTATAAGACGTACTTCTCTCCTCCCCACCAAAGTGGGTGGAAATGTCTGTGTGTCTTATACAGCGAATGTTGCCGAATACCCATCCACCCGCCGTCCCCCACCCTTTGGCCTCTGCCTCCCATCAATTTGCCTCCTTGCAGCAAACAGCAAACAACCTGGTCAGCTTTAGCACAGCCTGATTTAGCACAAGCAGCTGATTGGCAATTGGATCTGCCTCCCGGAATACCGCCTATCAGCTGTTTCAGACTGTGGGGATTGCCACCATCCAACACCAGTGCTGCCTATCGCCGCCTCCATGCGCCCCAATTTCAGCCTCCATGCGCCCCATTTTTGGCCTGTTGCATGCAGCAGGGATCGCTGCCACCTATCTCCACCGCTTGGAATGGGCCAAAAATGGGACACACGGAGGCTGAAAATGGGGCGTGCGGAAGCAGTGATAGGCGGCAACAGCAATGACGGTGATGGTGGCGATGGGTGGTGGCGATCCCTGCAGCCTGGAACTGATAGGTGGTATTCCGGGAGGCAGATCCAACCTCCACTCAGCTGCTCGTGCTAAATCAGGGTGTGCTGAAGTTGGCCAGTCTGTTTGCTGTTTGCTTCTTGTTTTCCTCCCCAAAAGCTAGGTTTGTATAGCCCAGAGTGTCTTATAGTCTGAAAAATAAGGTATATACATTTTATATATAAAATGTTCCCTCACTCTGTCCCCTTTATTTCTTTTCCTTCTCATTTTTTCACATTCATATACAATATATATAAACACTAAGATAGGCCTAGAACTGACAGGTTTCTGGTTTCTAGCCTGGGGCCTTAACCCCAAAATGGCTCCCAAAACTATTCTTACAAACTTATTTTTAAGTGGACTTTATTTTTCAGCAAGCTCTTCCATTCATATTTTATATGAATTCCTATCACCTTCGTCGATGTTGCTGAAGGGTATGACTAAAAATTGGAGCAATGTTTGAAGTTATAGTGGCATTTCTATTATTTCAACAAAGTCCATGTTTCATATGTGTGGCATTTTATATGTTAAACTTATTAAACTGTTAAACTTCTGGTTGGGTTAATCAACCTATTTCTTTTGCACTCCTTTAAAAACATTGTAGGGAACGTATATGTAGAGGAAATATGACTACCGTAATTTTCAATATTTTTCATCAATTGCTGATGTCTGGTCATGGGAAATATTACAAAATGGATTGGGCCACATACAGGCACTAAGCATACCTCACACAGAATACCATCAGACGATGTCTACTTTATTAATTATAGCAGGGGAGTTTTGCAAGGGAAATTATGCACATTTCTGTAGCTTTCTGTATCCTGTTTGAACTGTTCTGGTTGGCTGATATGGGACCATACTTGAACTTCATGCTGTTTGCACAATGTGCTAAATTTCCCATGGCATTATGTCGTATTAAGCTTTCTTCCCTCAGAAATACACTCATCTTTCCGAAATGTTGTATAATCTTAACTATTTGTGAAAGTATTAAGGGATCGTGCTTAAGCTGGTACACTGGAACTTTTGGTATATTTTCAAACTATTTAGCTTAATTTTATTGATTTTCTTTAAACAAATGCTTCCCTATGATTCTGTTATTTTAAGTTTGTTTGCTTGATGGGTAAAACCTCATACAGAGGTTTGTATTTTGATCTGACTTCACAGGAGAAATTCAGTTCTGGGAGGACACCACCTTGAGGTAAAACGAAAATCCAAAAGGATGACACTCTTAAATCACTGTTTACATCCTAATTCCTACTTAAGAAACACATGGTGACAAAAATGACCTGGGGGGTTTCTGAAGTAGAGTCATTGGCATCCAAGCATCTTCATAAGGTATTTGTATCAGTGGGTGATTAAAGCAGCACGATTCCAACAGAACGTTGAAAAAAATTAATTCCGCCATCGTTGCTTGCTCAGCTAGGTCAGGAAGATATTTTCCAGCTCTTGGTATGTCAGAACTCCTTGAAAATCCTGACTTTTCATAGCCATATCCAGGGCTACGATATGCCTGCTTCCGCAGCTCTTATTATTAGAAGTGAGTCAGATTGATTATGTGGCTGTCTCTGTGACCTACAGCTATCAGGGTGGATCTGAAATTTGCTATTGGATTAACGTTAATGATAAGCACAATCCAACCAAAGTTAAAGTGATCTCAGCATAGCTCCAATAATTATCTTTTATATAGCTTGTTTCAATGGTGGGGTTGGGAAGATGCTGCTCAAACAGTCTACTGCCAATAGCATTTAAGCATATATTTAACTGAATAATGTAATGCCATGTTTTGTGAGCTGCCCTGCCTCCCAGTGGAATTCTGTGTACAATTTAAAGTACTGGTGATTACCAATAAAGCCTTGCATTGCACAAGGCTAGTTTATTTGCACATCTCCCCTCTACTGGGTAGCCTTAAAAGTCCTGGCTTTTACCCCAGGCAGTGAGACTAGGCTGTTAATGGAACTTAATATGTATATATTTTTGATTGGGAGATGTCTTTTAGGGTCTTGAGTACATTTTGGTACTTTTATGATGCTCTATTTATATACCTATAAATTTTTGTATTGTGAGTTTCCTAAAGATATAAGGTAAAGACGTGTGGCTATATGCCTTCAACAAACAACCAACCAGATAAATCAATAAATGCCCATTATTTTGGATTATCCCTAATGTTTGCCCACATACTTTTTATAATTCTCTAGTTTTAAAGATATGGGAGTTCATCTACATTATTTTCTGGAAATTCATTTTTAAAACTATATTAATCACCTAAATATAATATATTAGAATGCTAATAGAAACATAAAATGTTATAACCCACTAATTTGATCATGTGACCATGGAGATATTGCAACGGTTGCAAGTGTGAAACATGGTCATAAGTCACTTTTTCCAGTATCGTTGTAATTTTGAACGGTCACTAAACGAATGGTTGTAAGTCGAGGACTACTTGTATATTCTGACAGATTCTAGGCTACTCTTAATCTCTTCACCCTCCCCTTTAGTTTGGCACTGCGCAGTCTCTTAATTTGGACTTCTGTCTAAAACAGGGGTGTCCAAACTTGGCAACTTTAAGACTTGTGGACTTCAACTCCCAGAATTCCCCAGCCAGCAGAGCTGGCTGGAGAATTCTGGAAGTTGAAGTCCACAAGTCTTAAAGTTGCCAAGTTTGGACACCCCTGGTCTAAAAGTACTACCTCCTTCCTGGGAAAGCTCTGTGCTGCCAAGTCCCCTTGGCTGCTTCTTCAGGTGTGCATTCTATCACACCTGTATAAGTATACAGTATAAGTCACGATGACGTCTTGCCATCATAAGATCATCATCCAATGGATGAGAATTATGTAATTTATGCCAGCTGTTCTGTGTCATCAGAATAGAAATAAGACATAGTACAACATCGGCATTATTTATGGAATAATGTCACAAATGTGTGGCATCATATATGATCTTCAACTCACTGCTGTAGATGGTCATGGCTCAGAGTAAAGAACCAGAACTTGAGCTACTATATAGCGCAGGACCATTCTGAGTAGAATTTACCAATGGATCACAAACTATATTTGTAGTTGCATTTTCAAGATATTTTAATATCAGTCCCCACAATATACATGCGGCTATGCATCATGGCTTAGAAAATAATGACATTGCTAAAGGAATCAAATCACACTCCCTGCGCAAGAAAATCACTTGTGAGATTTGGTTCTTTGGATCTGTGAAATGCAGAATGCAAATTCTGTAGTCCCATTCTTAATCCCTACTTTGCTATCTTATCCATGGAGCCTGATGCGCACAAGTAGCGTTTGCAAAGCACATTTTCTTAGTAAATCTAATATAACTTTTTTATTATTTATGGTCACACTGATCATTCCTTCATACTTTTAAAGTTCTTATTCTATTTTAGCTGAAGAAGGTAGAACTGAACTGCATAGCAAAGGCAGTATAAGCTTAATCAAATTGCATTATTATCTTTCTCCAGGAAATTCTTTTTACTAGACATGTACATAATGTTTTATGACATACACCTGGTCCTTCCTCTTATGGCACAGGGAAATAGCTCACTGATACCTATTCTCATGCTGTTTATCCCTCACAGTTACTTTGTGTTTACATCTGAGTGGAGGTGCCTCCAGCTTCATAAATCTGTATGCAGTAGTATGGGCTCTCTAACAGCCATTCATTTTAATTATGTGTGACATAAAAGGACCACCTACTGATGAGACAATACAGCTGTAAGATTTTCAAGGTTGCTACAGGGAATACTTCATAACTGAAGTATGTTTTCCCTAAGGAGTTATACTACCATTTGATTTAATTTTTAATTTTTACATTTTAATCAAAAATAGATCAAATGGTAGTGGTACCCCCTGGGAAGCATACTTCAGATATGAAGCTGTTCATGTTTCCTTTAAATATGTAAAGCTGCCATTTATGTATAACTCATGAATGACATCCTGTGTTGCAAGCAAATATCCATGCACTAGTTGCTATACTACTCTAGTAACAATGGTAGAAGTGCATACATGTATAGCCAGATTCAGAAAGAAAAGTAACATTACTAAAACATTCCAAGACATAATTCTATTCAGTATGAAGTTAGCCCTAAATAAATACTGTATGCTTAGAGAAAGCTTGGAGTCGTATTTCTAGTCTTTGTATAATACAGAAATCACATAACATTTTCCTCTAAACGTGAAAGAATGTTATATTTTTATTAATAAGTACCTAAATGCCTCTACATCTCTATAAGTGTTAAGTGCCTATAAATAAGGGGGTTATAGGAGGCTAGCCCAAATTCTTTTAATATTGCTCTGGATAGAAGGAAGGAATGAGGTAGTAAAGGAAAGAAGAAAGGGTAGGAGGGGAAGGGAAGGAAGAATGTTGGCATTACAAATATGTTATAGAACCAGATAATCATCTGACCTTTGAAATAAGTTGAATCCATGTATGAAAGGGAAATATAGTTTAATGATAAATGAAAGATACTGTATTTATCAGAAACGCATATTACAAGGAATGAATTAGTGTCATCTAGATTGCTATGGGCACTTCACATAGTAAACTAATAATAAGAACTGGATAATATATAAATACGGTACTCATAATTCATAGGTTGGAATCATACAAAATTATTTTGTTACAAAATGCCACTTATATTTGTGGAGTCATGCTAAAGTAAAGATGCTTGCTTGGAATGATGAAGTGAAAGGTATTATGGAAGAGAAAATGCATGACAGTAGTGACACAAACTGAAGTTGAGGAAAATGCATTGTGCAATTGGTATATAGAGAAAATGAACAGTTGTAAGGAATTTGTTCAAGGAGGGCGAGAAATAGTTAAGTTTGAATAGGACACAGAAAATTCAGGGTGATCCAATGGAAATAAAAATAGAGTAGATTTGGAGTAGATAAAAAAGTGAAGAAATCTTAACACAAAGTTAAGTGGCAGTAAGGATAATAATTGAGAAATGAGATGTGAAGTGTTAATATAAATAAGTGCTGCAAATGTTAGTCATAAAAAAATGTGGTGAGGCTGCAACTTCTGATGATATCACTGCAGGGCTATTATCCTCGTTCCAACCCAAGACTTAGAGATGGAACAGAAATTGTTCTATTATTGAAACCTTTGCCCAGGTTCTTATCAGTCTACAGATGGAATAGAGTAATGCTGGTATTTTGATTATATATGATGCCAGCTTCCTCATTTGACTTATTACTTTGGTAACTGACACTTTCAGACTACTCTACATTTATCTGAGATATCCAACCTTACTTATTGGAATCAAGCAATGTTTCCTAAATCAAAGATAATGGGCCAAGGAAGGCAGTGTGGTTACCATATTTTTCAGACTGTAAGATGCACCTTCAGTTTTGGGGAGGAAAATAGGAAAAAAAATATTCTGCCTCTGCCTACCAGCATCCATGGTATTCATATGGCTAGCGTCCTGTCAGGGTGTGAGAGAGTTGAGGGCTGTTTGGAAACAAACAGTATTTGCTGAGTGAGCAACAAGGAAGGAGACAGAAGGACCTTGGGCGTAGTTTGTTCTGTACAAAGTTGCATGCTGTGCTGATATCTGAAACTAAAACTGAAAGTGAAACGTCTCTCCTCTACCATGTTGGAAAACCTGCTTTTGGAATTGCATATTTATTTAATGTGTTATATATAAAGAGAAGTTGTTGAATCCTGCTGAATCAGTTACTTGTGTATGTTTTCTGTATGTGATTGCTGCTGCAAACTCTGACACATCCTTGCAGCAAATAGCTTACAGCCAGGTCAGCTTCAGCACATTATTGCAGCCTGATTCAGCATGAGCAACTGATTGGTAGTGGATCGGCCTCCCGGAATACCACCAATCAGCTGCCGGGATTGCCACAGACCATTGCCTCCTCCGTGCCTCACATTTTTGGCTACATTCGGTGTATAAGACACACGCAGATTTTCACCCTCTTTTAGGGGGAAGTGCGTCTTATACTTTGTTAAATACGGTATATATTTCACTCAAAAATAAATCCTGCTCTAGTTCAGTTAAATAGGCTCCCAGGTAAGTACATATAGGATCAGAGCCTTAAATTCTCCATGTTATAGTAGAATAGAATAGTTTGGTATCTGTAATCAATGGAAAAGTTAATTATGGAAAATTATGGTGGGGGGGGGGTGAGTTATTTATATATGGAAAAGTACCCGGTGGAAGATCTGAACAGAATTGGGACTGTACAAACTCCTCCCCTGGCTCTCTGAACTGTTTTTTCTTGATAGTTTTAATCTGCAAGAAAGAAGGGTCAGCAAGAGGTTCATGCAGCGGGCAGCAGCTGAGAGCATCAGCGTGCCCCAAAGTGGAGCCTGGTCAGTGGATGAGGCGGTAGGAGTAGGCAGCTTAGAAAATGGTCTATCTGGTCATGCGGGGTGATAATGACATTGGGGTAGGTCAGTCCCCATCCAGTAATCCCAACAATGGCTTGTGGTCCGTAATCAGTTCGAAGTCCCACCCATAAAAGTACTCGTGGAACCTTTTTACTCTGGCCACTGCAGCCAAAGCCTCACGGTCCAGCTGGCTGTAGTTCCGCTCTGTGGCAGACAAGGTCCTGGAGTAAAATGCAATAGTGGCTTCGGTTCCGTTGGGCATGCAGTGGCTGAGGACAGCGCCGACGCCGAACGGTGAAGCGTCACAGGTCAGCACCAAGGGCAGGGTTTGGTTGTACTGCACAAGGAAGGAGTCCGCTGGCAGGAGTCATTTTACCGTGGCAAATGCGGCAGCCTCGGCTTTGCCCTAGGACCACTTCGTGTTCTAAGCCAGGAGACGGTGTAATGGCTCAGCAACGGTGGCTTTCTGTTTAAGAAAGACGCTGTAGAAATTAAAGAGCCCAAGGAATGCCTGCATCTTGGTTTGATTGCGAGGTGTGGGGGCGTCCTAAATAGCTTTGATTTTTTGTGTGGTCGGGTGAATCCCAGAGCCGTTAATTAGGTACCCTAGGAATTCAACCCTTGGCACATTAATTTGGCATTTCTCTTTTTTGAGATGGAGGCCTTTGTCTCTAATTCGAGCCAAAACTGTTCATACACATTTTAAAAGTTGCGCCTCGTTTGAAGCCGATACCAAGATGTCGTTGAAATAGGGGACGACTCCTGGAATCCCCTGCAAAAATGGCTGCTTGAAGCCGTGCTGAGCTCTGGGCTGGATATACTTGCTGGATTGCTACGCTCTTTTCGGTTCACCTAGTTGCCTTCCAATCCCACCCTCGTCACCAGTGTTAAATTGGGTAATGGAAAGGCACACACAGGCTTAACAGTAACAACAGCTCTTTATTATAACACAAGTGAGAACAATCCAGCGAAGGTTGAGTCTGACAGCAGCCCTTTTATAGGGAGTATCAGACCCTTCGACCAATGGGATTAAACCTCTATTCCCACTGGAACAGAGGACTTTGGTGGAAATCACTGCAGTTATTACAATTATCTAACAGACAACCATTTGTCTGAAATGGTATCGGGTCTTCTGCTTGAACAGGGAGTTGGACTAGAAGATCTCCAATGTCACTTCCAACTCTGTTGTTTTGTTATTTTGTTTTGCTATTGTTATATAATCTGCTATAGTACGATACTTGAGATATTTGCTACCACATCTCCCGCATTCTACTGTACTTATTAAATAATATAGTCCTTGTTGATGTTTATCTATAAAAAGTAATCAGGCCTCATTTGAAACTAAAGTGAAAGTTACATCTTCCTGATTCATTTTTGTTGGGTATCTAATGTAGAATGTGTGATACTGTATGTTATAAGGTGCAACTATTTAATATTTGGGTATGATAAATAGGAGCTAAGGCACACCTGGTCACAAATGTGAGGTAGGGATACTACTTCAAAAGAGAAAAAAAGACCACCAAGTAGTAGTTTGACCAAGCAAATTCAGAATATATTAATGTAATGAATACTAAAAAGACAAAGTCTTAAATTCTGGGGGGAAAGAGCTTTGAGGTCAAACCACGAACTCCAGGGATTCTTCTATAGTTCAATTGCTGAAGAAATAGGTTGTGGAATGCAGATTGAGAAAGTCTAGCAAGAAATTAAGAAATGAAAACAAACTTGGAGAAGTCTGAGAATCAAGCGGTCTGTAATGAAACTTGAGCTTTGAGTTTTGAACAGACTTCTTTACAAGTAAGTTAGATTCAGAAATCTGCCTTTTTTAAACATTTCCCTGAAATGTTTGTTTTCTTTTTGAATAAATGCAAGTTGATGAATACATAATATCTATATCATCGTATCTCTATTTTTCACATAGATGAATGAGTATATGTCAGGGGAGGAATGTTTACTCATTTTGGGGGGATCTTTTGTCCTACTGAGCCTTCCTGAGTGAATCCTCTCATGGTTTATATTTCACCAGAGTTCAAGAAGAAGTAGTTTGGGAATATGCAGACATCCTTGTTACACTTTAAAAGCTCCCATCCTTAATTTGGCATATGCTTTTGTGGATTGCAACCCACAATGGATACATGAAATGTTATCTCCCTATTAACGTGTGTATAGTCATCTCAAATGGATGGGGAATGAAGGGTGGAACAAGTAACTTGACATCACGTTGAAAATTGTTTCATTTATGAAAAAAAGGTTTCACCTTTTATGTCACTGAAATCTGTAGCAGATAGTCATGCAGTAGGAGAAAGTGTCAAACTGGATTGCAAAATATACAATCTATGAGAATTACATCAGATCATAAATACATGAAAACATTTAAGGAACTGTGATCTTTGTTCAAAATAAAACTAATTGATTATAGAAACATTTCAATATTAGTAATTTAAACAACATGTGTAGTAGAACAGGAAGCCATCATCATGGGACAAACTGGAAGTGACAGCTCTACCATATGATAGCTTATATTTGAAATTTCATGTAAGAATTTCCCTATTAAGTCACTCTGTTTAATGATGAGAACTTTTCAAATGTGAACAACATCTAGTTCTCAATGACAAAGCAAACTGGTCTACTAAATTCTATTTTATTTATTTCTGAGGAAACAAATGGAGAACATGAAATACAATTTTCATGGGCAGGCTTGCAAGATAAATTTTAGAAAGGTAAAATCAATTTTTATTACACATTAACAGATCTTTTAAAAACATAATTGTCAGCCTTAACAGCAAATATACTATTTAATATTCCAGATTAAAATAAATAAATTATAATTTACCCAATACAAAGTTTTAAAGTTATGCAACAAAATGTAAATTGCTCTGTCAATTTCTTTGTTTTACATTCAGGAAAGTAGCATTCTTAGATTTTGCATACAAAAAATATTACAATGTATCTATATTTTTATTCTATTATAAAATGAAAAAGTGGTTAACATTTCTCAAAACAATTCTGTGGTTATGATATTTTTGTCCAATTTGATTTGGAGACAAAACGTATACTTAGTTTGAGGGCAAAAATCCCAAATGTTTATTCAATGTAAGGTTTAAAAGGTCTGATGTACAATATAAAATTGTATTTCCCCACTGAATGCTTGCCAATATAAATATTCTAGGATCTCTTAGTTTAATAAAGTCTAAGAGTCCTTGAGTTACAAATGTAATGGAACCTGCCAATTAAATTCGTAACCTGAGGATTCGTTGGAGTGAATCACATAAAACAAACTTGATCACTGTCTGCTTTCGCAGGGAGTGCACATGAGATATCTCAAAGTAGGGAATGCCATGGGGGGCTAGCTGTTTCAGACCACCAAAGGTCTCCCCTGACCCACTGAGATACCTCATCTTCCCTCCCCTAGGCCCCCACAATTGGTCCCCCTCCATCCTATCATGCCAAGTCACTTACCTTGTGAAGATCTAGCAAACTATCTCTTTAGCCTCTCTACTGCAGTTTCTTTGCTCTCTTGCAGTCTCAGTGCGAAAAGAATTTGTAAGCCAATGGGACTCATGAAGCAAAGCGATTTTGCTGTCCCAAAGTCTCATCGGCTTGTAAACAGTCTTCGGCTGAATCTGGTGCAGGCCTTGGTTTGCCTAGAACAGAAGACTAAGATACTGTAGTGTGAGATCATACAAGATTCCTAGTGTGAGATCCTATGCTATTGATCTCACATGATCTCGCACTACTTTAGGCCTCTGTTCTCCGCGAATGCACCAAAGCAGGCAAAAGAACCAATGGCTCGCTGGATCATCGCAAGGTAAGTCAGTCTCCACAGGCCCAGTGCCTGTGGAGATCCAGCTGGCAGGGAAGAATAGGCAGAGCGAATGTTGCAATGGGTCTGGTCATTCGTGTGAATGACTGCTGTGGTGCTGCAACATTTGTAACTTCAGCGCTGTGTCATATGTACTGGGGGTGGGGGGAGGTTTAATGTTGTAACTTTGAATGTTGCTAAGTGAACTGTCGTAACTTGAGGATTACCTGTAGTTTATTAGCATTCTTAAAAACAATCTGTTGTTTTCCAGGATGTAATTAAGAGACTTCAAAACTCCATGTATTTTGCTTATGCTCATGCTCATATGCCATATTGAAATTAAATTTGGAGTGCTTGAATTCTATGTTTTATATTCTATGTAACCAAATGGACAAGAAGTCCTGGCATTCATTCTCCAAATGAATCAAGGAGACTGTGATGAGGATCCTATGAAGAAAGTTGGAAATTCTTAAAATCAGGTAGAGATGTTTTCTGTCAACCTCAAGGATCTTGACTTTGGATAGCAGCTAAAATGCATCTATACCTAATTCATTATTTCCAAATATGCCACTTTAGCACTAATACTGGTCTTTGAATTAGGTAAAATTAAAGCTCAATCCCCTTCCCCAAATATGGATGTTGGTTTGTTATTTGTGTTGATGTTTATGTTTTACAGCTAGTCTGCAACTTAGGCTCACAATTGAGTTGAAAATTTCTGTTGCTAAGCAAGAGAGTTGTTAAATTTTGCCCCATTTTATAACCTTTCTTGCCACATTCATTAAGTGAATTACTGCAGCTCTTAAGTTAGCAATACGGTTCTTAAGTGATTCTGGCTTCCCCATTGAATTTGCTTGTCAAAAGGTTGCAGCAGGTGATCACATGACCACAGAACACTGCAACCACCACAAATAGATACAGGTACCAGTTGCCAAGTATTCAAATTTTGATCATGTGAGCACGGGAATGCTGCAATGGTCGTAAGAGTGAAAAACAGGCATCAGTGACTTTTTTCAGTGCCATTGTAATTTCAGTTACTAAATGAATGGTTATAAGTGGAGGACGACCTGCATGTGTTTAAAACCTGTTTCTACAGAGCAAAATCAACCATGGGTTATACTAAAAAGTATACCATAAAACATACATAATTTGGTAAAAGTATAGGAAATCTTCCAATATACATACAAACAACAACTTCAGATTTGTGAATTGTACTTCTACATTTATTTTCCAGTAAGTGGTGGGAGACATAAAGGAAGACAGATTTACCTGTCATCCTCTTTGCTACCTATGTTTCATAGTCTATATGGAGCTAATGTTGGAATAAGAAAATGTATAATTCAATGAATGATTCATGTAAGCTTCAGCCCTAAAGTTAAAGGCAATGATTGTATGGATGGAATCTACAAAATGCTAGATTCTCACACTACAGCCAATGTTGCCAATATCAGATGGGCCTGATGAGATGGGATGCACCTTGCCAAAATCCTGTGAGATTTAAGGAAGTCTCTCCTAACACACCTAATGTACAGTATTTATTGTCCAATGTAGTTACGACTCTGGACAACTTATAGAATATGTATTAAAATACCATAATAATATCTAAACAATAAACAAATACTGTATGGTAAAACTAAATCAGCAGCTTTGGAATCAATCATCCCAAATGAAAAAGAGGCTTTATAACTTCCTGGAAGGTTGTAAGAGTGAAGGCCATCCTCACCTTTGAAGGTAAAGTGTTACACAGAGAATACGAACCCTGACACTTAGTTCACTGAGACCCTTTCACTGAGTGTCCATCAGAATGCATTCTTTGGTGCCTTCAAGCTGCTGATTTGGAAACGGCTTTGTTGATAGCATTCTGAAGGAATAAATGAAATATCTCAGTCTCTGGATTGCAAAGGCATAACTCTTTTGTGGTAGAACAGAAGTGAATTGTACTCCGTCTCCTTAATTATATTCTTAATATTTTATTCATAACTATATTACAATCATGAGCAAAAAGTATTTGATTGAACTGCAAAGTCAGAAGGAACAATAAACCATTGGTAGTTTAATTCACCAGGTTTCCGCTGCTAAATATTTCAGCTAAAATACATAGAATCCTATAGCAGAACTTTTATTTAAATTCAGATATTATATTACAGTGCTGGCATTATTTATACATTTTTGTTAATTTGCTTAGCATAAAATATATTATTTTAAAAAGGTCCTAATGTTTTCATATAAAGTGCTTCCATAAACTTGGTTATTAAAAGCAGATCTATGTCTTCTTGCTGTAATGCTGGATTAAAAATAAATCCATGAAAATGTACTAGATGCATACTTTTAAAAAAATATTTTAAAAGTAATTGATTTAATCTTGCATTTTAAAATAATTTGAACAACCTCAAGGGCATTTTATGACATAGTCAGCAATAATGCAGATTAAAATAAGGTTTACTTGCAGCAACCAAAGAACTGCAAGCAATTCATTTGACTCATTTTTTATTTCATGTAAAAAAGAACTGGTTCTTATCTTAAACTTTTGTTTTTCGTCACTCAGATAGATTCATTCAGCCAAGAAGAATCTCTCCCAATTTATTGCTCTCCAGGTGAGTTAATTCTAAAGTTCCCCAGTCTCCCTTTCATAGAATTTGTGGGATTGTATTAGAAAGTAGTTTTACTAAATGGTGGAAATGCATGGAATATTGCTAATCGGCAAAATTGAATTCCTTTGATATTATTTTAAGATTTGGAGAACAGATCTCTATTTGAAACAGATGTTTACTGCTGACCATTTCTGTCAGTGTGTGCTTAGAAATAACACACATTTTGGGTGTTCAATGCAAGATG
This sequence comes from Natrix helvetica, assembly GCF_964273705.1. Taxonomy (NCBI): domain Eukaryota; kingdom Metazoa; phylum Chordata; class Lepidosauria; order Squamata; family Natricidae; genus Natrix; species Natrix helvetica. Next base: position 70,476,921 of record NC_138551.1, read on the forward strand.
TACCAGTGAAAATAATGCAATTAAGAACTTTAGTAGTACACAATATGTATGTATTAGAAGTGGAGAAGGTTTTTCCCCTAAACAATAGATAATATAGAATATTAAAATACAAAACAAACTGGGATTCTACTGAAAATACTTTTTTAAAACGTTACTTATTTACTTCTTTTTGACACCTATAAGAATTTTTAAGAGAAGTAGAGAACATATTAATAGCTCAAGCTTATCATACATAAGTTTGATAAGCTTGAGCTTATCATGTGTACCAATGTCCTTTGATCTTCTATAAACCCATCATGTGACCAAAGTGTCCCTGTAATGGAAAAACAAATTGTATTAATTGAAAGCAAGGTTTGTTATTCATATAAAGTTTTCTAGCACAATAAAGATGCAGAAGAAATGTACTGCAGTAAGATTTGAAGTTTTGTCAAAGTTGGAAGGTATAAATACTATGCTAAAAAAATCTTGTTGCTGACAGCCAGATGCTAATAAAACTAGACATGTTCATTCAAATAAAGGCTGAACTGACATCCAGCATGAATTGCTGAATCAACCAACCTGGTTGGATTAATTTATCACATTGATATACAAAGCAAGTTTACAGCCTGCAACTAACAGTTGGTTCCATATAAATCACTATTAAAACCAAAGAGGTCATATTAAATCTTAGCACAATGTGGGAACTCCAATGCAATTTCCAAAAAATAGTATGTTTTCTGAATTGAATCTGCAGTATGTTTTTCTTTATTTCAAAGAACATAATAATGGCTTTGATAAATGCACAATGTCCAGCTTTCTTTCAAAGAAGGGTCAGGGAGACAAAATGAGAATACAACTAAAGTAGCTAAACCCTGTTTTCGATGCTGGTAGCTCTCTCAGCTACTATCTACGAAAACATGTTCCATGAAATTATATAATCCTTCTTTAAAGCTACAGTATTTACGCAAATAGATACCACTTCAGCTTCTTAATGTTTCATAAGTTTATGACTAATAAACATTAGAAACACAATGCAGCCAACCTATCCTAAGATAAAAGATGTATAAACTTTTAATTAAAAAGCAGTGCCTTGTTTTTCAAATCACTGTGGATTGTATGAAGGAGAACCTACTTCAAATATTATATAGAAACAAAATAAAACATTTACTAATACTTAATTTTCCCCTTTTTGTCGAATTTGTTAAATAACTGTTTTCGCTGTTTTCATAGTATTGGAATATGAAAGGAGATTTCAACTCTGTTAGTGTAGCTTCATGAAAACAAGTTAAAAATCATACCCTTATTTACTTTGTTTTAATTGTTTATTTCCTTATCTTTGCTCTGACCAATTGTATTCAGTCTTAATTTTTTTAAAAAAAAAATGCATAACTGGGAATGGGACTAAGCACCTCACTAAAATATTTGGAAATTTGCACTAAGAATTTTGGCTTGGAGGAATATCATCTTCCTTAGGTTGAAAGCAACTTTGCTTAATCTCAGAATTCTAGTTGAATTAAGTTATGTCTTAGATTGAACATATCGAAAAATAATGGGCAATTCTCCTCTCTCCAGTGTTATAGAAATACTTCTAAAATCTCTTTGTAAATCTCAAATGTTTCCAAACAGGAATAGAGTAATACATGCCTTAACTTGCATTGAGATTAATTTAGGTGACTGAATTCTGCTGTGTGTTTGAAAAACGAGCCTGCATTCCCTATATTTTCAATCTAATACAGGAAACATATTAGTTTGCACTCTGCTAGCATACCAAGAAAAAGCTAAATCAATCGGCTGCCTTTATTTACATGCTTTATCCCTGAGAAATGTAATTGCTGTTTTTTTATTAACCTTATGTTTTATGGTTCTAATATTTAAGAACAAGCCTATCTTATGTCACAGTAAGAGAGTTAATATACTTACAGATTCGCCAGCAATACATCTTGGACACGGCTGGGCAGTAGCTTTGGCTTCATTATCCGTAAATATCTGATTAATAAGCACATATATACAGAATTCTCAAAACAACATAAAATCACTATTTGACCTCTTTGTTATAAAACAGTGTACCTAATAGCATAGATCCCAGTTTATAAAACATACCATATAACTTTGTTTCTCCTTCATAATCTGAGGACTGAACAATTCAGTGAGATCACTCTCCTTCAAATTCCACTTCACAGCCCAGTAATCCGTAAAACAGTTGTTTAATGGATGGCAGGGATTGATTGCCTGTTGAACAGTCTCCAAATTTTTGCACACTCGTTTCTGTGAAAAGAAAAATAAATTAAGTCTAAGGGCTTTTCCCATATGCTTGTTATACATGCATCTTGGCCAAAGAGGCTTGTTCTTGAGAATTCACGATTATATCTCTCTTTCAACCACAAGTTATTGCATGACCATGAGCAATTGATGGTCATTGTTCTTACTTGAGAAATGACACATCTCACTATTATAAGAAGACTGCAAAATATTTCTATATTAAGATACAAAAAAATAGACATCATATTGTCAGGCATGAAAGATCACATTAATTTTCAGTTAAACTGATTTATTGCTCATATCTATGCACAAGAATCTAGTCAACTAGCAGCACTATTTTGAAGCTGGATAAGGGTTAAGAGTATTTAAGAGGAGTTGTACTTGACTGCTTGTGGGACTGTAGAGCCTCTAAGCTAATTCCTCTTTTGACTCAGCCCCCTCCCCCAGATTCTGCCATGCCTTCTTTTACACATATTTACCTAACAAGGAAGCAAGATTTTTCTCTAAACAATTACCTATGATTTTGAAGAAGGGTAAGAGTAAGATCATAAGATTAAAAGGTGCTGTGAAAATGAGACGTATAGATGGCCAAAATTTAGAAGTGTTCGTAGATAAACAGTTGCCAGTCTAGGGCTTCTTACCCAGAATTCCAACCCTTTTGGTAATATCCAACAACATTTCCCTTTTCTTCTGTGTGAATATCTCCACCCTTCTTAACGTAGTTTTGTTCCCCTCTCCTTCTTTCTCTATCCTTCCCTTCTTCATTCTGAGCCTATTAGAATGTATATATGTAAACTTGTGCAATTTTGAGTTTGGGAGTGATGCTGTGGTAGGGCTAAAAAATAAAACAAAAAAAATATTTCCAGTGGTAAACACATGTCCCTGAACAATGAGATAAACATTATGGTTGAATTGGTGATTAGATATTGGATTTGACGACTGAAATCTCTCCCGAGAAAGGAGAGATTGAGATCACCCATACATACTTTGCACACTTGCCATTTGTGAATAGATGGCAGGAACTGACATTCCTGTGGTTGATTGTGTGTCCAAAAGCTGGGAGTTGAGGGATTTGATCAAGTTCAGAAGTATAATGTAGCCTGTAAGGATTTTACCTTGAATGGATCCTCATTTCTTAATAACCATTGGAAAATATTTTTATTGTTTTTTAAAATATTGAAATATTGGAACAGAAGGTTTTACAGTATTTACTGGGCGAATCACCTTCAATTCATAATGAAAGGATTTGTAATTTACGAATTCAAAGGCTTAGGGGAAAAATATTTTTGGAGTGAAAAGGAGTGATTAGAATGTTGATCTTGGAAAGTTTTAAATTGCCTAAAGATCCAGACAGATGTGAAATAAGATTTAAAACTAATTATTTTACTACTTCCTTTAGGAATACTGTTTTTAAACTGTAAAAATAAAAACATAAGATGGGTCTTGATGTTTTGGACACTAGAGGGAACGAGAAAGAACTAAGGATTGCATTTAAAGGAAAAACAGATTACTTGCCAATAATACAACACAAGATGTTAACATTAGATGTATTTAAGGACATATGAGAATAATAGAAATAATTTTAAAAATATTTATTATAGATAAATGGATTGTAAATGTTGTGGAAGAGAAATCAGTTTTATTTCATAAGACTGAAAGTAGTTTAAATGTGGATTTTGAATTGAGAAGTTATAAGAATGATATGATATGCAAGGAGATGATAAACTAAATATAAAGTAAACATGGATAAGGCCTCCACAATTAAAAGGGACATATTAATAATAAACCATGAGGGATATCCTATAATGGATGTATAAAAGAGACCTGTTAAAAATTAAAATTTCTGCAACAAGAACAAAAATGAAAAGAAATTAAACTCTAAGAAAAATATCAGTTAAAATTTTCAAGGATTTCTTTTTGGAAAAGAAAGACAGAAAGACAGAAAGAAAGAAAGAGGAAAAGAAAAGAAGAAGGAATGAAAGAAGGAAGTTATTTGTGGGGAATAAAGACTAAAATTTCAAGGAATGACAGGAAGGAATATAAAGTTGGTTTATTTGATCAAGGGTAAAGTAGATGGGTTGCCATCTCTTATAACCACTCTTGGCTGATCAGGATTGAACAAAAAGGTTTTAAGGGTCTGTTCTCAGATAAGAGATATTAAAATATGTTGTATTTTAAATCTATTTGAATAACAATCCAGTTATTTTTTCTGATAAACTCTGATGGATTTTGATTATGATTAAATGGTGAGGTTTTGGTGATTTCTTTGCAGGTAAGGAATGAGATGTAGAAAGAAAAGCAAGGATGAAAAAGTTGGTTTTTTATTAAGTTTAAAGTAATATTTTGTTATTTCTGTAACCCTTAATGGACTTTTGCTGATTAAAACTGAATGTTGAGTTTCTAAAGTTGTTTATAAATAAGGAGATGTGAAATGAAGAGATACTTTTTTGTTATTAAAGAGAATGTGATAAGTTGTTTTAAAAACACTATATTTGTAACAAGCGGAAAGTTACTTCTTCGTTTCTTCTCTTTTTTCTATTCTCTGTTATACTTTTCTTTTTCTCTTAGCTTTTATCTATATAAGTGTAATTAATTAAATTAATATAAAAGAGTGATAAGTGTATGATTTGTTTTATAAACGCTTCCTTCATATATGCAGTTAATTTTAGTCAGTAGATATTAATTCAATACATGGACAGATTTCTAATCTTGCTTATTTTTAGACTGTAATTATCTCAAGTTATATTTTCCCACACATATATGTATATACACATATACAAATAATAAAACATACATCTGTCTGAGTGATATTCAGAAAGATTTCATGTATAGCTTCCAGTCTTAAGGCTGGCAAGATAGAGAAATTGGGATTTGCAGAACATTATTGTTTGATTGTTGTCACCTTTCTTTTTGTTTATTGAAGGAATTATCTAAGCTTCGGAGGTATTTTCTTTTTGGATAACTATGTTGCAGGTAGCAGGTATTTGGAGAGGAATAGAAAGATAAACATTACATTGTATAATGGATTTTAGTATCAAAATGATATATTCTAATTTCTGCAGTTTTTTTTTAAATAACAGGATGGAGACAGAGGATGCAGTAGGAACACATTGGCATGAATCACGAAATCCATGAAGTTCCATCCACAGTAACATCTGAATTGAACCTATATAATAAATAGTTTTGAGTAGAATGCAAGAGAAAAAAGTTCTCTCTCTTCCTCTCTACTTTCATCGAGTCTTCCTGTATCTTCTGAAAATGGCTTCATGGTTCCTGTCTCAGGCTGACTGGACAGTGGAACAGAAATACTTTACTTTCCAAAGGATATACCTTTATAGAATCAAGTTAAAAAAAATCTGAATATAAACAAAAATGAAATGAAATAGAATCCTGTTAGGTTAAAACAAAGTGGATGAGCACAAGAATATCCAAGGGGAAAAGGCTGAAGCATGAATTACTGTTGAAAATGAATCAGCATACATCTAGAGGAAGTGAATCAGAAACAAAATATGTATTATAGTAAGAGTGTACAAAATGTAATAATAAAAATCTGAGAAGACCCTCTGAAGACAGGCTGCTTTCCATTGGGAAAACATCCATCTCCTTTGTTCCTGGAGAATTTGTCCTTTATTAAAAGCTATAGCAGGCAAGTACAAGCAGCATAACTAGCAAGATGCATGAAAGGATAGATAAAAGAGAAAACTGATTTACTGCTATGCATTAGAAGAAATTTTCTCTTATCAAAAATAAAACCAGGCTATTGCTTTGGGTCTAAAGCACTTATGATCAGAGACAGGAATTTAGCATACAGAGTAGCTGGTTATGAATGCTACACTAATGCAAGCAGAACCTGTAGAGGTTTCTAGAGAGACTCCCAAATTATTCTGATATTTGAAGGCATCAGAAACATCTAGAGGAACTGAAAAAACAGACCTGTGTAGAATTCTGATTGTGGAGACGGCATTAATAACTCATACCTAGCATGTCCGTGGCAAGGCCCAATGGGTCAGAGAGCTATGGAGACCTTCACATTGAATTTCATAAAAAATGATGCATAAATGTGGCAACCTCATTCTTCTGCAGTTAGAAAGTCCAAATATAGTAGGAAGGATTATGCTATCGAGCAAAGTTTACGTTAAAGTGATTATAATAGCATCTAATATGATTATTAATGGTATGTGTGCTTTGTGTGTGCGCATCCAGACACATACTGTACACATTCTGAAAAGGAAATGAATTTTTGCTTTATTTTATGTAATCAGTAGATGAATAAAACTTGGAAATTACATGAGGATTCTTCATGAGGTTTCATGATACGTATACCATGGTCACAAGGAATAACCACTTATCATTTGGAGGTATATGCTTTAGGTAATATTAACTGCAGCTTTAAACAACAACATAAAGGCAAATTTAATATTATTATCCCTGTTGCCTGTAATATTCTGCTTACAGCCTCTCATGTTCTGTTCAATATGAACAAAACTTAGGATAATTATTGTAGTTTTCCTGCTGAGCAAGGTCACATTCTTTCCTTTGTGATTGTACTTGAACTTCTATCACCATCAGCTACAGCAAGCAAGTTCACTATTTTCAGATAATGAGTGCTATTATCCAACAATGAGTGGTCTTTTCACAGTCCTCCTATAGGAGAGTGTGCAATTCTCCTTTTCAATGCAGCACCTGCTGTTTTTCCATATACAATGCATGGAAGTATGACATAGCATTAAGTTTGAGGATGAAATATCCACCAAGGACAAAACAAAGGCAAAAAAAAAAAAAAAGATGGGTGTAGCAATAATGAATATTGCTGGAGCGAGTTAATACTTTCACTAAATAAAACAATTTTCTGTAAACTCCCAATTTCTCATTCTGGGTTGCTTTATCCATTATACTGTAGGAATTTGTGACAACTTGCACAATTGAGTTACCGTAAGTCTAAGGAGACATAATGCGGTACTTGACTTACAACCATTTGTTTGGTGGCTGTCTGAGGTTGCAACAACACTAAAAAAAAGGGAATTATGACTGGTTCTCACTCTTATAATAGTTGCAGCATCTCCTTGGTCACATGATCAAAATTCAAGCACTTGGCAACTGGCATGTATTTACAACAGTTGTGTTGTCCCAGGGATCCCAGGGATCACTGTTTATAACCTTCCCAACTGGCTTCTGACAAGCAGAGTCAATGGAAGAAGCCAGATTCACTTAACAACTGCATGATTCATTTAACAGTTGCAGTGATTTGTTTAGCAAAAAAAAGGGGGGGGCATAGCTCATTTAACAACTGTCTTGCTTAGCAAAGGAAATTTTGGGTTGAATTGTGGTCGCAAGTCTAAGACCACCTGTAGAGGAAATACAACTATGGTTCAGAAAAATAGCAGTAGTTTTACCCACATATTTTGCCTTAATTGGGATGTGTAGCATGGTTTTTTCTAATGAGTCAGCCCTATAACACATGCTGGAGCCTGTATTATAGATTTCGCACAAAAATGCATTAATAAAATTAATGCTCTACGATTAATCTTAATCTCATATAAAACATAGTTTTATAGTAACTGCTGGAAAAAATAAACACTAAAAGATTATCTGGTATTGATACTCTTCTTAGTTAAATTTCAGCTCTGCAAGTGCACTGAGATTCAATAACAGGTAGCTTAGAATATCTCTGTCATGTATCCTTTAAACTCCAGGAAATGTTCTGTATTGCTGCATACAAGGAAGCATATGCTAAAGTTCAATACTCAGTTATTGATAACTGCTGACATACTCTCTCTGTTCGTATGTTATTTGTGGAAACCTTGAAAAAACAACCCTATTTTCTTTGACCTTAGCGTGGTATCTTTGGCAATACGGTTTGAATCAAGAGAAGGCTGGGCTAGGTAACTTATGCTTGTCGACTGGTATGGCTCCATGTTCATTTGGCTGGGAGCACTTCCTTAGCTAAGTATATCAGTGGGATAAGAATTAAAGGAGACGCCAATTACCATCTCTGATCTCAAAAGCTGCAGATAAGACCAATCACCCCTTAAGGGTGATATTAAAACTCACTCTACTGAATATAAAGCATTAAAGTAGATGGCCTTTAGACAGACAAGGAAAATGAGGATGGCATTAGCTTGTATTATTCTGATCAACTGCGCCAACAAATCCAATCCTCCGTAGAAATGCTATTAGTGTCAGCCCTCTTCCCCCCTCCCCCCACCAAAAAAAAAGGGAGAGGAGGGAAAAGGCTTTGTGTAAAGTCCCTGAAGGAAAAGAAGCAACTAATGTCATTAATGTGTTAACAGCCTCTGGTCACTTAACAGAGTAGTTTTAATAGGCTCTAGAGGGGAAACATGTCCAGCCCTTTTCAGCCAAAGGGTAGGTTAGAGCTGTGTGTGGGTTTTGAAGATAGTGGGTTAAGTTCCTGGGGGATTTGCCTGCCTTGTTATATATTTGCAAATGTACTTTTAATAAAGCAAATGATGGCTAACTACAATTAAGTACCAAAGGTGGCTCTTTTAACAAGCACATGCCATTGCACTGATAGGTTTAATTACATTATAAAGCTCACTGGAAAACACTTCAGGAAAAAGATATAGGGGCATCATCGTTCGCAATATTAGCATATAACAAGTCACTAGTGATTTCACATTCCTGTCATAACTTTGCTCCAGCATTTGAATTCTGAATTACATTTCAAGTCTCTTAAAAATATATTTTTCCCGTAACCGTAACCCTCCCCCCCAATTACAAATCTCTTTACGAGAGCTTTTTTTCCCCTCCTATAATAAAAGTATTATGAAATCGCCAAAGATCTGGGCCCAGCACTGTTTAATTATTAACACTAGAGGGCTAAAAGAAAAGGTAATATCGAACAATTGAATTCTTAGAAATAGGAAGTCAAGTTTTATTTTAAAAATAAAATGATATTTTCTGGTAGATGTTTTGCTTACAAAAAAATAACCTCCATGATGGCCAACTGCTGTTGACTTTTAAGGGATGGCATTTAGGACAAACCTCATTGTACTGTAGGTTTCTCCTTAGCTTAGAAAAACACATTGGCATAAGACAGAATGCAATGAATATTATTACCAACGAGTGTAGTACTCCAGCACCTCAGGCTTCTAAATACTTTTATAGATTGTGCTGCCTGTCTCTTCCTCCTGTAATAGTGTGTAGGCATGACCTTGGGAGATTGAAGGAAGATCCACAGACAAGGGTACAATCTGGTAAAAGGCGGTTCAGTCCGCAGATAGGCGATAAGCATGAGAAGCGTTTATGAAGGGACTTTGCCTAGTTTCTTGGGACTAAAAACAGGAGGGGGGAAATACTTTCAGTCTTGTAGAATTGATGGCAGCTCTATCAGGGTCTCCAGATAAGAATAACAGAGTAACAGAGTTGGAATGGACTTTGTAGATCTTATAGTCTGCTCAAGCAGAAAACCATATACCACTTCAGACAAATGGCTGCCCCGTCGCTTCTTAAAAGTCTCCACTTGAGGCTGGACAGCCATTTGTCCAGTGTTGGAGCACCCACAACTTCTAGAAGCAAGCTGTTCCACTGATTAATTATTCTAACTATCAGGGAATTTCTCCTTAGTTTTAGGTTGCTCCCCTCCTTGATTAGTTTCCATCCATTGCTTATTATGCAGCCTTCAAGTACTTTGGAGAATAGCTTGACTCCCTCTTCTTTGTGGCAACCCCTGAGATATTGGAAGACTGCTATAATGTCACCCCTAGTCCTTCTTTTCATCTGACTAGACATACCCAGTTCCTGTTCATGTTTTAGAGTCCAGTCCCTGAATCATCTTTGCTGCTCTTCTCTGCACTCTTTCCAGAGTCTCAACATCTTTTTTAGATTGTGGCAACTAAAACTGGATGCAGCATTCCAAGTGTGGCCTTACCAAGGCATTCTGAAGTTTTACTAACACTTCATGTGATCTTGATTCTATCGTTCTGTTAATGCAGCCTAGGACTGCATTAGCACTGCTGGCTCATATTTAACTGATTGTCCACCAAGATCTTTTCACAGCTACTAGTATAGAGCAGAACGCTGCCAGACTGAAAGTAATTCTCCCTTTCTGTCTTTTTAGTATACAGAAATCCAGGGAGGGTCCTTCTGGAATGCTTCTCATGCGTCCCCCCATCTGTGTACAGGTACTCCTCAATTTATGACCACAATTGAACCCATCTCGTTTGCTAAGCGAGTCATTTGTTAAGTGAATTTTTGCCCCATTTCTTGCCACACTTATTAAATGAATCATTGCCATTCTTAAGTTAGCAATACAGTTGTTAAGGGAATCCTCATTGACTTTGCTTGCCAGAAGGTCACAAAAGGGGATCACATGCTCCCGGAACACTGTGAGCATCATAAATACAAGTCAGTTGCCAAGCATCTGGATTTTGATCACATGACAATGGGGATGCTGCAATAAGTGTGAAAAATGGTCATGAGTCACTTTTTTCAGTGCCGTAACTTCGGTCACTAAATGAACTGTTGTAAATTGAGGACTACTTGTACTGACCTGCCTCTTATCAGAATATTGCCTAACTTGTGGACCCTCCTGTTTCCCAAGGTTATTCCCACATACCATTATATTTCTCCACTATGCTGTTTGCAGGATAAGAGAGGAAGGTGATTTTATAGTTTAATGTTTCAAATTACAAACAAAAATCTTAGATGCCAGCTACCTGGATATTTTTCCAGCCCCAGGCAATATTTTTAAGTGCACACAATCTATCCTGCCTCTCCCCATCCTTTTAGCTTTCCACCTGATTCTAGTACTTCTGAACCAGCAAAGAGTTATGCCAGTAGCATCTGTGGTGTAAATTTATAACTGAGTGATGGTTTCTGACATTTATGTATATACAAGCTGCTACATCTTTCTCCATTCTCCCTTCCATGACAGCTCATGAAATTTCCTTGTCAGAAGCTACTCTTTTCTTGCAAGAGTGGCACGGCCTGATGGATGAGAGGACCCTCCAGGAAAGGAAGGTGATGTAGAATCGTTTGAAGATTTTGAAGAAGCACTAAAAGTATCTGTCAGAGATACTTTAGATTTACAAATACTTGAACTGGTCCATGAGGCTAAAGTTTATGGCCCAGACCTAAGTTTTAAAATAATTGCTTTGGGATTCACAAGGGTCAGAAGAAAAAGCTTGGAGCAGAATTTAGAATATACTCTTACTGATCTTTGATTTGCAAACAGCTATTATTAGCTTTCATGATAAAAGTCTAAGAAATGCCTTTTTCAATTGCAATTTTTAGCTCTCTTTCACTCCCTCACTCCCCCCCCCTCTCTCTTTAGGAAAAATATGGAATATCGGGAAAATTTTCCCTAGGTAGTAATGTCCAGGTATGGTGGGCTACAATTCCCAATATTCTTTATCAGTTGGCTTGGGATTCTAGGAGCTGTACTCCAACGAATCTAGAAAGTATGAAGATCAAGTAGAGAAAGCTGTACTATATTAAAAGTTTTAATTAAAGTCTGCATTTGTCTATGTGGGGTAATTCTGCTTCCCCTGGCTAGCAATCACTACGATTTTGTCAGCCTGGATCTGGTAGCCTCACTCAAAATGCCAAACTGCACATAGACCTCATGCTGAGCAGCACTAGCTACAGCCAGGAAATTTAAGTAGCCCCAAATGATTTGCTTTCTTTTCAATCAACAAGAAACTCAAAGAAGCTGATCTGATCTCCTTCCAGCAAAATAATGTATTGTTATTTCCTGGTTTGCATTTGGCTATCAAAGGTCTCCATCTAAGCTCATCCTCTAGTGTCTGAGGCTCAAAATGGGGATCAGAAGACCTCTGAGGAAATTCATTGCCACATTCTGGTACATTTGGGGGTGCACATCTGGGCTCTCCTAACACCTGCTTCTCTCCTGTGAATCTAAAGGAAAATCTCAGGAACAAGGGAGACAAGAAAGCAACCACAACACATTTAGGGCACTGTGACCTCTAAACTCTTCTCAACTTCCCCTCTTCTCCTTAACCTCTTCAGAGGTCATTCACAATGGAAGGACAAGGTCATATTTAAAATAGAGGAAAAGAACCATGTTAAAATTACCCCAAGGAACATCAACTCGGCCGACAGGAGCCAGTTATGAAACAACAGAGAAGTGGGGATTGGGGGGGGGGGGGGAGAGAAAGGGCTGAAATATTCCAGCTGGTCAGATCTGCAAGCCAGAGACACTGTTTCTTTGGATTAAGACCAAGATGCATTACGACTTTAAAAAGAAGTGCATGATAAAGAGGAGGAGGAAGAAGAGAAGTTAACTTGCAAAGAACTTCTTGTCACCTTTCTGAAGTCCCACCGCAGCTACAGTAAAGGTTTGGATTAAGACGGAAGCGAACGCCTCCCTCACCCCACCCCATGAATTTTATTTTCTTCTTCCCATCATATTCCTTCCTCCCCGCGGTTTTTTTCTCTCCGTCTCCCGGTGGAAGCGACGGGCCTCCGGCCAAATTTCGGAGGGCAACCCTTCAACGTGCAGCCGGCTTGCTTTCAGCACCACCGTCCCTCCAGCGGCTTGCAAAAGATCAAAGGCAGTGAGGGCAAAGCGGCTGAAAGGAAGGGTCGTAGTAGCGTCGGCGGACTCGACAGCGCATGCTCAGCGCCACTGCCACCCGCTCTTTTCAGGCGGGCCAGCCGGCCGACCTGGCAGCGACCCTGGCTTGCGCAGTTCTAAAACGCCCAGCGGCTTGGACTTACGCGCTCGGGCTGAGGGGCGCAAAAGTCCTCCGGCCGGCCTCGCCGCCGCTCCTCCAGCAAGTTCATAGAGGCCCAGGCAGGCAGTCCAGCTCTGTCCGCGCTTAAGCTCGCTGGGCCGCTACTCGGGAGACTTCGCACCCGGCACTCCGCCCCCTCTTCTCGATAGCCAATCCTCTTAATTTAGCCGCGGAAGGCGAAGGCTCCGTTGCCCGCGCTGCTTTTGCTTAGAGCGGGTAGCTCGGGAGCTCTCCCGGGGGCAGTTCAGTTAACACCCAGAAGAAACGGGGCTGACGACGCAACTCCAGGGCAGAACTTGCCGCAACTAAATCGCCAGGGCCACCTTGCCTTGGTCAGTTCGCTGCGCCCAACTCGCAATGGCCAATTCATCACAAGACAACTCGCCATAGGACAAGTCAACCATTCAATTTAATTATTTAAAATAATTAAAACATTTTGTCATTCAGGTGTCATCTTGTGCCTCCTTTCTTTAATGATTCTATTCCACCATTTCTTCCATAGAGGTGTAACTTTTGTCTCACACCCAGGTTGTCTGGGATAAGTTGGCTGATGTGAGTCGGGCACTGAAAATTGGCTGTGGTGAATTGACCTTCTTGGCGTTTCAAGAAGCGAAGAGCCACACTCTGGATACCTCTGGAGCTGTCACCAATTATTAAGGAAAATTCTGGTTCATGCATCCCGCTGAAGTATGATTTGTATAACTGGCTTTTTGAATGCGCTACCCGTGGCTGGCTTCATATCATGCAAAACACAGTGGTATTCTATGTGTTGGTATCTGGTGTCTTTGGCTGGGGGTGAGTGGAAACTTTATTTTCTGCAGCCTGTGGCATACCAGAAGGCTTTGTCTATCCACAGTACAGATGGTTCTTGACTTACGAGCACAGCTGAGCCCAAAGTGTCTGTTGTTGAGCAAGACAGTTGTTAAGGGAGTTCTGCCCCATTTTATAACCTTTCTTCCCACAGTTGTTAAGTGAATCACTGCAGTTCTTAAGTTAGTAACACTGCAGTTCTTAAGTTAAGTGAATTTGGCTTCTCTATTGACTTTGCTCGTCAGAAGGTTGTAAAGATGATAACATAACTGGAGACATTGCAACTGTCACATATACCTGCCAGTTGCTAAGCGGCTGACTTTTGACTGTTTAGTGGTACCTGTTTCCTAAAAAATCATGTCTGAATTATTTCAGGAGTTCCTTGGATTCCAATAAATTAATGATAAAGCTGATGTGAAGATAGGCAGTTCTCTTCCCAAGCTTGGTCTATAGCTTAGGCATGTATAATATCATATTCAAAATGGAGAGGTAAATGCTAGTAGAGGTTCTAAGAGAGTTAGAGAACCTTATTGTGTCCTTTTTCTTAATCTGAATTTCACTTGGGTGACTAATGTGGCTATCAAAGTCAAAAATATTTTTTCTTCGTAATTCCTGTAGGAACTTTTAACTGTACAGCATGATAATACAACTCAGCAATTTTGAAATCTTAATACCAAGATGCTTTTTTCCACCATGTGGAAGCCATGAATGTTCATATATTAATTACAAGGGACAGAAAACCTTAACTATCAACTTTCTCTATACAGATAAGGGTTTTCCAGACAGCTTTAAACAAAAGAATGTTCTGGAAAATTTCCTCATGTAGACAAGTGTGATTCTATTTACAGTATACATTTCAATACTTAGAGCTTGTTCAAGAATTTCAGGTGCCTTATTTGATGTTTTAAAAAACCTAACCTATTTGATAATACTCTCACTATATATTCAGAGAACTAAGAACTTTATTTTATGCATGAGTAAAAATAATCTCTATTGGAATGTTGGAAACAGTATTGTACAATAAATTGCATACTATACAGATTTCAACTTGCCAAAAGTAAAGCATTTTCTGCAGAAAATGTTGACCCTTGAAACTTTTACAGCCCATACTTATTCTCTCCCTATTTCATTTTCATCTGATTATTTCATTTTCTTTCCATTTTACAACTCACCCCAGATGTGTCTCATACACATACTGAACTTAGAAGTCTAAAACAATGTAGCAAACTCTAATTTTCTCCTAAAGGTAGGAATGTTCTTAGGTACAGTGATACTTGTGGTCTTCTAATATGAAAAAAAATAGCCAAAGTACATAGCACATAGACTTATATACCATTCCATAGTGCTTCACAACACGCTCTGATCGTTTTACAATGTCAACATATTGTCCCCTTCTATCTGTGTCTCCATCTATCTGTGTCCTCATTTTACACATCTTGGAAGGATGGAAGGCTGAGTCAACCTGAGCTGGTCAGGATCGAACTTTTGGCTGTGGGCAGAGTTAGCCTGCAACACCGCATCTTACTTACTGCGCCACCATGGCTCAGGAGCACAGAAAAATCATTCATGAATATTTAGAATTGCTAAACAACAAATTACATCTGGATATCCCTTTTCTTTTGTAGATGTTAAATATTATGCTATTACCTGTAATTCCACATCTGCTTGTGCTGCATATACATACCTGCTACTGTCCTGCAGCATTTTGCTAAAACGATCTTCAGCCCTGGCTATAGGTCTCAACTCTAATCAGTAATATTTAAATAACTTCTCTTGTAGTTTTCAGCTTTTCTGCACAAACTGGAATTTAAGATAGGGCTGATATTTCAAGGGTTGTCATTTTAAACTTATTCCCATGCTCCTATCTCCATCCCACCCTCTCTTTCTTTCTTGCTTGCTTGCTTGCTTGCTTGCTTGCTTGCTTGCTTGCTTGCTTGCTTGCTTGCTTGCTTGCTCTTTCCTCCCTATCACAAAGGAGAAGAAAACTATGATTTTCAGGAAGAGTAATTTAGAATTCTGATTTGTTCGGAAGAGAATCTGGTCAGCAGAGAGTGGTTATAGTTTCCTTTACAAACATATTCTGATCCACATTGGTTTAGTTAAATTACACTACAGTTCTACCAGGCTCAGGACAGGGGAGACTTCATGATATGATGATAAAAATGATTGAGGATGTGTATATAAAAACTTAAGGGACTGCACTGGAATAAACATTTTGAGAACTAAAGCAATTGCCATCTGTGTTTTACAAAAATGCATCATTGTTCAAATTATTATACATATGAATGCATGGAATCCAAAAATATTAGATTCAGACCTTAGTTTCCAGGCAAAAATATTAAGATTAGTTTGTTAGTTGGCACTTAAGAGCCACTTATGGAGCAGGTGCCTGCTCTAACTCAGTTAACATTATATTATCATATTTATTTTAATATATAGATATTGACTTTTGGCAACATGTAGATTTTCTCCATGCCAATCTGTCTCTGTTTTTTAAGTCTTCCAATGGTATATTGATTGCCACTGTAACTAAATCCATCCATTCTCCTGGTGGTCATATTTTTCTTCTCTTTCCTTCCACCTTTATCCAGGATAAAATCGATCGGATCCGGAGCGAATGGGTTTCCTTGAGTGATCTTGGGGAGACACCGGTGGAGAGTCTTGAGGTACCATGCTGGGAGGAGTTTGACTCTGTTGCCGCCAAGGATATGGACAGGTTACGCGGGCGACTGCGGGCCACCACATGTTTATTGGACCCGTGTCCCTCCTGGCTTGTACTGGCAGCCTGGGAGGTTACACGAGACTGGCTCCTGGGACTAGTGAACGCCTCGCTGAGGGAGGGGTTCCTACCAGCCATCTTGAAAGAGGCGGTGGTGAGGCCCCTACTTAAGAGGCCTTCTCTGGACCCAGTAGAGTTAGCCAATTATCGTCCTGTCTCCAACCTTCCCTTTTTAGCGAAGGTTGTTGAGAGTGTGGTGGCACAACAGTTCCCTCGGCACCTGGAGGAAACTGTTTATCTAGACCCGCGCCAGTCCGGTTTCTGGCCCGGGCACAGCACTGAGACGGCTTTGGTCGCGTTGGTGGATGATCTCTGGAGGGCGAAAGATGGGGGCTGCTCCTCCATCCTAGTCCTATTAGATCTCTCAGCGGCTTTCGATACCATCGACCATGGTATCTTATTGCGCTGGCTGGAGGGGATGGGGGTGGGGGGCACCGTGTTGCGGTGGTTCTCCTCCTTCCTCTCCGGTCGGACGCAATGTGTGTTGACGGGGGAGCAGAGGTCGACCCTGAGGCCGCTCACGTGTGGGGTGCCGCAGGGGTCGGTCCTCTCACCTCTCCTGTTCAACACATACATGAAACCGCTGGGTGAGATCATTCGAGGATTCGGGGTTGAGTGCCATCTGTATGCAGATGACACTCAGTTATACATCTCTACCCCGAACCACCCCAACGAAGCCGTCGAGGTGATGTCCCGGTGTCTGGAAGCCGTGCGGGTCTGGATGGGGGACAACAGACTCAAGCTCAACCCTTCCAAGACGGAATGGCTGTGGCTACCGGCGCCCCGCTTTAGCCAGTTTGCTCCATCTCTGGCCATCGGGGGGGGAACAACTACCCCCGGTGGATAGGGCATGCAATTTGGGCGTCCTCCTAGACTCCCGGCTGTCGCTGGATGATCATGTGACGGCCGTGGATGGGAGGGCGTTCCACCAGGTGCGCCTGGTGCGCCAAATGCGCCCCCTACTTGAGCGGGACGCACTTCGCACAGTCACTCAGGCCCTGGTGACTTCCCATCTTGATTACTGTAATGCTCTCTACATGGGGCTCCCCTTGAGATGCACCCGAAGGCTCCAGTTGGTTCAGAATGCAGCCGCGCGGACAATCTTGGGGAGTACCAGGTACTCCCATGTAACACCACTTCTGCGCGAGCTGCACTGGCTGCCTTTTCGAGTGCGTTTCAAGGTGTTGATTGTCATCTTCAAAGCGCTTCATGGCTCGGGACCTAGTTATTTGCGAGATCGCATTCTACCCCACACATCCCTACGACCAATCCGCTCACACAGGGAGGGTCTCCTCCGGGTACCCTCCGCTAGACAATGCGGGCGGGCGGTGCCCAGGAGTAGGGCCTTCTCTGTGATGGGCCCAACCCTCTGGAACGAACTCCCCCCTGACATTAGAACTACTGTTGATCTCCGCTCCTTCCGTAAGAAACTCAAGACCCACCTGTTCCGGCTAGCCGGCCTAGCCTAATCGTAATCATAAGTACAATCTACTACTGACCTTCCTGGATGGCTTTTTAATATTGTAAATTTTGGGGTTTTAATTTGGTTTTAGACTGTTTTTAACTTGAAATGAGTTCGGGTATTTTACAGACTGTATGTTTATGTTGGTTGTCTAATGTTTTGTTGTTCTTGCTTTGTTGTTTTATATGTACTGTCTGTACACCGCCCCGAGTCCCTGCGGGGAGAGGGGGGGCGGTATATAAATTTAATAAAACTCAAACTCAAACTCAAACCTTTCCCAGCATTAAAACCTTCTCTTGAGAATTAGGTCTTTACATATTATGCTTGAAGTAGAATGGTCATTTATGTCCTAAGTGTGTACTCTTGGTTGATTTACAATACAATACAATAGCAGAGTTGGAAGGGACCTTGGAGGTCTTCTAGTCCAATCCCCTGCCTAGGCAGGAAACCCTATACCAGTGATGGCGAACCTATAGCACGCGTGCCACAGATGGCACGCGGAGACATTTGTCAAGGCATGCGAGGCGCTGCTGTGTTAGCTGGCCAGCTTGCATGTGCGCGCTGGCCAGCTGAGTTCACCCTTTTTTTAAAGCCAGAGGCTTTATAGGAGCCTGGGGAGGGCGAAAAGAGCCTCCCCCACCCCCCGAGGCCCTCTGGAGGCTTCATGAGCTTCCCTGAAGCCTCCAGAGCGCAAAAAAGCTGGCTCTATGGGAAAACTGGAAGTTCGGGAACGGACTTCCAGTTTGCTCGGAGGGTCGTTTTGACTGCTCTCGAGGCTTCAGGGAAGCCTCCTGAAGGTCCCTCAAGCCTTTGGAGCGCTTAAAACGACCCTCCAAGGAAACTGGAAGTGACTTCCAGTTTGCTCGGAGGATCATTTTGACTGCTCCGGAGACTTCAGGGAAGCCTCCTGAAGGTCCCTGAAGCCTCCGGAGGGCTTCTGGGGGGGCGGGGAGGCAGTTTTTGCCCTCCCCATGCTCCTATAAAGCCTCTGGAGCCTGGGGAGGGCAAAAAAAGCATGCAAAAATGGGGGACATCGCGCCTGTAGTGCGCGCATGCGCACTGGGGGGGGAACGTCACGCATTGGATTATGGGTGTGGCACGCCTGCACACAACCCCCCTGCGTTCCACTTATGGCACGCGAGCCAAAAAAGGTTCGCCATTGCTGCCCTATACCATTTCAGACAAATGGCTATCCAACATCTTCTTAAAGACTTCCAGTGTTGGGGCATTCACAACTTTTGGAGGCAAGCTGTTCCACTGATTAATTGTTCTAACTGTCAGGAAATTTATCCTCAGTTCTAAGTTGCTTCTCTCCTTGATTAGTTCCCACCCATTGCTTCTTGTTCTACCCTCAGGTGCCTTGGAAAATAGTTTGACTCCCTCTTCTTTGTGGCAACCCCTGAGGGGGTGGCTTGAAATTCATTATTTTGTGGCTACCTAGTGATTCTAAACTAATGTCTCATTTAACTTCTCCTCCCATTTCTGCCATTTTCTCTCCTATGCATTGAGATTGATGTACTAATTTAGATTGATGATGGAGTACTTTCGTATGAAGCCAGTGAGTCACCCTTATTAATCAAGCCCCGTTTTTAGCCAATATAGAATATTGCATAGCACATCCATAAAAAAAGTGGGGGAATCTGACTTTTTTAGAATCATAAAATAAATAGAGCTGGAAAGAACATTTAGGCCATGAACTCCAATTACATTATAAAAATAAAACTGAGTCTGTTGAAAAAAACAAACAAACCCTGCATTTAACAATGTATTTTCTCATGAATGAAGGCCAATGCACGTGTCCCAGGCAATTCAGAAGACTAAATTTCTGGTCATGGTGACCTACCTAGATTGGATCCTGCAATGTATTTTCTATTTCAAATCTGAACTATGGGTTCAGTTAACACTAAGATTTCTTACTATAGTAGTTTTCATTTATTGTCATTGTACAAAATAAATACAACAAAATTGGTTTTAGCCTCACTGGTGCAATCCATGATAACAAATACAAACAACGTAAATAGTATAAGGAATAATCCCAATGCAAGTAATTTAGTTGAAAAGAAAAAAGAAAAAGAAAGAAAAAGAAAAAAAAAGAAATGCTGACAATCCAAACAGTTCTACATATTTTCAAAATGCATTTGTTTTTTCCAAATACACTGGGACATTTGGCCAAATATTTCTAAAAATATTTAAGGCCTACTTCACTAACACCTCCCTTCCCGCTCCAATAGCTTATAATAAGTGAAAGCTTTAAAAGAGAGTTGCTCATCTTTAGAGACTGTTAATGCCACCTACAGACAAAGAACTATCTTTACAACGCTGATTTGTAGCAAGAGTCATTTCTATGTTAAGAGCTTAATTAGCTCTGTTAGTTTAAAAGCAAAACATGAAATTGTTAGATTGCCTCTTTCTTAGTAAGATTAAAAAGAATTTAGGAATAGTAGGTATGAGCATTTTGGCTATTTGCTATCTAAATAAGCTTATTTCTGAAGTTTATTAGAGTTCTGCCTTTTGTTCTTGGTAGCTTCTTGGTACAAATAACATATGTATTTGTATGTCCAGAAAAGTATCATGACATGCACAAAATGGAATCAAAAATGGTCCTTCTGGCGTTGTCAACTTTCTGCAATCTTATTTGACTCTTATATGTTAAAATAAAGTATGGAAATCTGTGTTGGGTTATTTTATACTAGAGAAGCATATGCATTTACAAAGTAAAATTCATCACATTTGCAGACATAATAGAAATTGCTTATGACCGTTTCAAACATGTGGATTTATTTTGAAAGAATATAAAACTAAGGAGAAATTAAATATTTCCTTAATGGACCCCAGAGGATATTTTATGGAGTGCCCTCTATGGAGAAACTCACCTGGCACTTATTGTACAGTTCTCTTGGTTCCTGTGTAATTTCGGAAATATTTAAAAATAATTTCCAAGGCTGTCCCAAAGGTGCTTTTTCAAGAGGCAACTAGACTTTCGGTTTTTATTTGAAGACATTTCGCTTCTCACCCAAGAAGGTTCTTCAGATCTTCTTGAATGAGAAGCGAAACATCTTCAAAGAAAAACCAGAAGTCCAGTTGCCTCTTGATGAAGCACCTTTGGGGCAGCCTGGATAACTGAGAATATCCATAGACAGTTTCCAAGGCTGTTTTACAATTACTTTTACTGCCATGTTTTTTATGTGCTGTAACATTATTGACACCTGTGACTACACTATTTGCTGTTTTACTTTAACAGATTTTTACGTTACTTTTCAAGAAAATAGTGTATGGTACTATACTGTATAGAGTAGAAATATAGTGTTCGACTTGCAACCATTTGAAATTACAATGGCATTGAAAAAAGTGATTTATGACCAGTCCTCGCACTTACCCATGGCCACATGATCAAAGTTTGGATGCTTGGTAACTGGCATATGTTTACAATGGTTGCAGCGTCTTGACGTGACTTTTCCAGCCAGGTTATGACAAGCAAAGTCAATCAGCGAAGCTGGATTCACTTAACACAGGGGTGTCCAAACTTGGGAACTTACTTGTGGACTTCAACTCCCAGAATTCCCCAGCCAGCATAGCTATGCTGGCTGGGGAATTCTGGGAGTTGAAGTCCACAAGTCTTAAAGTTCCCAAGTTTGGACACCCCTGACTTAACAACTATATGATTCGATGCAGCACAGTGATTTGCTTGATAACTATGGCAAAAAGGTTGTAAAATCAGGTTCAATGCACTAAACTGTTTGCTTAGCAACAGAAATTCTGCTTCAAATTGTGGTAATAAGTTAGGACTATTTTTGTATAACAAACAAATCAAGCAAGCAAGCAAAAACATAATTCTGCTTGACCTAAACATGAATTTTATAAGAGGAAATGTTTGGGCATTCAAAATGCCCCGTTTTATCAACAAATGAAAAAGTGGCATTCTGATGTTAAATATAAGTATGCCATTAACATCTTTTAAATTTCCAGTCAAATAAGTGAACTAATGACGGCAAATATTACGTGGCTTTGGCCAGTTAGATATTCATCGCAATGCAGTTTTCCTTGTAAAAATGCAATTCAAACCAAGGAGCAAGGAAGTAGGTTAAACTATAACAACTTAGGTAAATAAAACATGATATTTAGAATTCTTTCATACTATTACAGTTCACTGCCTTTCAAGACACAATCTCAAAAACAGATATGAGCAAGTTTGGGGTAAAATATGAGATAATTTCTTTCTACCCAATTATCCTCTCTGGTGTTTGGGAAAATCCACACACATTCCTTCAATTTATAAATGGTTTTATGTATGTACACACACAGAGATATACCTAATGCAATCAATATAAAATGGCATTAATGCTTTCAACAGAACTACAATTTCCCAGATCTAGAAGGTGATATGTTAATAGAGAAAGGTAGGTGGTGAGCAGTTTTAAGGTATTTGTTATATATATTTGGTTATGTGTTTATGTGTTTTATTATATAGCCATGGAGAAGTAAAATTAATGTAAAGAATTTAATCTCACATCTGCTGTCTTGTTTTAATTTTAATTCTATTAAGTGTTTTGTCTGGACTTCAAACATTTCCTAAGATTTAAAAAAGTTGAGTGCTTTGTCCACTGTGATGACTTTCATTTTGTATGAGCGAAGTGGTTTTAAGAGTCCAAAGAGCTCAAAGAAGTAAATCCTATTTTCCACCTTCAGATAAAAATTGTGGTTTCAGAGGGAATAGTGAATTCTGTTTAGCAGTTAATTTTTAATGGGTGAATTTCTCCTGTGAATACAGCAAAATAAAAACTGAGTTTGTCAGAGATATCTTCCATCCGCTTCATTCTCCCCCTTCTGGGTTTCCATAATATGGAATCTCTATAAATAATTTGCGGTCTTACACGTCTTGAGCTATTACAGATGAAATAAATTCGGATGATGCACTCGACTGTAAGCCTAAGAATAGTTAAAAGTGACTCATCCTAGGGGCTGCACTTCCCATTCTGTTTTGATTAGAGAAGGCTGCATGTGATTGGGACCATGTGGTCTGCAAGGTATTGTATGCTTAACGTGGATTCTGTTATCAAATTTCTTTAACTTTAAGTGCACCTGCACATCTGGAAACACTGCTTTGTGTACTGCTGCCCCATCCGTTTCCTTGGGACTTGTATTGGCTGAGTAGTTGGAGGATTATACTGTCTGGGAGACCTGCCAGATTAATTTGGCCAGCTGCCTGTTGTTCAATCTGGAGCCACTGAAGCCCTCGGTTTCTCTGGGACCTTGCTGCCAGATATTCCATATGGGATGCCCAGAAATATAGCCTAACATTAGGGAGATTTAGTTCTCCCATATCTCCATGGGCCCATACATTTTTAATGACAATTCTTGTTTTTTGCCTACCAAATGAACCTTGAAAAGGTCTTGTGGAGCTTATTAAAGTATGAGATTTTAAATTCTCAAACAGTCGTAGTTGATACAAAGAGACTAAGGAGGGCATTTACTTTAGGAAACTGTATTCTTTCCATAATTGGTGCAGAGACATTCATCTACCTATCCAGATGATCAACATTTGATGGCATCAGGTTTGTGCTTGGTGGTCAAATGGTCTCATTAGCATCTTAAAAGGACATGTAGCCTAAAAGCTTAAATGGTTTGATCAGGGATGTTGTATACTGAAGCATGAAAGCATGTCTGTGAGGCACCAAAGTTCTATCTTTGTTGCTTTAATATAAATCCTGTTGTTTTTCAGGGCAAGTACCTAATATACAGCACAGTATAAGCAGTCAGCACTGTAGACTGCTTGCAGAATCACCCATACAATCAGTGATCAGTTATAAATTCAGTAGTCAGATCTCATCATTTCCAGAACACAGCAGCTCCCATTCCTCCTCCAGTCAGACTGGCATCTCATCTCAAGTTGCTTTGCATAAAATGATGGGGTGGGAATGATCAAGCAACTGCAGTTAGAATTTGTGTTGGAATCTCTGGTTTCCTGTGGCTAACAGCTGCTCCCTCTTCTTTTTAATGCAGCAATTTCATTCCAGTATTTATTTTTTGCATGCAAAGCATGTTTGAATATTAAACATTACTGGCCACAATTTTGGGGTTTTTGTTTGTTTGGCTTGCTGAATGAAGTCAGCTAGTGTGATTTTGTAAGCCATGGTTTGTAGCTTGGGATGTGTGAGCCAGTTGTGGCTTATTTAGGAAGCCATAACTTAAGTGCAATGTGAGAATTAAATGCAATGTAAGATTTTAAAAAGTAGTTTATTTACACAAGAGTAGACCAATTATGCATGCAGCATTTTTTAAAAATACATTTGGTGATTTCGCTTAAATTGGTCTTTTGGAGGCTTAGCAAAAAAGCTAAGCATATTACTTTTTTAGTCATAAAAAGTAGCATACATAGAAACAACACATTAATTTCATTGCTATGTTGAAATGGTTGATTCCTGGATTAATTACTATTCCAGAGTTAATGGTTTCTAATTTAAATTTTGTGGGCAGCATAAAGGTGAAAGGTACATATGTAAAATTGTGCATGTATAATTGTAATCTGTTTACCAGATAGTAATGGGCTGGCTCCAGACTTAATCATACTTAAACTGGAGCCTTTGAAATTAATAGAGTTTATATTACTCATGACTTACCAGAGTGCTATGATCTTAAATAATCATTGATATATTTTTATTATTGCTGTGAACTACCCAAAGTTTTGGTAAAGATGGGTGGCCATGTAAGTTTGTTAAAAAAATAATTGTAAGTTCCATTGCTTTCAACAAACCAATCCAAAATATGCTTAAATATATTCTACATTTATACAGGCAGAATCAGAACATTTTACACAATAACAACAGCCAATAGCCAATGTTTGGCAACTGATAAATTAATTGTATGGTCTTCTTGGCTTTAATTGAAGGAAATATATTTCTCTGAACAAATGTGTCCCTTGTAGTTTCATGGGACTATGCTGCTTTACTATCGCATGGCTACTAGGAAGAAAATTCCTCTGTATTCCATGAGTAGATAATTGCATACGTAGTGGTTTTTACATTATACTTTTTAGTTTAAGTTATTTCTTAATAAACCTAAGTAGAATTAAACTATATTTTACACCAAATATAGTAGAAACAGTATGAAAAATATAACTGGATTGTAAATGGAATATTTGTATAAATTTGCTGATTAGCTATTAGCATTGCAGGCTGTATTCAATTCAATAAATTAATCCAAAATTTGGTACATATACAGTTCAAGGAATCCAATTATACAAGCACTCGAGACATTTTATCATTTTTAAAAGGTCAGGGTACACTCCAAAAAGATTAAATAGGACCTAAAGGAAAGTCAAGATTCTTAGGTATAATCCAGAAAATATTAATTCCTTGAGAAAAACATGGAAAGTTGAACTATTTTTAATCTGATTAATAGTAAAATCAAATTTATATGCTGCTTGACCCTCAGTGACTCTGGGTGCTTTACAATGGTAGATTGAACATTTAATTCCTAACAATGACTAGGACTACAAGAACAGAATAACAGAGTGTGGAAGAGATCTTGGAGGTCTATCCAGTACAAAAAGCTGGCGAACCATCCTATACCAGACAAGTGGATGTCCAGTCTCTTCTTTAAAATCTTGTAGTGATGGCACGTAGGAAATGCTTGTCCACAACAATTATAATTAGTATTCTGGAATATATTTATATCTGTGTTTTCTTAAGGAGTTTAAGATGATATACGAGGGGATGTCGCCACTTAGTTTCTTAACCTGAATACTTGTTCCAAGTCATCCAGGGAACAGAGATCAACACACACTCAGAAAAATGCTCACTGTATCTATCATCTATCTATCTATCTATCTATCTATCTATCATCTATCTATCTATCTATCTATCTATCTATCTATCTATCTATCTATCTATCTATCTATCATCTATCTATCATCTATCTATCTATCCATCATCTATCTATCTATCTATCTATCTATCTATCTATCTATCATCTATCTATCATCTATCTATCTATCATCTATCTATCATCCATCCATCCATCTATCTATCGTCTATCTATCATCTATCTATCTATCTATCTATCATCTATCATCTATCTATCTATCATCTATCTATCGTCTATCTATCATCTATCTATCTATCTATCTATCTATCATCTATCATCTATCTATCTATCATCTATCTATCTATCTATCATCTATCTATCTATCATCTATCTATCTATCTATCTATCTATCTATCTATCATCTATCTATCTATAATCCATCATCTATCTATCTATCTATCTATCTATCTATCTATCTATCTATCTATCTATCATCTATCTATCTATCTATCTATCTATCTATCATCAACTATCTATCTAATCTATCTTTCTTTCTATCTAATCTATGTCCGTACGTCCCTGTCTGTCTGTCTATCTAATAATACAATAGTAGAGTTGGAAGGGACCTTGGAGGTCTTCTAGTCCAACCCCCTGCCTAGACAGGAAACCCTATACCGTTTCAGACAGATGGCTATCCAGCATCTATCACAGAGCATCTATCACACCAACATCTATCACAGAGAGCTTGAAGCATCCTTTAAACTGGCTCAAAGCATTCAGAACTCTTGTCTCCATTCACCGCGTAAGAGTTCCAATCTGCCCCTGGCAACTTCTCGGTCGCGCCGCCCGCTCCCTCACGCAAACAATCGCTCTAGCCTAGCGCCACAGACCTCTCCGACGAGACGGTCCGACTCGCGGCCCGCATGCGCGGGATTTCAGCAGCCATTCAGCAGGCAGGAGCCGACTTCGGAGGGGTGGCGCATGCGTGATAAAAGAACGTCACGAAGGGGGATAGGCTGAGAACTAAAACACCTCCCCTCCCTTTTGAGCTCAGCAGCAACGATGGCGGCGGGGGGAGCAGCGGAAGCCTTGCTAGAAGCGATATCCTCGGCCCAGTTCCAGGATTTGCTGCAGCGGCCGGACAGGTGGGTACCCAGTCGCTGTTTCGCGGTTATGAGGCCCCGTTGGGGTTTCCTTGGGGACGGGACGGGAAAGGAAGCCACTGCCAAGTATCGGTTGCCGCTTGGCTGGTTCTCCTTGCGCTCCGCTGGGGATTTAAATGCGAAATTCTCCAGGAGGGATGTCTCCAATTTCAGCTTTCATTGTGGACAGCTCTGCCGTTGGGGTTCATCTTTCCTTATCCCCAGCCAGCCTTTGATTAAAGTTTTTCCCGGCTAAGGAATAGAAGATGGGGTCCCCAAAGTGGACAGTATGTTGTCATCTCCATCATCGTCTTCTATAGCACTGTCTATGACAGAGGACTTCAAACTTGGCAAGTTTAAGACTTGTGGACTTCAACTCCCAGAATTCTCCAGCCAGCTGGAGCTGGCTGGAGAATTCTGGGAGTTGAAGTCCACAAGTCTTAAAAGTTCCCAAGTTTGAAGTCCTCTGGTCTATGGAGATTCTTGTGTCTATGCCCCAAAGGTGCTTTTTCAACTAAACTTTCTTGTTTTTCTTTGAAGAGGTTTGGCTTCTCATCCAAGAAGCTCCTTCAGCACTGAAGAAGCTTCTTGGATGAGAAGCCAAACCTCTTCAAAGAAAAAACAAAGAAGTCCACTTGCCTCTTGAAAAAGCACCTTTGGGGACAACTATCGCCTGCATGTCTGAGAATCTCCATAGATGTCTGTCTATTATAGCACTGTTAGTTAAACTAGCAATTATTAAATTATTAGTGTGATATAGTTGGTTGATCTAACTATATAGTTGGTTGATCTATCTTCACACTTTCACAGTGTGAAAGTCCATGAATGAGCTGATGTTGCTAAAGAGTTTGGGGATCCCTAGTCTAGGGTATTTTCAGGCTGTCTGGTTGAATTGGAAAACCTTTCCTAAGAGCAAGACAGTAAGTTTAATTTATTTACAGAAGAAGTTACCCTCTGTCTTCTGACATAAATGGTACTATTGAACCCGTCTTGATGCATGGATGCCAACGGATACACACACCTTTACACCCTTACGCAGTCTTATTCATTTGACCTCATACCAGAAGATTTCCCATGCTTTTCTCATCTCCCTGCAAATGGTCATGGTTTTGTCAAACTTAATTGCAGTTTGTCTCCTCAGTCATTTTAATCCCATTCAGCATCTTTTCTGTAAACTCTTATGACATAAAGGAAAATGTTTCTATATAGCGGTCGTTTCACTATATATTCACTATATGGGGGTCATTTATCTGCCCATCACATCAATCAGCCATACGACCTGGCAGTCTTTAAATACCATTCATCCTCCACTCTATCTGTTCATGTTCCAATGAATGGGTTCCTTGGAGGGAAGATGGGGTTCAACAGAGCAGCATCTGAGAATGATGAGACAGAAGTAAAATGATTTATAAGTAGTCTGGGTGGGCATATGAATAATGTAGGTCAATCCATCTGGGAGTAGTGAATCTGAATGGAAAAGAGATTTGTGACAAACATATTCATACGTCAAATCCTACAGATTTCAGTAAAATCATGACTGGATTACACCTATTAAAAATACTGTGTGTCTACAGGTTGCCTCCTCTCTGTTCTTTAACTGTAGAACCTTTCTGATAAAACTCTCGTTCTTCAGTTTGCCAGATAGGTTGAAATTAAAGCAAAAGATGCAGGTGCGCAAAGAAAGTATACCTGCATCCTCCAAAGGAAAAGATTATTCAGTAATTAAATGTAGCATCTCATCCTTAAATCCTTTTTTATGCTATTTACCATTAATAAATAGATGAATCCTATGTTAGGGATGCATACAGATTGTCCTTGACTTACGGTAGAAATGGGACCAGAATTTCTGTTCTTAAGCAAAACAATGAGTTGTGCCTGATTTTATGACCTTTTTTTGCCATGGTTGTTAAGCAAATCAGTGAAATTAAGTGAATTACATGGTCATTAAGCAAATCCAGCTTCAGCCATTGATTTTGCTAGTCAGAAGCTGGCTGGGAAGATTGTGAATGGCAATTACATCACCTGGGATCCTGCAGGCATAATAAAATACATGCCAGTTGCCAAACACCTGAATTTTGATCACATGACTGGGGAGGCTGTAATTGTATGTTTGAGTACCAGTTGTGAGACACTTTTTTCAATGCCATTGTAACTTTGAAAAGTCACAAAACAAATGATTGTAAGTCAAGGACTACTGTAGCTCCCTAGTTTCTTACATGTATTCTTTAATTTTTTTCATTGAAAATCAAATAATTTAGGCAGAAGTTTGGTTTGCTACTCCAGTTTCATCTTGTTTCTTACTTTTTTACAACTGAATTGAACTAGAGAGGGAATGCATGAACTGTGTGTATTATTTCTGTAGAACTAGTTTTTGTGCTGAGCAAGGTAGTATTAAAATAAAACTCTGATGTTGCTGAATGTAGAGTTTGGTCCCAAGGAGTCTTGCCGCCTATGAATATGTATGAATATAGAGGTGAGAGAAGGGCATTATCTCCTTCACATTTTAGAAAATGAGAATGAGAGCACGAAACTGTATTTAGGTGGGAAAGGAGGAGTTTTGCCAGTGACTCAGCAGGACAAACCCTTAGTTAGTCCAAGCTGTATTAATTGTTTTTCTAACATACTGCAGTGCAGTTTTAGGAAATAGATACAAATCCACTTTAGATGGAATTATTCTAGGTGAAAGTATAAATAATATAATGCATTGAAATGAAATAAAAATATGTGGGAAAGATTTAAGAATTCTTTCTTCTATATACCTCACTGAAGTATCTTTCCAAAGCTGGAATGTGTACATATCCCAAATGTAAAAAAAAAAGTAAAAAAAAAATTGTAAAGAACAAGAAAAACATATGAAGAAATGACTTTCCCAGTATCCCAATAAGAATAAACAATATTAATAACTTATTCTCTTAAAATGTAAAAATAAATCTTTCTTCCATATCCCATCTGGTATCTACAAGCAAATCCACAAAACTTTGTCATTACCGTTCTGATGCCAGCAAAAGTTCATTAAGTGTTAGCAGAGATAGCAATGTATATTTTAACCTTGATTTTAAAAAAAAAACTATATTCCCTCTTTTTACTTCTAGCAACCTGGATTTTTTTTTGCCCCTTCACATAATGTTCTAGAATTCAATTCTTTTTCATTCTTTTCTTTGTCCCTTTGCACAAAATTCTTCACGTCGGTCTGCAAAGCTGAAAATGTTGGTGAACTCTGTTCTACAGTAAAAGTTGTTCCTCTTCCATAATATCTTTTAAACACAGCTTATCAATAGTAGCAGCCACTCTTAAAGTTAACTTCTGGGTCCATTGTTTAAAAATACCCTTTAGTGTGTCCAATGTTAAAATATTTTGTTCCATTTTTATATTAGTAAGTCAAATTTAACTCTTTCTTTCTTTTAATTTCTTTCAAGATTTAGTTCTAGTTCCTTTTAGTTACTTCAATATGCCAATCTATGCTTTTCTAATCCCTTAGTCTGTTTATATTTTCCCAGCAACAAAGTTCTAGTCATTCTTTTGCTATTTATACCAAACATTAAAAAAAAACCCTTTAAACTTGTATTTAAAATGTCTTCTGCTAAGAGTGAAGTTTTAAGCTTGACAATCCAAAAGCTCTTTTTAGTGGAAAAGCAGTTGAAAGTGATTTGAAAAAGAAGCATGTGAATCCAATGTTTGAAGGCACTGACTATGGTTTGAGCAAGATGGTTATTCCCTTGCCTCCCAGAGCTCTAAACCTGCTAGAGACCACTGTCTTGTAGTCTCCTTGCAAGGTACAACTAACTGGAACACTTGTGGGTGATCTCAGATCCTCTCCTTATCTGGAGTGGAATTATGAAGAGCTGATCAACTTTCTGGGTCTTCATTCTACCAAGGTCACCACTTTGCTTTTAGAGGAACGGTCTTTATTTTGTCCCTGGAAATTCAAAAAATGAAAAAAAAAGTGTCTTTTTCATAGCTTTCTAATGCAGAATGTTTTTAACTACAACTGAGCAAGTAGGAATTGTGTACCAAGAATTACCTGAGAAGGTACTTTCAACTTTTGTTATGCAGAGAATGGTTGGACTGGAAGTCTTTGATATTCAGTTTCCCCGTTGAGGAGCAACTGTCAGGATCTATTCTTTGGCAACAGTAAACAGGATGTGAAGGGAACAGCAATGAATGTGAGCTGAATTTGGATCAGCCTTGAGTAGAATCAGTAGGTATGCTGCAGGGAATATAGGGACTGGTAATATATCATGTCAAAATCTTGGCCCATTGCTACTGTCTATTTTGACTGACAAGTGGTTCTCTTTAGGCAAAAACGTGATTCCCCCCCCCCCTGCCAAATTCTTACACTGCACCTCTAGTTGTTTTTTACATTGCTCTGGTCTACAAAAATATCTGACTGCTATGTGTTTCTTTTTTTCTTATTGCAGGTCTTTAATGGTGGTTCATTTTTGGGCCCCGTGGGCTCCTCAGTGCGTTCAGATGAATAATGTCATGACTGAGCTAGCAAAAGAGCATCCACAGGTTATGTTTGTGAAAGTAAGTCAATGTATGTGTGATTGCTGACTTTGAACCAAACAGGTGAAGTTATTCCAAATTTAACTTTAAAAATGTGAATTGGGGCAAGTGATTTTTGTTCAATCTCCCAATTATTTTCCATTTCCATTCGTGGCGTATCAAATGCTTTCTTTAGTAAAAGTGAATATTTTCTATACTCTTGCTTTTAAACCAGGATAAACTGTTAAAATATGGATATAAAAGTGGGGTTAATGCTTGACCACCCAGAAAATGATGCAGGACAGACTTCACTCTGTACTAAACATCAGGATTGTGAATTGTGCCAACAGTGACAGTAAAATGGCTGATTCTAAACATTGTTGCCATGCTTTATTTTTAATAAATCCTATATAGAGGCTTTTGAGATTGATAGCATACAATAAGACCTTGATTTAACAAACTAATGGGGGGAAGGGTCACCTTAGAGATGAATGTCAAATAAAAGGCAAATGGAGTATTACATTTACATA
This sequence comes from Natrix helvetica, assembly GCF_964273705.1. Classification (NCBI taxonomy): domain Eukaryota; kingdom Metazoa; phylum Chordata; class Lepidosauria; order Squamata; family Natricidae; genus Natrix; species Natrix helvetica. Next base: position 70,508,885 of record NC_138551.1, read on the forward strand.
AGATGTGCAGAATATGTTTAAATGTACATAATGTGAACTGGTTTGCTTAGAATAAAATCTATTGTCTGAAATGCAGTTTTTATCTGTTACATCCAAAATTGGATAAATTGAGGTCAGTAAAAGAATTTATTCTAGTAAGAGTGTATTAATTAATTGATTTGTCATATGCTGCTGATTAAGCAGATCTCTCTCACTTTTCAATGCAGTTCAGGTCTCACTTTTCAATGCAGTTCAGGTGACCAAAATGTCTGCCTCTTTAAATTATTTATATTAACATACCGTATCATGTACTGTTATCCTGGGTATATTTACAATTTCTAGTAAGATGTTTCAAATAATCAAGGAAAAATAAGTCTACAATGCGTATATCTCTGTGTTATAATATGTATACTTCATGGGAATTAGTATAGAAAAATGCAAAATTGGTAGAAATTTTGAAGTGACAAGAAAAACATTCATTTCAAAAAGAAAAGTTGGTGTAACTGAAATATAGTAACACATGGGTTTTTTAAAAAAACAGGTTTTTTTAAAAAAAACATAGGTTTTTTAAAAAGAAAAACCCTATCTAAATTAATTTTCCTTAATACTTTATGAAAGTATGTTATATAACCTGGTTTGTTTGGTATATCAGATTGCAAAACCATATATTAATTGTTAAATGCATTTAACATTTGAATTTGTTTAACATTTAATTCAAAATAAATAAGACTTTTCAGCATTTGTTTTATAAAAAAAAAGTTGAAGTCCAAAACTGAAGAAATTACCAACATTATAGAAAAATTAAATGTTTCTGCTTAATTTCTTACTGTACTGCTAAGGGAATACACATTTTGCCATATGAAGTTTAATCTAAACCAGTCTCAGTTGATGAATATTAAAAGTACTGTTATTACCAACAGTTTTAATTACTTCTGAATCTTTGAGATGCAAACTTTCCTCATAGAGGAAGAGAATGTAAAATGTAAGCATCCCTCCTGAAATTTTAAATAAAATGAGAAAAAACAAGGAAGCCTAAAATTCAGTCTATAATGCATTCTATTATTCATAGGAAATATGTGGTAATATAGTGTTGCAGATTGTCCTTGTTAATGACCCAATTGTGACTGGCAGTTCTGCTGCTAAGTTATCCTACAGATCCCCATATAAGGCATCAGCTCCCAGATGTCTTGGCTAGGACTGTGATAGCCAGATACAAGCTGAAGTCCTCAGATTTGGAGGAGAGCAAGTTTGAAAAAATCCTAAACTGTTATGTATCTGGAGCAGTGGTTCCCAACCTTTTTTGGCCGTGCCTCACCTAAGCATCTTTAAAATCCTAATGCGCCCCCTGTGACATATAATGCTTACTTTACTCAAAAAGTGAACTGTACTCATGTGGAGGAAGCCTAAAAGGACATTAACTTGGTTTAAACAATGATGAAATTGCCCCCCTGTGGGGCATGGGCCCCACATTGGGGACCACTGATCTAAAGTTATATATTAATTAATTTTTACATAATTAATAGTTTTTAAAATATTTTAAGCATAACTTTTGATTACTCACATGAATATTTATGGTTGTTACAGTGAATGAAAGCTAGCAGCATTACTTCTATTTATTAACATGTACCTTTACCCCAATGTTTGTGCCTTAAATATATAGTTTTAGACTGTTTTATTATTCAAGTAATTCATTCAGTTGTGTAGTTTTGACCTATACTATGTTTATATTATGCAAAGAAATGTTTATTTGCCATTTCCAGAAAAATATTTGAATTCTTTCAAACTATGTTCAATTTCAAAACATCTGGATGTTAATAGGAATCTTTCTATGGTCAAATAATCAGATCTGTTTATACTTTAATCCCAAAAGTCACCAATTCTTACTCTGTCATTATAATACATTTATATTACATATAAAAAACACAATTTGATTACTAAAGCATTATAATTAATGCTTTATTATAATGATATAATTAAAGCATAAATGTCTGTTACACTTGCTCATTTTTTATCTCCAAATTGTTCGGGCCCTTCATAGTTTCCAAGTATGCCAAATTAGATCAGGAGTCCTGTAGTTGTACATGGAAGCCTCATTACAAATTGCATTTTTGCAGTTTGATATTGGGTTGTCAATTTCTCTTGTCAACTTAGCAGCGCGCTAATACCTAGCGGTCTTTCAAGAGTTAAAAACTAAAATGTACCAGGCATCAATAGTTTATTGAAGAAATACTCCTTTTTTTTGCTTCATAATTTGCAGAAGGCTGGAAATGTCAGTCATGATGTACTGCCTCTTGAAATTAGTCAATAGAGCAAACAGCAAGAATTGCTGTGGGCAGAAAATAAGCACTGTAATCATGACATAACTGGGGTCAGTGATTTATGGATTTCAATATAGTAGTAGCTGCATATGATTGAAAATTTACTAGGTCACTAGTGCACCACGAATTTTATTCACAGCCTCTAGGCATCTTTTGAAATGTGCAACAAAATAAAAACCTCTGAACCTGTTTTGACATGGTAGGCTCTGTGGATGACAAGCCTGCCCTGTGAGTTTCATTTAAATGCAAATGTGTCACAAACTTTTGCGCTGAAATCCTTTTTAAACATTTAACATGACTAAAAGAACAGGGTAGACAAGATCAGCAAGTGCAATCTAAACTATAAATAAGCTTTTGGAAACGAAATCATATTTCCTTCTTTTTTTTAAAAAAAGCTGGAAGCTGAAGCCGTGCCGGAAGTATCGGAAAAACATGAAATTTCTTCTGTTCCAACGTTCTTGTTTTTTAAGGTAAACTTATTTTATCTTTCTTGAATTAATGCTTTCGAGGAGAATACATTATTTCTAGATAAATGCTTATATGTTTTACGATATTCAATTTATATATAAATTTTAGGAGTTTCATAATTAAGCTATATAGAATTCCTGTTTTTTAAATATGGCCTCAGAAGCTATTTACAAGAAACTACATTTCAGTTATTAACCATATTAAAATTAATTTGATACCTAAGCTGATAGTGTTGACTTAGTTATTAAGATATCTTAGAAGCTCTGTTTTAATCATTTTGATTCTCATGCCCACTGATGGGTTTACTAACTTACTATGCTCTCTTTCATGACTTCTTGTGAAATGAATTTCACACCAGCTGCTATATTTGAATTTTTCTTGTGGCTTTTAATATAGCGATATGATTTTCTTCTCTATCGTATGGCGATAGTTTTTAGAATTGCGTTGTTGTAGCCTTTGCAAATTGATCAAAGTGGCTACTGTCTGTTGACAGAATTCCCAGAAAATTGATCGCTTGGATGGCGCTCATGCACCAGAACTGACCAAAAAAGTTCAGCGACATGCATCTAGTTTGACCCTTTCATCTGCTTCGGCTGATAATGAAAAAGAGGACCTTAATTCACGACTGAAGAAACTGATTAATGCCGCACCTTGCATGTTGTTTATGAAGGGAACACCTCATGAAGCTCGCTGTGGTAAGAAATATTTTAAATGTTTGTGTGGTGGAACAATTTATTATATATGATTTTGTGTTATAGGTTTTCTTAAAAAAATCTGATCTCTGAATGTTCAGGACTGATCAACATTCTTTTTAGCAAGTCTACTACTATTTCACTCATTTAGCCTGGGGATTAAATGATGGAGGACACAGTTGTCTTGGTTCAGCTTCCTTTCAAGGTTCTCTTGAAAGGCTTCAACTGCAGCTATGCTATGCCTAGGTCTGGTTTTCTGGCTTCAGGAGACTTACAAGTTGTTGTTAGGTTAGGAATACTGTATAGGTAGTCCTCAACTTATGGCCACAATTGAGCCCAACATTTATCTTGCTAAGTGGGAAATTTGTTAAGTGAGTTTTGCCCCATATTATAACTTTTCTTGCCACATTTGTTAAGTGAATCACTGCAGCTGTTAAGTTAGTAACATGGTTATTAAGTGAATCTGGCTTCCTCATTGACTTCGCTTGTCAGAAGGTGGCAAAAGGGGATCACATGACCCTGGGACATTGCAACTGTCATAAATATGAGTCAGTTGTTGAGTATCCGAATGTGAATCACATGACCATGGGGATGCTGGCAATGGTCATAAGTGCGAGAATGGCCATGTTGCTTTTTAAAGTGCCATTGTAACTTTGAATGATCACTAAACCAACTGTTGTAAGTCAAGGATTACCCGTAGATCATTTTGGATAGAAAGGGGAATAGGGGAAAGAGATAGTAGAGGTTAAGTCCTATATGAAGTACCAGTATATGGAGAAGAGGTGTGTAGAAATCCTTGCTTACAGAGATACTACTCTTGTTGACTGAAACTATTCCAACATTGGCAGAGACAGGTGGTCAGAGTATAATTATTCCATTCTCTCTCAAACCACACAAAAGAAACCTTAACACTTAAAAGTATGATAATATTTTAAGTGTGGAAGATGAGCAAAGGGTTGGGAGTGATTTCTTTCGCATTTATAGCTATAGGATTAATGAGCTATGCAGTGGGTTTCTGAAAAGAAGAAACTCATCCAATTCAAGGTAATAATGCCTGTATCCTTTAGGTCAGTACTGTAGCTGTTGTTCTGTCTTTGGAAGGAACTCGGGTGAATGGGAACACCTGAATATGTGAGAATCATTCAGCTATATTTATTCTAAGAGTATATAAAAGATTCCAAGTTTGTTCGTGAACTTCAATATAGCTCCTGTATTATTTTTGAGCAACATATGTTAGTAACAAAAAATGGATCTCTTGTAATAATATATAATGGATTCATCTTTGAGGACATTGTTTGATGAATGAACCAAATTTTGCCCCTACTTATTATCATTACTCTTCTCTTTACACATTATTATTCAACATTTTCTTCATTATCTTTTGTCACAAAATATTTCTGTCTCTTAATTAATTTGCTGTGTATTGGTTTGCTGTATAAATCATTTCTTTCACAGAAGTGCAGCTAAGTCTTGACTTACAACCATCCATTTAACAACTGTTCAAAATTGCAATGGCACTGAAAACAAAAATTACGACCGTTCTTTGCACTTACAACCATCACAGCATCCCCACTATCACGTAATCCAAATTCAGGTGCTTGGCAATCAGCGTGTATTTACAATGGCTGCAGGACCCAGGGGGTCTAATGTTTGCTATTCGCAACCTTCCCAGCTGGTTTCTGACATGCAAGGTCCACAGGGGAAAGCTGGATTCATTTAATATCATATGATTCACTCAGCAACTGCAACTGATTCACTTAATAACAGTTGGCAAGAAAGGTCAGAAAATTGGATGTGATTCACTTAATGCCCTTGCTTAGCAACGGAAATTCTTAGTTACATTCACTGAGTTCATTTATTAAGTTTAATGTAATACTGATTGATAAGCTATGCATGCCTACTCATTCCAGAACAGCAATATAACCGGAATATAAATGAATGTGAGGAAGAGATGGGCGTTAGCTGTACTGTGCTATTCCTTGGCTGCTGCTGTATCTGTCTATAAATATCATGCACATTGACAACAACAGATTATCTGTATTTTGGCTCTTATTTCCCCAGGAAAATTACAAAAATAGTTACAAATGTACCATATTTTTCAGAGTGTAAGACACCTCCCCTCCCCAAAGTGGGTGGAAATGTCTGTGTGTCTTATAGAGCAAATATTGTGGCAGGGAGAGGGGTGGTGGTGCAGCACCAATCAGATGTTCTAGAATGGGCCATAGCAAACGGGCTGCGCCAAATAGGTGGTGGCGAACGGGCCATGCCAAACGGTCTACGGCGACCAATGGGGGGGCGAGGGGGGGCGAGTTGAATACCGGATGGATACTGAGAAACAGAGGAAGATTTTTTTTCTTGTTTTCCTCCCCAAAAGCTAGGTGTATTTTATAGTCCAGAGCATCTTATAGTCCGAAAAATACAGTATATTATAAAATTCTCGAGATTGCCCTATAAGTACTGTATAACTGTTTTCAGAACAGGATATCAACTACACAGAGTTACTGATTCTAAAGTTCCTAACAGATTGTGCCCAGACTAATTGACTTAAGAAAGACAATGGTTTGCCATTTATGTCTGAGTATAATTGAATAATTGGAACCAACAATCCTTATTATGGCTGGCATTTCATCACTGCCTATGTAAAATCTATTTACAACAATGTGATATTTCCTCTGCCCTAGCTCCTTGCTTATAGGTGTTTTTGCTTGCTGATATCATTAGTATTACACAACGATTATACGTAGCTTTCATCTCTTTTAGTGTACATTCTCATTATGCAGCCTTGGTCTGTATGTTCTTAAATGTACACTTCAGACATGCTTTCATTAGCTTTTGCATTGCTCAGATTGCATTGGTTTTTTTAAAAAGTCAAATATTTTGTTATGGGAATAAGGTATGATGTTGGCACTTTATCCTTAAGCATAATAACATTTTCAGCCTGCTACTTTAACCCTTAAAAATGACGTCCCATCAATCAATCTTTTTGTCTTTTTATAGTTGCCTACAGCTAAAATAATGTGCTCTTTTCTTTAGAAGCCTCTTACTGTAGAAATGAATTAATATATTGGTAGCAAAATAACCATCAGCAATCACCCTGTAGCTGTTTACTAATGAACTCCCAGATGAATGGGGAAAGAAGGGAGATCAGGATCCTTGTTTCACTTGAGGCAGTACAAGAACTTAATGCTTCAGTTCTACCAAGAAAAGCAACTTATACATCATATAAATAAATACTGTTTGCTCTTGGCTCAAAATGCAGATTATGAAGACCTCAAGCTACAGTACAAAACAAAAGTAATGGGAAAATTTGCCAGATAGAAATCTTGAATAGGTTCCTTAGAACATGCACTTATTTTAAAACTGTCATAATATATCTGGTGTCTTGGAACTTCTTGTAAATTGGGCAATATTTTTCAGATACCATGCAAAGCTGTGAATATATAGCAACACATGTAGATGCATAAGGAAAGGTTTCTGTTTTGTAAGGAGAAAATTTGAATGTAGTAGATGAGATTATATACACATGTACATATATAGTATATATTTTGTTTCATTACTCTTGTTTAAACGGAGTTAACAGTAAAAGAACATCTTTGATACTGAAATATAAATATGAAATATCACAGTTGTACAATTGGGATTAAGGAGATGGATAAGTGATACTATTTCATTGGCCACTCCACTTCTTGGCTGCTGCTCAGTTTTATACCTTGAATTATTAAAATGTTTGTTAACTAACATTAAGCAAAAATTTTCTGGTTGAGTCAGCCAGAACTTTTCATTAATGTACATATATTTTCAACAGTGGCCACAGTTGGAGAGGAAGAGAAATATGTTATCAGGGGTTGATAATGATTCTGGAATAAAATTATGAGTGTTATATATACATACAACTCAAATGAGAAGGAAGGACTCACTGGAGAAGAGCCTAATGCTGGGAAAGACTGAGGGCAAAAGAAGAAGGAGATGACAGAGAATGAGGTGGCTGGATGGAGTCACCGAAGCTGTAGGCGTGAGCTTAAATGGGCTCCGGGGGATGGTAGAGGACAGGAAGGCCTGGAGGAATGTTGTCCATGGGGTCGCAATGGGTCAGACATGACTTTGCAACTAACAGCAACAACATATTTTGTGTAGGAACCACATAGAATATAGAATAACAAGGCTGTAAGCGACCTTGGAGGTGTTCTAGTCTAACTCTTTGCTCAAACAGGAGATCCCATTCTGGACAGATGGTTGTCTAATCTCTTCTTGAAACCTCCAGTGACAACACCCTCAACTTCTGGAGGCAAGCTATTCCACTGATTAATTGTTCTCACTGTAGGAAATTTCTCCTTAGTTCTAGGTTGGATTTCTCTTTAATGAACTTCCACCCATTACTTCTTGTCCTCCCTTCAGTTGCTTTGGAGAATAGGCTGATCCTCTCTTTTCTGTGACAGCCTCTCAAGGACTGGAAGACTGTTCTCATGTCACCCGCTAGTCCTTCTCTTTGTAAATCTAGACATATCCCTTTATTTTACCATAATTTAATTTTGTGGGAGACTTCTGTTAGTTAAAGATTGATACAGCTTCATTAAAAATTGTGGGTTTTTTTCTTTTTGTTTCTTCTCTCTCTCTCTCCCCCCCCCCCACTCTTCCAGGTTTCAGCAGACAAATCATAGAAATTCTTAACAAACACAACATCGTGTTTAGCAGCTTTGATATCTTTTCTGATGAAGAAGTGCGCCAAGGTCTAAAAGCATACTCCAATTGGCCTACTTATCCACAGCTATATGTAAACGGAGAGCTTATAGGTGGATTGGACATTGTTAAGGTTAGAAAATAAAACCAACTGTTTCCTTTTTTAAGAAAAAAAAACCTAATTAAAAAAGTATTTTACGACTACAACCTTTTTTATTATAGGAGCTTGAGGCTTCAGGCGAATTGGATACAGTCTGCCCTAAAGCACACAAATTAGAAGACAGGTATGGTGCATTTTCTGTTTATCGTAAAGAAGAAAATGGGTATATTCCCATTTTAATTGGTTATTAATTGGAATTTAATTGCTGTCCACTTTTTAGTATTGTTAGTTTTCTTTTTCGTGCTACAAAAGAAAACCTGTACAACAATGTGTGTAATATGTGCATCTTCTTTTTTCCTTTTAGTGTTTTTCAGCTTGATTTCTTTTTTTAAAAATACTTAAGTATAAGAATACCCATTGCTGTTCTATAAAATGACGATTGCCAAATCAGATTAGTCCCAACTAGCTTGGTCAGTCACCAAGGATGGAAATTTTTTTGTCTGCATTCATTGGAAAATCCATAGGTTGTTATTCTCTATACTAATGGCTTAAGAGAATTTATCTTCAGTTCTTTCAAGTACAAACACTATCATTTTCTAAAATACATTATTCTTCCAGTTCCTCAAGAGAACATAACTTACATAAAAAAACTAGTTATGCAAAATATTTCTAGATCAAAACAGTTTTATCCCAGAATGTTCCATTCTGAGGTTTTGAAGGGCCTATTTGGAATGACATGTTCCGGTTTTCTTTAGAAGTCGGAAAAGTGGATTTTGAAGTGGGAACATTTCTAGTAAGTTTGCAGTCATTATAAGACTTCTTGTAAGACTGAAACTGATACTCTGGTGTAGGAATGTTCTTCATCTCATCTTTGGAGGTTTCCATTGTCTTTATCCTGTTGACCCAGTGTCCCCAACCCCCGGGCCGTGGCTGGTTCAGAATCAGGCCACAGAAGCGGTGGGTGAATGCAGACGTGCATGTGCAGCTCCATTTGCATGTGGAGCAGACGGGTGAGTGTGTGTACAAACACCCCTCTGTGCGAACGCCGCTTGTGCAATTGGAGGTGCACATGTGCGCTGCCCATCATTTGCACGAAACCCTCTGGTCCCCGTCCCCCCCGTCCCCCACCCGGTCTGCAAAGCCAGAAAGGTTGGAGACCGCTGATGTTGACTACACATATTCATAGGCATAGATTTGCTGAGATTTTACTGTTATTTCATTATTCTTGTATATTAGCAATTCTCATTGTTAAAATGCCATCACAGAGCCTTTTAATTAAAACAGCTTTACTGCTAGATACTAACAAGGCAGAGTTCAGAAGAAAAACATGTTGCATTATTTATGAAATATATTTGAATAATCATGATGACATTAGAAACTGTGAAGAAAGTTGACAAAAGTGGTTTCAAGATACTAAGTCATCACTGCTGTTCTTTGGATTATTTTGAAGTAATTCCTACTATGTTCAGTAGAGATTAAGTGTTGTGATTCTGGCTGGATTTCTAAGAAAAAAAGGTAATGCTTGAGAATCCATTGCTAGCCACTTTTTAGAAATGTGTATCCTTGTTATTGATGTAGTTGCTTAATGGGCTTTGTCACTTCTGTTGTTATATTAAACTTTGTTTGCCATTTTTGGAAATAAATGTTACATTTTCTTTGGGTTAAACTTATTATAAATTCATGAAAATAGTTGGAAGTCACTACTTCTGTGTATGTTACATTGATCTTATTTGCAAAAATGTACTAAATATTATTCTTTATTGCATTTCTAATATGAATAAGCAGTTGTAAACAGCCAATTACAGAGATTCTTTAAATGTATACATGGAAATGCATTGTTAGAAAATAATTTTTAAATCCATATCTTGTTATGAGACAAAAATAAGTAAACATAAAATTGTTGAAAGAACAGTGACATGTTTCAGTGAAATTCTGTTTTTGATCTGTATTCTCTTACATGTTAATGCCAAGCTTTTATCAATCTTTTCCTTTTTTTAGGCTCAAAGATTTGATAAACAAGGCCCCTGTGATGCTGTTCATGAAAGGGAATAAACAGGTAAGATTTGTAAGAATGCTTTCGTTTGATGAGCATTGCAGCTTATTACAATAATGCATTAGCTGTCCCCAACCTTATGATTTCTATATACAACAGAACTACAATGTCAGAATAAGAACTACAATCCCAGATTATGAGGAAATGTCATCTGGAAAATGTGGTTGAAAGGTTGGAGCGTACATATTCTTGGAACTAAAAAGCATAACTCCATGTATTTTTTGGCTAGAAAACTAACTAAATACAAATAGAAACAGCTATTCGTCACGAGAAAGGAATTCCTAAAGTATAGTTTTTGAAAAAAATTGTTTGTAACATTTGAGGCCAACACTACTTTATTGTTCCTGTTTAGTGACCATTTACAGTTGTGACAGTGATGAAAACATAACTTTGCGACTTTAAATCTTTGCAGTTAGAACCTTTGCGTGTAGGTCTTTAATGGAAAGCTGAAGACATGATAATTAAAGTTTCAGTTTCACTTACCAACCACTTCATTTAATGATTTAGTTGCCAATTCCAATCGTGGTTACTAAACAAGGACTACTTGCAACCATGCTTTCATGTATAGTTAGGTAGATAAACACATATAAAGGTCATAGTAGACTGAACTGCATATCTGATAAACTGGTATAAATATCGTTCTGAGGCGAAGACAGGGAAAAAATTGTTCACATTACTTTTTAGAATGTCTTATTTTTGGTTCTTTATCTATGAATTGTTCCAACCTGTTGCCTTCTAAATATTTTGGCAATTAAAATAATGTTTGAGTAGTAATCCACGGTCTTTTGAGGAGTTCAGGTTGGAGAATGTAAACATCCAAAGACTATCTTAATTTTTTAAAATTGATTTGCCGCAGTTTAAAATTAATACATATATATTAATCTAGTAGAAAACAATGATTTGTTCTTTTATTCTTATTTTAGACAGCAAAGTGTGGATTCAGCAAGCAGATCATAGAAATTCTAAATAATACTGGGTATGTAAGTAATGTATTAAATTTTGTTAAAATAAGCCAGCTTATTATTTTCTTGCATTATACATGATATAAACTAAAAACTTTCTAAAGATTAAATATGTATTTTGTTAAATATTTCAGCATATTATTTTCTTGCATTTAACATGTTATAAACTAAAAGCTTTATAAAGATTAAAAACATCTTTAGTATATTAATTCTTAGCCTTTTAATCTTTATAGTACTTTTACCTTTTCAATAACCATGAATTCTCTGATTGAATCTTTTGTTGTCCCCTCTACATTTTTGCGTTCTTCCTCTATATACTGGAAGGGTCTTTGCATCTGGTTGCCTACTATTATTATACTTAATAATTAAATTGAAAAAAGACATTTTACCAGATTTGGCAACTAATCCTAACCCTAACCCCTCATTTCCATTCATCAGTTCTGTTGATTGTCTCAGTGGCAACCTGCTAAACTATTGGTAAGACATGGACTCTAATGGCATCATCTCAGTAGTCAGTTTAGGACTGTAATATTAACCTTGTTAACTACATTATCAGAATGACATCTCATGCTTAAGATCTTTTGTTCAGGTTCCCTCCTCTTAGAGTTCAGTTTAAATCCCCTTGATCAAGTTCAGTATGCTTTGATTATAAGAGCCATCGTGGTGCAGTGGTTAGAATGCAATACTGTAGGCTAACTCACTGCTCACGCCAGGAGTTCGATCCTGACTGGCTCTCTCAGCCTTTTATCCTTCTGAGGTCGGTAAAATGAGGACCCAGATTGTTGAGGGCAATATGCTGACTCTGTAAACTGCTTAGAGGTGTAAAGCACTATGAAAGCAGTATATAAGTCTTATTGCCATTGCTATATTCCTAACCACTCTTTCTTGGTTAAGTGTCAGGATTCTTTTTAAAAATTGTCTTCAGTTGGACTGACTGACTCAGAAGAGCCACAAAAGCAGTGAACTCTGGACAGGTGATTCTTTCCCCCAACCCCCAAAAATCCCACTATAAGGGTTCAAGGGTGTTTTATTTTGAAAAATAAAAACAAGGTATACATTATGACACTTGCTAGTTTATATGTGTTGTATATAGCCTCTGTCCTATATTACTATCCTATCCTATACTTACTATCCTAAATTACTATATAAATTACGATTACGATAGTACTATCTACTTCATGGTAGTACTATTATATAGCAATGTTTTCTTCTTTAAAATATTGTTCTGGCTTAATTTCTCTCTCTGGAATTTCTTCTGATTTTTTTTCTTCTGTTTCTGACCAGGATAGAGTACTTGCAAATTTCCATATTGTGTGTCTATACTTGTACTTTTCCTTACTTTGCCTCTGTACCATTTCCCCCCTGGACTATTCACTTAGTTTGAGGGGGAAACACCTTCAATTATGTGGCTGCATTATTCTGTTTGCTGGTGTGTGTATGTTCAAGCATAACTCTGGAACGCCTCAAGCAATTTCATCCAAACTTGGTACACAGATGACTTACTCTCTGGAAACAAACACTGGGAGTAAGACACCCCTAAGACACCTCAGAGTGTGTGTTCTGTTAAGATGCAGCCTTTTGTGCCTTAAAATGGCTTCTACCTTACTGCTGTAAAATGACTTCTACTGTATAGAACAGTGGAGTTGCCATGATAACAGCTTCACAGTGGGCTCCCTCTGGTATGGGGGAAAATCCAACATTAGAAATTACATTTGGTCCAGACATTTCCCCCCTATAAATAAATATCCGGGCAATGCCAGGTTATCAACTAGTAGGGAAATAAAATAGGGAAAAAGGCAGCACTGATACTGACAATTTTTCTAAGCAGTTACTCTTTGAGAGTAACAGTTTCAAAACTGTTACTATTTATTTCAAGCTGAAATAATACGTCACAATGTCTTTTTTTATTTAGTGTGGATTATGAGACTTTTGACATACTGGAGAATGAAGAGGTATGTTGTTCAAATGCAACTCTCTTATTTCTGAGCTTAGAAATCTATAATGTGGGACATTAATCAAGTCTACATTTCTTAGGTAAGGCAAGGATTAAAGAAATATTCAAACTGGCCAACTTACCCACAGTTGTATGTGAAAGGTGAACTCGTTGGAGGCCTCGATATTGTTAAGGTGAGAAAAGAATTATTGAGAAGTTTGTAACCATTTCATTTTAAAAAATAGATATCTGCGTTACCCATTTTGATACTTGATGTTCAGATTTATGATTTTTTGTTGCTTATTCTTCAATTGTTGTTTCAATGTCCTAAAAATTTGGGTCCAGGATTAAAGTTAAATAAATGGGAATAGCTTTATTACATTTTATCAGGGCCATATTATTGAAATGAGGAGTTCCTTGGTGCTCTCGTAGCTTACTTGTTTTCTTGCAGGCATTTTGTTACCTTATTAGGTAACATATTAATGAAACATCTGCAAGAAAACAAACAAGCTCATAGAACACCAAGGAGTCCTCAATCATTAATTTGCACAAGTTTCTTTCTGGTGCTTTTGACATTTGAAATATAATGCCTTAAAGTTTTTTTTATAACCTATCATCAGGCTGATATATTGTTGTAAAAAGACATCTTAAATCGTCATTGAATGGTTATACTAATACTAATAATAATGAAAAGTTGTTTCTTGACATCAATCAGTTATTTGTTCTAGGAGCTATCTCTTCTTACTCCCATGGGTGCATTTAAAGATATTATTTGGTTTTTAGCTTTAGTCTTCAACATTATTTTTTTCCGGAAACAATATGTTTTGCAAAAAAAAAAGTGTCACATTTCTGAAAAAGAAGGTAAGATTTTATTGTATACTTTTAAACAATGGCCCTGAAGGAAAAAAATAGATCTATATTTCTTGCTCCATCTTCTTATATTTGTGTGTGTGCACACAATGTACAAGCATTGACTTCAAAACCTAAATACTCCGGGGTCTATTCTTGTCTTCAGTGTTTTATAGTCAATATTAAAGTCATTGTATCTCCTGGGAAGGAAGAATCAATAAGTCTCATTAGTTTTTTTTTTTAAAAAAATAGCTTTATATTATTTAGCTCATATAATTATTTTTAAACAAATGTTCAGCAGTATACTGCATTCAAAGATTATACATTGTATGGTTTTAAAGAATATAAGATATTTTCACTTTTGTTAAATGTAGGTTCTGTTAAATTTCCTTACATGACACACATGTTTTGAGGCCCTAGGAATTGAGATGAATCAAATGATACAGTTCACATTTTAATCATTTTGAAAATCTACTGGGAAATATTTTTCATTGACAGCAACATTTTTCCGCAAGTTCCAAAACCAGTTGTTCTACATTATTTCCTTTATTCTCCAGCGTAGAACATTTAACAGGCTTATTTAGTTTCATTAGCATAGAAATTTCTCAGGACGTTGCAAACTAATTGTAGGCTTTGGCCTATACTTTTTTTTTAAAGTATGTAATTTTTTTTGAAGTCATTGTCTTTTTTTGAAGTCAGTGTCTTTTGCTCTGAATTGTTCTTGCAAATAACCAAATATATAATAAAATATGATTAACAATACCAAAACAAAAATCTTGCTTATAACATTTACCCTTTCCCATTTGTGTAATGCTGCTCGTGTTTCTAAGGAAGCATGAACAGGAACAAAACAAGTGTAGAATGTATTCCAGACATAAAGAAAATGCAAGGTTCATTTGAGGCCTTATAGTAAGTAGTGATAATACTTTCTAATGCTTAAGTCCCAGAGAACTTTCCTTGTTAGGAATTATAATACTGGGTTTAGATCATGAATGTCCAGCCTTTTGACTTGCCTAGGCTGGATTGAGTGAAGAGGAATTGGGCTGCATATAAAACATATAATAAAGATAATGTATATAAATCATACAATAACATATATGATCTTGTGGGGCTGCATTCTAACTGTCCAGAGCCATATGAAACCCAAGGATCATGGGTTGGAGACATCTGGTTTAGATGATGAAATTTTACTTGGTCTAAGGTAAAATTCATATCTGAGGCTAGAAAGACTCCCATGAAGCTGTGCCAGCTAAGGTTTTATAGTTGCAATAAAGCAAGTTTATGTGACAGATTTCTAGAACACATTGGTAGATACCCAGTTAATGGATAAAACAGCTATAGGCCCTGGACTTCATGCATCCAACTTGCTTTTTGGTAGAGCTTTTGCAATCATATCGGTCCCTGAATGTTTTCTCTCTTTCTTTTTCCAGGAACTAAATGAATCTGGTGAGTTGTCATCTATCCTGAAAGGAGAAAATTGATGCAAATGGAATACATTGATCAAGACAACTGAAATAGAAACATTATTATTGACATTTGCACTGGAACAGATTACGACAGAAAAAAATCCCAGAACACAGGTTTCTGACTTCCTTTTCATATCACATCATACTAGAGAAGTATGTAAAATGTAGACCTTCATAAAACTGTAAACTTGTGAACATCTTCAGAATGAATTAAAATTGAAGTTCAAACATATTTGAGTACTTTAATTTTTCATTCTATTCACACAGGCATCTAGCTGACCTAGCCCTTGTTTAACTGGTAGATCTGCTCACCATCTTATAGCCATTGAACTTTCTAATATTGTGGTCAGGCTCAAGAATGAGGACTCCATCCTATCAGAATTAATGAGACATATATTTTAGCCATATTTTAAGTAATATGGCTAAAAGAGGCATAGCATAGCACATTTAGGGGATTTTCCTTACCGTCTTTGATTGGAAATTTAATCTGAATTATATATCTCTTACTAAGTTTGTAGTCATTCTTCCAAGCCTTTTTGCTGCAATTTCTATAATTTGGATTAAAATGCACGAAAACCATCTTATCTATGCCACTGGAACAACTTTGAATAAAGTAGCAATGGAAAATAGAACCGACTCTTAATAGCAAATAGGTGCTGAGCGTTAAGAGGAATATCAGCATGATTTAATGTAATGCTAAATTCTAGTTAAATTCTAAACTACTAAGCCCCACAAAAGGATTAAAAGCAAGTCCATGTACTCAAAGGAATGTAGGCAATGGTGGCAGTGCAGCAAGAAACAAGACTTTCTGCAGCAGAATATTTTGTCAGCATATTCCAGCTGACCTTCAAGATAATGGTCAAAAATCTGCTAAATTGCAGAAAAAGCCTAGAACAGGGATGTCCAAACTTGGGAACTTTAAGACTTGTGGACTTCAACTCCCAGAATTCCTCAGCCAGCCATGCTGGCTGGGGAATTCTGGGAGTTGAAGTCCACAAGTCTTAAAGTTCCCAAGTTCGGACACCCCTGGCCTAGAATGTATTAATTCGTTATATTTATATAACCACCCATTTCACAATCAAGTTGCTGTTGAAGCATAGAAATGCTGATTATCCCCCCTCTCCCTCTCCCTCCCTCCATCATACACATTGGTTGCAAAAGAAAATGGGAAGCCAGGGAAGTATACAGTAGGAGTATTTTGCTTGGACTGCTACATTTTTGCACATTCTTCTGGTATTCATATTAGGGATTTGCAGAACATATAACTTAACACTTCCCAACACTACATACTGTCTGCTAGCCAGATTATAGACATTGGGTCTGAATTCGGTCTCCCCTCCCCACAAACATTTGGGTCAAAGGGACCTGTGGCAGTATTATCCTCTATGGCTTGGGTAGAGTAGGCAAACTACTTATAGGAGATTATCCTAAAAGCATCCTGGCCCAAGCCCTGTAAGTCTTTACTGCAGTAACTATAATATATGTGTTAAACTGTTGAATTGATTCTCATCTCTGAATCTGCGAGATGCCACTTTCTGTACCTATTTCAGTTTTTGAGTGAAAGTCAGCCCTGGTAGAGTGCATTATAGTAATCCAATCTTGAAGTAATATAGACCATTGTTAGGCCCTCCAGATGGACCTTCATGGCTTGTGAACAACAAATCCAATAGTGTCTCAAGAACTTTAAAACTATAAATATCATTGTACTGAAACAATATAATGTATGAAGATTTCTAAATATACAATAAAAGGAAAAACAGAATTGCATTTTGCTCTGATTCGACGTGTTCTGTCTCATCTATTCACTGCTTCCAGACATTGGGTAAGGATCTCTACTGCACCTCTTGCTTTGTTCTATGAGGGACAAATACATCTGGATATATTGATGACAACTCTCCCCAAGCCCACAGATAATGTCACCCAGTGGTATCCTAAAGATGTTAACATGGGGAGAGACTAACCCTGAGGCATCTCATGTTGGAGTAATCATGAGTTCAAATGCTTCTTCATCTTTAGATTGGAACCAGTAACTCAGGAAAGAGTGGACCCATTGTACCAGAATTGTTCCAACTCCCAACCAGGCAATCCAGAAGGCGATCAGTATTAAATACTATTGAGAAAGCTAATAAGCCAAGAAAGTTGTGCTCCCTCTATCCATGCTTTGATTAAGATAATCCATGAGCAGGGATGTCAAAACTCATGCCCCCGGGCCAAATGCGTCACACGCTGGCCATGTGCACCCTTGGTTTAGCAAAGGAGGGGAAAAAGTCACAATATGCCATGTGATGACAATATGGGGTCATGAGTTTGACACCTGTACAGAAGAGCAATTAATGTGATTTCCAAGATCTTGGTCTTCAATCTGATTGGGGAAAAAATCCAGGTGATCCTCTATTCAGAATCCTTGATAGCTGCAGTTTCATCACATTCTCTCCAATCCTGCTTAAAAAAGGTGAAAGGTCTAAAGATGTTGGGTTTTAAGATGGCATCTTCAGTCAGGTGTGTAATGATGTTTAAGGTTGATGGTACTTTTCCTTTTAGTAATGAATGAGCTGAATCTAACCCTTCCCCTCATTGGCTGCCGAAAGAAATCAAGGGAATCTAGGATCCAACCCACATGCAAAAAATCCATTCCACTTCTGAGATTAAAGAATCCCAGGTCATCTCACAAGTAATCCCATTTACTTCATTTTGTCCTGTTCCTGTAATACTTCCAAATACGAGCCATTTTATCCACAATATATCTAGCAAATAACTTCAGACAGATTAGTATATCCCTAATATGCAGATTAAGTGCATCCCTGCGACCAATTCGCTCTCACAGAGAGGGACTCCTCTGGGTGCCGTCCGCCAAACAATGTCAGCGGGCGACGTCCAGGAGTAGGGCCTTCTCTGTGATGGGCCCGACCCTCTGGAACGACCTCCCCCCTGACATTAGAATCATTACTGATTTCCGCTCCTTCCGTAAGGAACTCAAGACCCACCTGTTCCAATTAGCTGGCCTGACCCAATCGCAATCATGATCTAATCCCTTGACTTTCCTGGCCGGTTATTTTAAATTTTGGGGTATTTTAATTTGGTTTTAATCGTTAATTAATCTTTGCACTATTGTACAGACTTGTGTTTAATCTGTTTTTATGGGGTTTTGTAATTGTTGTATATAATGTTTGTATAATGTTTTATTCTGTCTGTACACCGCCCCGAGTCCCCTTGGGGAGAGGGAGCGGTTGACAAATCCAATAAATAAATAAATAAATAAGTAAAACAGCATTGTTGGAAGATATTCTGTCAGTGCAATAGGGCAGAGCAATACTTTTTTCTGTGCTTATCATCAGAGTCTCTGCTCCAACCTGAGCTCATAGAGCTAGATGTGGTCTTTGTCTTATACTGGTTGTCCAACTATTTTTCTGCTATGCATCTATTGTTATTCATTGGTAAACTTTAAAGCCTCACCAGGCTTTGATGGCATGATGAGGCTCTTTGAGGGCAATCCATTTAATGCTTTTCTGGCTATCTTCTGAAAGCCAAAAACCTGTGGCACATCTGCCAGCCATTAAGAAAATTACCAAGTATTTATATCCGGAACACAGAGCAAATCCATGTAGTATATACAGGTAGTTCTTGACTTATGACCACAATTGAGCTTAACATTTCTGTTAAGAGAAACATTTGTTAAGTGAGTTTTGCCCCATTTTGCAGCCTGCCTTGTCACAGTTGTTAATCGAATCACTGCAGTTGATAAGTTAGTAATCCGGTTGTTAAGTGAATCTGGCTTCCCCATTGACTTTGCTTGTCAGAAGGTTGCAAAAGGGGATCACATGAACTTGGAGACAAAGCATCAGTCATAAATATGAACCAGTTGCCAAGCAACTGAATTTTGATCCCATGATCATGGGATGCTGCAAAAATCATCTGTGAAATCACATCTGTCATAAGTCACTTTTTTCAGTGCTGATGTAACTTTGAATGGTCACTAACAACTGTTGCAAATCGAGGATTATGAGTAGTATGGACCATCTCATTCAACCCTTCACTCTTAGGACCCAAAGATAAATAGACCAACATACACTAATTATCATCTCAGACTGATGAAAAGTGATCTGAAAGTGGAAGACATGTCATCTGTCATGGTCTGCCTCTGATCTCTTTTTTAGCACCTAACTATCAAAGCCTCCTAAGATAATCAGGAAAAATCCAGATAATAACATCCTGATGTTATCTAGGACCTCAGAAAAAGATGCTATTTGGCAACTGGTGGGAATTCACCAGCCGAATCCATAGTTTGCCCCTTCAACAGAAGTTCAGTTGAAGACATGTTTGGTTACATGAGTAGCAGGGTCCCTGATCATATCAAGTGGTTTATTACCACTTCCTTCCTGTCAGTTGCTCAGTTGCTCAAGCTACTTTCATTTTTGGTTGGATTTAGGATAAAATCCTGTAACGCATTGAATCATCCTGGTCCTTACATGTGCTGAAATAACTTTTTTGGGGGTTAAACTTGTACCTAAGACTTATAGTTTTGAGTGAATTTAACTAAATTTGTAATTTGGCCAAGAGCATTTGTCAGCATGTATTTCTCTACCCTTTGAACTAGAAATTCATTTTCATATTTTAGACTAGTATGCTCATTACTTTCACGAGAATTGAACATGTCTAATATTCTGTATTTTTCCAGTTTATATGGAATTTGTGTTTATTTATTTATGTTCCCACTTTCCACTTTTCAACAGTATTTTGGTTGCTGTGTTCCATGCACTAAATCCATTATGTATCTTCTCTCTGCAAGAAAATGCCATATTAAAGGGAAGCAAATATTAACTCATTTCCACCCCACCCCCCCAAGGTAACAATAATATCTCTTGAAATTCTTTTTAGGAGCTGATGACATGCACTCCTTATCCTGGGATTTTTAAACTTTGACCTTCTTTGTGGTAGAGGTCTTTAGCCTTAGGAAATGTGGCTTATTTTAAAAGCAAAGCTAATGTTTCATTCTGCCTTGTACTGTCAAATCAGACCTTTTGTTGTTGTTATTTGAGAAGTTGTGTCTGACGTTCCTCCAGGCCTTCCTGTTCTCTACCATCCGCTGGAGTCCATTTAAACTCATGCCTACTGTTTTGTGACTCCAACCAGCCACCTCATTCTCTGTCATCCCCTTCTTCTTTTGCCCTCAATCTTTCCCAGCATTAGGCTCTTCTCCAGTGAGTCCTTCCTTCTCATTAGGTGGCCAAAATATTTAAGTTTCAGGATCTGGCCTTCTAAAGAGCAGTCAGGATTGATCTCCTCTAGGTCTGACCGGTTTGATCGCCTTCCAGTCCAAGGGACTCGCAGGAGTCTTCTCCAGCACCATAGTTCAAAAGCCTCAATTCTTTAGCGCTCAGCCTTTCTTATGGTCCAACTTTCACAGCCATGCATTGCAAATGGAAAAAAAAAACATAACCTTGACTATATGTACTTTTGTTGGCTTTAATCTTAAGCTCCAATTTAATACGATTATATTGTGATAAGACTCCTGCATTTCATAAACATTAATCTATATGCTTTATGTATCCCACCCATTCCACTAAAGTTTGATGTTTGAAACACTATTGGCCAGCTAGTTTCTCTTCTAACATTTTTAAAATATATTTTTACTTAGTCTCCCTGTTTAACTGAAGAGCAAAGCTGGCCGATTCCTTAACAAGGAGTGCTACCAGTGCCTGGTTAATCATATATTTTATTGAATCATTTCATCTAATTTAATTTTACTTAGATTGTAAAATAGCTAAGTTGAGTTTAATAATGATAGAATGTGTTGTAACAGGAGATGCTGAAAGTTCATTTTTTAAAAAACCGGTAGGAAATAGGGCAGAACTGAATTTAGATTAAATGACAAGGAAACTCCAGTTCTGTAAATTAAAGCTGCTGTCTTGATAGTTACTTGGTTTCTTTGAACTCCTCTGAACTTTAATTAAAATTTAATATGTGGAAAAAAATGGGAGGGTGAAATCCTCTCTGAGCTCTTTTTTGGCTTGCAGGAAATTATTTCCCTAAATAGTAAATAAATGCAAACATCTTGAATAAAGGGAAATCTGAACAGTCTCACCTGTTTTGCATCATCAGTTCTTATCATCCTCCAAAGTATTAAATGTTACTAATATAACAGTGATTGTGTCTTGCATTGCAAAACAATTATGAGGATGGTGGAAGATATGGATTATTTTGACCATAACCGAAGGGACATGTCACTTCACTTATGGTCAAAATAATCCATATCTTCTATATCTGAATTCAAAGATTCAAATTGCTACAATTAACACCTTTCTTCTATGGTAATTTTTGGGAATCCCACAAGTCTTGTACTTTTGCTTCAAGCAGAGATCTCATTTATTACATTTTAGCCCATGTTAACAGATAAATTATACTCTCTCACCTCAACCTACTTTTAAAGATTATAATTGTGTGGGACACTGGATAAGGGACAGGGGTGAAATTCAGCAGGTTCTGACAGGTTCTGGAGAACCGGTAGCAGAAATTTTGAGTAGTTCGGAGAACTGGCAAATACCACCTCTGGCTGGCCCCAGAGTGGGGTGGGAATGGAGATTTTGCAGTATTCTTTCCCTGCCACGCCCACTATGCCACGCCCACAGAACCTGTAGTAAAAAAAAGTTGTATTTCACCACTGACGAGGGAGTTGTACAAACGTCCACTGGAAAAGTGGGATGTCAAGTCCCTTCCCCCATTTTTGTATTTTTTTCATATGATGTATTTGTTAAAACAAAGGAACATAATAAGCAATTACATAAAAAGTAGATACATAGTAATTAAGAATAAGACACCCGTAGAAATGGTAGGAAGCTTTTACAATGCCTTTGTTGAGCTTCACACAAGGATGGATTTCAGTTGCCGATTATGGTTATTTTTGCTTTTAAATTGTTGGAAGAAATGTCCATGTGGGTTCACTTCCAAGTGGGGAGAAAGACACTGGAAACATGGAAGCTGCTTGGAAAGATGGTTTAATGGTGGACAGGACCACATGGTTTGATGTCCTAGGCAAAATGAGTACATGGGTGAGAGAGGGAGAGAGATGTATACCCTCTGTTGGACCCTGAACCTGAGCTTGTATTCTAATTGGCTGTCAGACTCCCTTGGGGCCATGCAGGGATAACTTTGTGGGTTGTCTTGAGTCCCAAGCTTGGTGGGTGATGTAATCTTCTCAGGTGTCATTTGGTGAGATGGGTAGAGGGCTAAACCTACTTTGTTGGATATTGGGTGAGGGTATTTGCTTATGAATAGACCTAGCCATCTCTTTATTTCTTAAGTGTTGACATCTGCTGTGGGCTATTGATGAGGGTGGGGGCTCTTTTTTGTTCTCATCCAGGGAGGTATAATATTCTACCTTATTAATATTTCCTAGAGTATTTCATTCTTCTAGGAGAGAGGTGGGTGCTAACTTTAATTATTGTTTTGTAGAGTCTTGTATTGGTTCTAAATATGTTTTAATTGAATTGTTTTTAAGTGTTGTGAACATCTAGACTCTCCTATAAAGCCTCTGGAGCCTGGGGAGGGCAAAAAATGGCTTTAAAAAAGGATGAACTCAGCTGGCCAGCACGCGCATGCGCCTCGCGTGCCCTGACAAATGGCTCCGCGTGCCACCTGTGGCACGCGTGTCATAGGTTCCCCATCACTGATCTAGAGTCACTTAGGTGAGATGGGCAGCAGTTAAAATTGAATAAATAAAAAACAAAGAGTTTACTATGTTCGCAATATTTAATATTTATTATTTCATTCATTAATTTAAATGTCTATAAGGTCATTCTGTTGTCTTACAAATAAATATAAATGTCTATAAAACTGTAAGCATATTAATACGGATATATTTATCACTGTGCCAAAGACAAACACACTCATAACGATTTAAAAGGAACAATTTTGGGAAATTCATAATTTTAAATTCCCTCCTCTATTCCCAATTGGTGATTACATTATCGCATTTTTAAACAATTAGGTTAGAACGCTGACAAACAAACGAAAGTATCAAGAAAAATTGAGCCTGGCTTTTTAAATTGGAAGACAAGTGAGTTTAGATTTTATCCTCACATCCAGTGCCTTAGTGGTTAGTATTATTTCTCCATTATTATAAACAATTAGATTGTTTCTAGTTAATACTATTTCTATTATTTCTACTTTTTAAATTCTGAATAGTGGCCTGCATATTTTTGGTACAAATCAGAAACCTATTTTAGCCATTTACAACAGAAATATGTATCTAGTGTCTCTACAGAAGCTACAGAACTACAAATCCCAAAAGCCTTTGCAGCATTAAGTGAAATGAAGAATTGTAATTCCAGGAACATCTCTGGAAGATCTGGAAGAACATCTCCCTCTCTGAATGACAAGTATTTTTATTTTTATTTTTTAAGTACTGCTTAGCCAGTATGAAGTTATGCTATTTTGCCACAAGAGGGTGCAGCATACCGTCTTTACAAAAACACAATGAAAATAGCTATATGACTGCTTTAATAATGTTTACCACAGGGTGTCAGTCTAAGACAATTCATGCATAAAGCATATTTTGTGTGCGGAAGGCTGAGCATTTTTTTGCTTTAAGGCTTCAGATCTTCACTTGCTCTGACAGTCGTGGCTCATCACGAAGAAGAAAAAAACCCAATGCAGAGCTAGATGCTTATTGGGATTGACTGCACATTAGTTGTTTGCTCCAGGATAGAAACCTTTCTTGATCCAGGTTTTCCAATTGCATTGGAGGATTTCTTACCTCTCCGCGAACTTCCTTTTGTAAAGTTCTAATTTGCACTACTTTTTTCCCCTCTGATTTTTCTTTGATTGCATGGTTACATTTATAATATCAAAGCTGAACCATTATAAAATGATGGTCAGTAGCCATCTTAACATGCTCTAAAGGTATTAATGAATCGCCAACATTAATAAGTGGCCTGGTGAAGCTATTGGGATCTCTCTGCCATTTTCCCTTCAATGCTTTTTCCTTCACCCTTTCTCGAAAAAAAACAGCATGAATTTTGGTACAAAATGTGGTGTGATAACCACATGTTGAGTAGCCAAGCAGACCAGGGGTGGGTTGCTCCTGGCATTACTGCTGGTTTGGTGCATGCAAAAATAGGTCTGCGCACGCGTAAAACGTGAAAAAAAGAAAAAGATTTGTGCAATTACAATTGTTCTGCTCATGTGCAGATCCGAAAAGCAAGATGGCGGCCCCGTAGGAGAACTGATTTGGGGGCGTGGTAGCCCTGGGTTGTTGCCGGTTCCAGCAATCCAGGCCGCCAAACCACTACTGGTTCGGCCAAACTGGCCAGAACTGTTAGGAACCCACCTCTGAAGCAGACTAAGTGAAACTGATCTATCTCAGATGGTAAGATTTTAATTTGTATTGTTTCTTCCTATCTCTACTATATATCTCCTACAATCAATGGTGGGTTATGACCAGTACACCCCGGTACAGGTGTACCGGTGCCTGCGGGTACCATTCTGGTATGGTGCTCCAGAGGGGCCACCTGCCCGCTCGCTGTCCTTACCTATATTTGAGCTCTTTGGGGCTTCAGCGTACCGAGCCAAGCAGCTGGAGCGTCGCGGAGGAGTTGCGGAGCGTCGCAGACGGTAAGAATGCATGCGAGCGCTGCACATGGGTGTGCACATGCTGTATGCGTTCATGTGGTGGACGCCGGGCCCCATTGCACCGGGATCCGGAACCCACCACTGCCTACAATATGGTTCTTTCATTGTTCTTAGCCTGGGCCCCCACTTTTCTTTAACTGTTCAAGTTTTCAGAAGGATAATTGTGCTAATTCACTTTAAGAAACCAAACATTTTTATTCCTTTTGCTTTGATGGTTGTTCTTGGTGCTTGTAGCACAGCACAGTTGCTGGCTATTGCTTCTGCCTTTGCCATGTGGGACTGCAGTGAAGATTAAATAGTGCTGCGTAAGTACTTTGTGGAAATACACTGAAAAATGTGCTTGTGGGCAAGGAGCTTCAAAAAATCTCAGCCATCCTAAAGAAAGTTATAGGAAAGGGCCATAATCCTCACTTGGTGAAAACACACACACACACACACACACACACACGAAAAATGGGTGCAGCCAATTAAGCTGCTTTTTGTCTCTCCATGGATGGTGCAAGTTAAAGTTCCTTAGCGAAGGTCCAGCAGAATGAACCACCTAAAAGGGCAGACCTAATCTATTGCTTTTTAATTGCTTATGATGTACATGATTCTCTAAGCAGCAGTCAATAAATAAAACCAGAGTCTAAAACTGCTTACTTGCACCATAGGACCATCACTATTTTGTTAAGGATAGAAACAGAATTCTTGCACTGCAAGACGGAACTCTTTATTGGTGGGTTGGTTTTATGAAATTCAGATGTCATGGATCTCACAGAGTGTCTCTGGGTGGTGTCCGATTAAAATGGAAAAACCCTATAAAACACAATCTCTCAAAAGGAGTCAGATAAAAAGAAGAATAAAATTTGTTAAAAGGGGAAGGGAAGGTCTTCAGGCCACCCAGTGTTGCATGCTGCTCAGTGAGGCCCACGGCAGAACCAGAGATCTCCAAACTCCGATGAAAGGCCAGGGGGAAAAGTATTATAGAGAGTGGGAGCCATGGCAGAGAAGGCCATCATCTTGGACCTCTTGCTCCCTAACAACAATGATTGGGACCAGGCTTGGAGGAAGGAGGTGAACCAGCCCAAAACTATGCCCCTCACTCCCACCCTTCACTGGTCCAAGAGGATACCATGACCAATGGTATTGAAGGCAGTTAACCATTATTCTGTTCATGTGTAGTTTCTGTGATCAAAATAGCTTAAATTGTAGGCATAAGGTTATATCAAGTAGCTTCATAATTACTGTTGTAGCAAAGACATTAATAGTCTCATTCTGTGCAGAATAAGAAATATCCAGGGGTGGATTTCAAAAATTTCAGCAACGGCTTCTCTGTCCAGTTGCTGGGTGGGTGTGGCCATGGTAGGCGTGGCCTAGTCAATCTCCTGCACCACAGCGGCGAGTGGGGGAGGGGATTCGATGACACATTTTCACCTTTCCCAGGCTTTCCTTGAGCCTCTGGGAGGGCGAAAACTGCCTCCCCCAGGTTCTGGAGGCCTCCAAAGGTTGGAAACAGACCCATTTCTGGAACTTCCAGAACTTCCAGAAGGCCCATTTTCCCCCTTCCCTGAGCCTCCACATGGGCCCTGCGCTTACCTCACATCCAAAATGGGCTGCATGGAGACTCCTGGGAGGGGAGGGGTGCAGTGGGATGGGTGAGGCCAGCCAGGATTGGGATTTGGAAGTTCGCTAAACCGGCCATAACTTTAGCTACGGGTTCTCCCAAACCCGAGCAAACCCGTAGCAGCCCAGCCCTGGGTATATCACAGATCTTCAAGGTATAGGTTAGATAGTTGCGTTGAATGGAGCATACTTCAAGGAGTTTGTAAGGTTTGAGTAACCTTAAAACTGTTTAAGCAGGGATGATGCTTACATTACCTCTCATTTGTAAAACAAGAATAAAAATGAACTTGGCATGATAACTGTTTATGGATATCCTCTTCTTCCTTGTTCTTGATGTTGTTTTTAGAGAATTGAATTTCTCACCATGGGTGGAAAAACACAATTTGTACAGCCCTCAAACAGCCTGGTAAAATTAAGGACGCACAAATGGAATATTTGAAAGCCAGTTTGGTGTAGTGGTTAAGGCATCAGGCTAGAAACTGAGAGAGTGTTTATTTCTACTTAGGCAGAAAGCCTGTTGGGTGATCTTGGGCTGGCCAAACTCCCTCAGCCCTAGAAAGCAGGCAATGGCAAACCACTTCCCCTCAAAAATGTGTAGGGACTATCCAGGAGTCAAACACTGACTGAAAGGCATAAAATAAATAAAGAAAAATATTATATCAAATACTCTTTCTTCATGAAAAGACAACTCATAGCAGTATCACCCTCTTGTAACTTAGTTTTACAAGATTTAGCAGTATTTCCTGGGAGCAACATAAAAGTGTACTAAATTCTAGCTGTCAGAACAGATCCTGTAAGAAATGGTTAGCTAAAAACATTTTGAAAATTAATCCATTCTCATTCATTATTAAAAGCTAAAAGGTCAGTACTAAGTATGGTGTACTAAATACTAAAGTGTATAAACATCTCTAAGAATTCATAATATACTAAAGAAAGAGAGATAAATGCCCCAGAAAAGATATTATCTGGATAACATCTGCCTTCATGATATATCCATTTATTTATTGGGTTTGTCAACTTGATAGTAATCTTTCCTATCTCTTTAAAAAACTAAATTCTTTTATGAGCCGTGGTGGTGCAGTGGTTAGAATGCAGTACTGCAGGCTATTTCTGTGCCTGCTGGCTGCCTGCAATTTGACAGTTCAAATCCCACCAGGCTCAAGGATGACTCAGCCTTCTATCCTTCTGAGGTCAGTTAAACGAGGACCCAGATTGTTGGGAGCAAGTTACTGACTCTGTAAGCAGTTTAGAAAGGGCTGTTAAGCACTGTGAAGCAGCATATAAATTTAATTGCTATTGTTTTCAGCAGAATAATTCTATCCCTTAGACATGCAAGCAGCAAAATGCTGCAAGGAAGGGAGAAAATGGGTAGAACTTGGGATGTAATGGGAGAATAACTGGTATTAAATGGAAAAGGCCACCACTTAATAATTACACACTGGTTGAAAGATGTTCCAGAATCAGTTCCTGACTTCTCTAATTAGTATTCTTTTCCCGAGAACCCAGGAGTTCCTACCCATTGATCTGTGGGGTTGACTGCCTCATGTTAGCTATGATGTTGGTACCATAAATTCACATTATCAATCAGCGTGACTATTAATGAGGGAAACTTGGAGGTAGTCTCCTGAAAGTGACTCCTTTTATGTTGCAAATTATTAGCATGCATAAGATGCAAAGGGTATTCACTGCACAGTGTTGTTTAAAACAGATCGTTACTAATTTTAATAATTTGTACCAATGCTTGCTCAATAATAATTTGGTGGGGAGCTTCAAGAACTGACTACACAAAGTTCCTTTTGTACTGAGAAATTTTGTTTTCTTGAAATGGATATTTTTAGCTTGGAGACCATGAATGGTCAATGTTTCCCTCTTTAGAAGCTACTGTGAGGCTGCAGAAAAGTGGACTGCTATTGTTTCTTAATTTTACAGGTTTTGAAGTCCTTTCAAGTCATTCCTGCCAAGAGGCCTATGCTGTGGAGTTGGTAATGAGCCATTTACAAACTATCATTTGTTGGAAGTTAAAACCCACCCCTCTCCTGGAAAAATGAAATATTTTAGGATATACTGAAAAGGCAGAATATTTCCACTAAAAGAGAAGTAGAAACCAGAGAAACATGTTTTTAGGTAGGAAACAAACTCTCTCTTAATAGCCCCCCCACCTTTGTCAATGGGCCGTTAAGGCCTGAGCCAGCTCATCTGCAACATAAAAGGCATAATAGGACCCATTTTAGCAACAGAAACTCACCACCTGACACCTGGGAAGAAGCAATGCTCAACCAAAGTTGGACTCAAAACACAGCCTACAGAGTTGCCCCTGCATGGCTCCAAGGGAGTCTGACAACCCTCTCTACATGGGGCTCCCCTTGAGATGCACCCGAGGGCTGCAGCTGGTCCAGAATGTGGCCGCGCGGGCAATTATGGGGAGTACTAGGTGCTCCTATGTAACAACTCTCCTGCGCGAGCTGCACTGGCTACCTGTAGCTTTTCGGGTGCATTTCAAGGTGTTGATTCTCACCTTTAAAGCGCTCCATGGCTCAGGACCTAGTTATTTGCGGGATCGCATCCTACCCCATACATCCCTGCGACCAATTCGCTCTCACAGAGAGGGACTCCTCCGGGTGCCATCCGCCAAACAATGCCGGCTGGCGACGCCCAGGAGTGGGGCCTTCTCTGTGATGGGCCCGATCCTCTGGAACGACCTCCCCCCTGACATTAGAATCATTACTGATCTCCGCTCCTTCCGTAAGAAACTCAAGACCCACCTGTTCCAATTAGCTGGCCTGGCCCAACCACAATTATGATCTAATCCCTCGACTCTCCTGGCCGGTTATTTTAAATTTTGGGGTGTTTTAATTTGGTTTTAATCATTGATTATTTTTGCACTATTGTACAGACTTGTGTTTAATTTGTTTTTATGGGGTTTTGTAATTGTTGTATATAATGTATTTTATTCTATCTGAACACCGCCCCGACTCCCCTTGGGGAGAGGGAGCGGTTGACAAATCCAATAAAATGAAATGAAATGAAAATAAGAATATAAGCTCAAGTTCAGGGCCCAACAGAAGGCATAAAACAAGGGACTTTCAGCATCTCTGCCTTTGTCTTCTTCCTCATCCAACATCTTGAAGCATATGATTCCCCTTTTCTGTTCAGGACTTCAAACCATGTGGTCCTGTCCACCATTAAAACCATCTTTCCAAACAGCCTCCATATTTTCAGTGTCTTTCCACCCACTTTGAACTGAACCCTGATGGACATTTCTTCCAACACATCCCAGTGGATGAAAGGCGAAGAGGGCCTGCCTCAACACACTGCAGTTGGAAATGTTGCTAGGCAGGATTTTCAATCCTTTCCATTTCACTGCATTTATTCCCATACCCAATAATCATAATTCTTTTACTATTTTGCGTGCAGAGCTCTCAACGAAGAGTCTTGATTCTTCCTTGCAAGCCAGGCTATGCTTTCCCTTTATATGTATATATATTTTCTTTTATGAGTCAAAGTTTGCTGACTCCTCTCTTTTCTGAATCCTGATGTGCTGTTGTTTGCCCACATATGCATCAGCACTCACATTCAATATGAGAGGCAATGATTTGTGCCCTATTCAGCATTAGTGGTTTGCGTCCAACCAGCATATTATAATTTTTGAGTTTCTATTCTTTTGTATGAAATGAAAACAACAACAATAACAACAAAAACCCCTAAGTCATTTATCTAAAGGGATTGATTAGATTTGGCAACTCCACTGACATTTTTCCAAGTATTCTGTTGGTCCTAATTTAAGATTAACTGGTGGCAATAAACTGTGTTAATGGGGTGGGCATGGTTATTCATCTCTAATATATTATCACCATTTAATTGCTTCTGATGCAAGCATTACTATTCATGGGAGGTATTGCCTCTCAGCTGTCATATGACATTGGATGGCAAAAATGCCCAGTTGCTTTTCTGACATTAAAAATGGATGGCATTTATAGCAATTATTCTAAAGTTGCTCACTCAGCTTACAATGAATTCAGAATAAATATGAGGAAGTCTCAGTTGTCATAGTGAATACACACACGCACGCATTTAGGAAAGGATAGCTGGCATTAGGAATTACTGGCCATATCTTGCCACAAATAAATAAATAACAGAAAAGGAACATCATAAAGAGCTGGTGTATAGGCACAGTATAATTTTTAAAAAATTGAGATGGTGGCTGTAATAAAAAAAACCAGGGGAGCTTTGATAGCATCATTGTGGTCAACATCTTAATTTTTGTTACTAGCCCTGATTGAGAGCTATCTTATATCTAAATGATTTTTTTATTTTAAAGTATCCAACTATATATTAATAGTAATGATTTCTGCAGTACGACCAGTGGTAGGTTTCAAATTTTTTTAGAAAAATTTCTGTAGGTGTGGCCTGCTTTGTGGGAGTGGCTTGCTGGCCATGTGACCAGGTGGGAGTGGCTTGCCGGCCATGTGACCGGGTGGGACTGGCTTGCCAGCAATGTGACTGGGTGGGCATGGCCAAATGTGAAATGTGGTGAAACTCACTTAACAACGCTCTTGCTTAGCAACCAAAATGTTGGCTCAGAAACTCTGGCATTTGAAGCACAAAAGTCTTAAAGCTGTCAAGTTACAAGACCCTTGCACCCCTAACCCTTTAGAAAAAAAACCCAGAGGGGTGTTCAAACTTGACAGCTTTAAGACTTGTGGACTTCAACTCCCAGAATTCCTCCTCTCACTCTTCATCTTGATGATGTGCGGACGGGCGGGGGGAGGGAGCTGGAACGGCACTGTAGATTTGTGGAACCTCTTCTATAGAAGAGATTAGAACTGGCAGGAACCCACCCCTGAGTACGACCCTTTGCTTTGCTCTTCATAAAACCAACATGGTGGTGTAGGATGTTATAACTCTTATTTCATGCCGAAGAATTTTGGGGAATGGGAGAATGTATTGGTTTCAGTTTCTTATGCTTTCTCACTTTTCCATGAATTAATTCAGTTATTTCATTATTGTTCCCATTTGAGATGTGCTTTAGGAACATGTAATCCATTTTGAGTAACTTTAAATGTGCATATGCATCTTTATTCTCTGATGTGCATTTTTGCAGTAATATGTTTTTATTTTCTCCATCTTTTTGTGTCTGTTTTTAAAATATGAACCAGAGATTTTTAAAGAATTTGAACTGGATTGGAAACTTTAGAAAAATGTAACTAACAAAGAGATTTCACAGAATTATGTTTGGTTTGTGAATTGATTCTTATTCAAAAATCCAAAATCAGAAAAGGCTGCATTTGGATGTGCATGAATGTTTCTTCTATCCTTATCTTGAATTTGTAGTTCCAATATTGCTTAAGGAGAGAGCAGGATGGAAAGATTGTGCTAAATAATTAATGCTGTCTAATTTTAGGCTGCCAACATTGGTATTCAAAGAATTCTTTCCATGACTGTCAGCCCTCTAGCACAGTGTTTCTCAAACTTGGCAACGTTTAAGACGTGTGGACTTCAACTCATAATAATAATAATAAATAATAAATTTTAATTTATAAACTGCACCCTTTCCTAAACAGGACTCGGGGCGGTGTACAGTCATGTTAAAACAATGTAAATACAAAAATATGGGTAGATATACATAAATAGACGGAGGAGGTAAGTTGTGCACTGTACAATAGATTAAAATTCGAATATAAATTAAAATTACCCTTAAAATTACCCCAAAATAAGGTGTTTGCCAGGAGGTTGAAGGTGGGACTATAAATCAGCCAGGCCAGCTAATTGGAACAGGTGGGTCTTAAGTTTCTGTCGGAAGGAGCGGAGGTCGGTAGTAATTCTGATATTGGGGGGGAGGTCATTCCAGAGGGTTGGGCCCATCACAGAGAAGGCTCTACTCCTGGGCGCCGCCCGTTGACACTGCTTAGTGGACGGCACCCGGAGGAGTCCCTCCCTGTGGGAGCGGATTGGTCGCAGGGATGTATGAGGTGAGATGCGATCCCGCAGGTAACTAGGTCCCGTGCCATGAAGCGCTTTGAAGATGGTAACCAATACCTTGAAATGCACCCGAAAAACCACAGGCAGCCAGTGCAGCTCGCGCAGGAGTGGTGTTATATGGGAGTACCTGGTCCTCCCTATGATAGCCCGCGCGGCCGCATTCTGAACTAGCTGTAGTCTCCGGGTGCATCTCAAGGGGAGCCCCATGTAGAGAGCGTTGCAGTAGTCCAGGCGAGACGTCACCAGGGCATGAGTGACTGTGCGTAGGGCATCCCGGTCCAATAGGGGGCGCAATTGGTGCACCAGGCGAATCTGGTGGAACGCCCCCCTCGCCACGGCTGCCACATGGTCATCCATCGACAGCCGGGCATCGAGGAGGACGCCCAAATTGCGCGCCCGCTCCACGGGGGGCAGTTGTTCGCCCCCTATGGCCAGCGATGGAGTCCACTGGTTGAACCGGGCCGCCGGTAGCCACAGCCACTCCGTCTTGGAGGGGTTGAGTCTGAGTCTGTTGTCCCCCATCCAGACCCGAACGGCTTCCAAGCACCGGGACATCATTTCGACGGCCTCGTTGGGGTGGTTTGGGGTGGAGATGTACAGCTGTGTGTCATCAGCGTACAGGTGGTATCCAACCCCAAAACCACGGATGATCTCACCCAGCGGCTTCATGTATGTGTTGAACAGGAGGGGCGAGAGGACCGACCCCTGCGGCACCCCACAAGTGAGCGACCTCAGGGTCGACCTCTGCTCCCCTGCCAACACACATTGCGTCCGGTCGGAGAGGTAGGAGCAGAACCACCGCAAAACGGTGCCCCCTACTCCCATCCCCTCCAGCCGGCGCAATAGGATACCATGGTCGATGGTATCGAAGGCCGCTGATAGGTCTAATAGGACCAGGATAATAATGATCATAATGACTGGGGAATCTTGGGGATTGAAGCAACACACATCTTAACATTGCCAAGGTTGAGAAACACTGATCTAGATCTTTGTAGTAAATTAAAGAAATCTTTTTTTTAAAAGAATGACAGGGATGGGAATGAGCAGGGAATCTGCTGCTATCATCCTAATCTGCCCTGACATAAGTAGTTGCAGTAGAAAATAGTTGTTACTCTATGATGCCTCTAGCTACTGTGTGAGTACATAGAAATTTGTCATTGCCGTGTTTTTCAACTTTTGAATCTAGCCTATCACCTTGGCTTTTTGTATCTGTATCTCACATCCATGATTAATCCTGCCCACATTTGGTCAGCTTCCAAGTCTAGAAGCTATTGAAACGTCTGCATGTTTTGAAGGGGCTTTGAGTGGTGAGCTTCTGCTCTTTTTTCTTTTTCTTTCTGTAGTTTGGTTGTTTCTACAAGCTCACAAGTGAAATGGTGAAGGGCTCAGCTATTTGGCAAATTCACTGATATAACAGTGAAGGGAAGGAGTACTCCTTTCCCCCCCCTCCACAGGTAACACCTAAGAAGCTGGAGTTCAAGAAGGGATTGAAATCTAGATAGCAAGTTTGTTTATTTGTATTTATATAGGACTTAAGTTCTTAAGCCAGCTTCGTTTTTATCTAGCTTGTGCACGGGAATATAGCAACTTGAGGTTATGATGTAGAAAAAAGCCTACAGGTTTTTAAATCAAATGTCCCAGTGAAAATGACTTCTCTTCAGACTCATGTTTTTTTCTATAAAGAATTTTTTTTTAAAACGCAGAATGAGGATGAAAAAAATGACAGTTGCCTTCAGAAAAAAAATTAATAATAGTTATCATCATTCCTGCATATTTCCCCCTTTTTGAAACTTAAAATGCCACCTTTGCATTTAAGGAATCCTTCATATTTTTTTAAAAAATCTCTTATATAAAATATAGAAAAATGAAAAAAAGTACTAATATTTTATAAATACGTTTCCAGCTTGCCCGCTCTATTAGGTTTTCCTAATACAGTATTTTGAAGCATAGGGGAAATGCTTCAGTGAATGTTTAAGTTGACATTACCTCAATATGCTGATCAGAATCTGTCAAAAACTGTAATAATATTCTAACCAGCTGATGCAGCAATCAGTCAAGGATTGTTAACAAGGCCAATGGGCTAATCTCTTGGGCTGTTTAAGCATTCAGAAAACTCTCTAGTATAAAGTGCTGAAGCAATGAATCCCTTTCATCAGGCTTACACTTTAATTTCTGTGGGAGGTGGAGGGGACCATCTGATCATTTACCATTTCAAAACGATCCTACAGAAGGAATTCTTTCAAAACTGGAGATAATTCTAAGGATTTATCTGTTATCTTTCTATATGCATCCTTATCATTCTTTTCAATAGGCTAATGAAAGGATATAATATCTGATGCCAGCTTTTGAACATGAATATTTTCAAACCATCTGCTTATTTAATTTTAAAAAAAGTTAAGGCACATATATTTCCAGATATGATTTTGATCATGAATTTAGATTTAGATTTTCATTGCATGCTTTGGGTGCATGCATGCTTGATGCACTTGATGTGTTCATGTGCAGTAGTAAAAAAATGCTTCTGTGTATGCGCAGAAGCAAAAAACAAGATGCCAGTTTGAGGATGGTGGCAGGCTGAGTTACTATATACTTGGCCGAACCAATCCAAACTGGTAGGAACCCATCACTGAGTAGTATCCCCCAAAACAGGAATAGAGAGTTGATTCCCATATTTTCTTTAAATCCTTCTTCCTTTTCACTTTCTCCAATAGAACGACGTTTCCATGATATTAATGGAATATTTTCAGCAAATTGAATGGAGACCAAGGAGGTTTTCATTGATGAGGAAGAAATCTAAGCCTATTCATTTATTGGATTTATATCCCACATTTTCTCCAGGAGCAGAAGACAACACACAATAAGCACATGAGGACATATAATATTCTATCCTCTAATTTTTCTCCACTTGTTTCTACAAGTGGAAAGAAGATGAACTTGACAGAAATATACAGGAACTGTTACCGAGGGTCAGGGAGCTGAAGTATTTTTATGCTTTCTTTGTCTCTTCAACATTTCTGTCAAGGTCATTTCCCCTCCTATGGAATCCTTGGTGCTCTATGAACCTGGTTGTTTTCTTGCAGACTTTTCATTACCAAACTAGGTAACATCAGCAGGGCTAGAAGGGAGTGGGGTTTGCTCTCATTTTATATGCTAGTGACTTGCCCTGTTGATGCTGTTGGAAGTGGTCCTTGATTAGACGGTTGTTTATAGCTAGCTTGTTTGTCTGATTTGGTGGTTCCTTGATTGGATAATTCTTTACTTCTTGATTGTAGTGACTAGTATTTCCATATTTTTCGGAGTGTAAGATGCACTGGAGTAAAAGACACACCAAGATTTGGAAGAGGCAAATTAAAAAAAAGTTTTTGCACTTTGCAGATCTCCCAAAACTGGCCCATTTTCCTCAAAAACAGGCCAGTTTTTTAGTCAAAAAAAGGGCATGCATAGCCTTTATGAGGCTTATACAGTGCTCCTGGGGGCTGGGGGGGGAGCAAAATTGATCAAGAAATGGCCCATTTTCACTCATTTCTGCCCTCCCCAGCCTCCAGGACCACTCTGGAAGCCTCCTAAAGGCAATGCACAGCTATTTTGGTGAAGAGGGCAGGGTTTCAGGAGGCAAAATATGCTGTATTCAATGTATAAGATGCATCCAGATTTTCAGCCTCTTTTTTGAGGGAAAAAGGTGTGTCTTATACTCTGAAAATATGGTAATCTTGGTGTTAATGTCTTCTCATCTGGGTGTTGATTGCTGGTGAGGAAGAGTTGTGGTCTTTTTGTTTCCTTTTTGGCTTTTTGATTGTCTTCCTTGACTGGTATGTAGAACCTATTCATCTCTATGTGCCTGTTGGTGGCAGACTTGTCAGAGTGACCAGCTTCCAGGCATTCTTTAGTATTTTTGGACTTGCCTTGATCTAAGATGTTCCCAGTTGAAAGTATGGTTAAGTCTGTCATGTGTTGTGAATTTTGGAAGTTTTCATCATGTCTTCTGTCTACTAGTTAGTGCTCACTTTCCTTCCTTATTATATCATAACACCTAACTTATGAAATAGATTGAGCTAAGAAGCAGTGATGGCCTCAAAGACAGAAGAATTTCAATGACTATTAGTGTACTTGAACCATCTGTTTGGTTCTGATCCACCATTTTAACTATGTTGGATGCTCAAATCATCTCTTCATTTTTATTTTTTCCTCTTTTAATAATTTATTTAAAATTAAAATCCAAACTCAAAAGAAAAAAACGAACAAGGTCAAAACAAAAATAGGCAATAACATTGAAAAATGTGAATAAAATGTCAAAGTTTTAATGGAGGAAGAACAAAAAGAAAAGACAGGGAAAGAAAAAATGGCTAAGGAAGGAATTTGGAGGATTTAAGAAAAATAAAATCAATGAGATGACTGGAGATCTACTTAAGTTTAGTAGAAAGCTCTATATTACATATTCACTGCAAAGATTTCTACAGGATTTCAAGCAGGAATTTTCAACCGTCCCTAAGAAAACTAGGAACTGAACATGCAACATTTAATTTGTAAAACAATGTTCTTGTAGAGAATGTATAGTCCCTCTGAGGGATGACATGTAGACCCTGGAAAGTTTCTTGTGACCAAATGAAGTGAGTTAAGGCAAGAAATATTCTACACCAGTGACGTCCACTGATTGGTAGCATTTTTCCAGAATTTGAGGTGCCTGAGGACTTCCTTAACAATTTCAAGGATTAACTTGAGAGGTTCTTTCTTTTTATCACTAACTTCCTGAGTAATGTCTTGTTATAAACAAATAAGACTGCTACTAATCTGAATATGATTTTTCCCTGAGTTAAGGCATTTCCCAACCAATGGCTAATGAAGACAAATGATTCTATATAATAATATCTTTTTCAGGATCACCTTTTTTTGGGGGGGGGGAATAGGAAGAAGAAGGAATATTATGTATGTTCACTACCTTGAGTTACTTATAAAGTAATAAAGACAAGATACACATATAATAAATAAATGCTCTTTCCACTACCTGCTTAATCTCAGGGAAAGACATTACTCTAGCATAGGCAGAGATGACCAAATACCCAGGCTAATTATGAGTATGTTGCTGATCCAATGGGAGCTATAATGCACATATGATGAGAGGTACCACTTGCAATTGTTATCTTTTGAATGGGCTACAGTCTTGCTTACTTTTCACACTTCAATGAAATCCTAAAGGAAAACTCATAAGTGAATTCTTTCCATAGAACATGTTCAGCAGTGGCTCTACTATAAATGTAAAGCAAACAATGTTTGGATAATGTGTCCATTCAAATTCTCTGCACAAAAATGAGACTTGATCATTTCAAAACTTGTGCTCAGCTTTATTTATTTATTTTTTTGCTGCTGTGCTTTTTTTTTAGCTTTATTTTTTTTAAGAAATCAAAATGTAAAAGGAAAAAGAAGTAATACTAAAAGTCAATGCAACAGGCATGTAAGTTATATGTATAAGCTTTTATACAGCATAATTTTATTGTCATGCTAATGATTTTACTGATTTTCGTTGCCTTGGGCATACTTGTAGAAAGCGAGTTCTAAAAATGTCTAAACTTTTGTTCAAAATAAAAAGTCTCAAAAATAAAGCTTCTTCAGCTCTTACTGGATTATATTCCTTGCAGTCAGATGGTCATTTGCATTCTTTTAGAGAATTGTTGAAGCCACTTGGAGGTTTGTCTCTGTCCTCAGGGTCACCTGACTGGTGCAAATGGGTGTGGAGCCTTCTTGGTACTGTGTTGTGGAGCTGTGCTTTCTGCAGGACGTGTTCTGACCTGTGTCCCTTCACTGTTGAGCAAAGGCACAGGCTGTTGGGGATGAATCTGTGTTGCCTGCATCGCAAACTGAAGTGCAAATGGTTCCTGGAGTCTGCAATGGAAATCCATTCATAGTCCCGCACCATTTGGGTTTCATCCCAAAGTGCATAGCTAAATGTCTATGGACATTCTCGGTCATCCAGGTCATGGTTGTTCTCCCAAAAGGTGCTTTTTCAAAAGACAACCGGACGTTCTTGTTTTTTCTTTGAAGATGTTTTGCTTCAGCGCTGACTGGATGGTGGGCAATGGAAGCATTTATATTCCTTGCAGACAGTTGGTTATTTGCATTCTTTTAGAT
Organism: Natrix helvetica; assembly: GCF_964273705.1. NCBI lineage: Eukaryota > Metazoa > Chordata > Lepidosauria > Squamata > Natricidae > Natrix > Natrix helvetica. The sequence goes on from NC_138551.1 coordinate 70,547,716, forward strand.
AATTGTTGAAGCCACTTGGAGGTTTGTCTGTATCTTCAGGGACAGCTGACTAGTGCAAATAGGCTTGGAGTCTTCTTGGAACTGCTGAACAAACTGTGTAGTGGAGCTGTGCTTTCTGTAGGATATTTTCGATCCCGGTGTCCCTTCACTATTGAACACAGGCACAGGCTGAAAAGTCCGGAAAGTCAAGTTGCCTCTTGAAAAAGCACCTTTGGGACATCTATGACCTGGATGACCAAGAATTTCCATAGATCTATTAAAAATGCTTTTTTTAATTTAACGCTGATAGAAGAAAGTATATATTTAAAATATCAACTATTAAGTAGTTTACCAGAAAAAAAGATCAAGTTGTTTAGACATGGCAACATCTAAGGGAGCACTCTTCTTTTTAACATTTTGTTTGGTGGAACGAACCAGATTACTGTTAACTTCAGAGGAACAACAAGAAGTACATTCCTGAATCACAGCCTATCTTTCATTCCATGTCTGTCCTTGAACTTACTTCAGCTCTGCAGAAGGTTTATGGCTTTATTTTGTTCTAGTGATACAGCTTAATGGAGGTGAGCGCTATGAAACTATACCTGAATTTGCAAGAGTGAATTGCCCAGACAAGAGAGGAATGCCCCAGACAAAAACTGTCTGAATATCTAGAGTGAACTTGAAACCTTTGACACAGCAGAGATTTCAACTTAGTAAATGAGCTCTTTTCAAAACCTCTGGTGGCAACTCCTTTTTCTACACTTTTGCAAAGAGGTTACTCCTGCCATATCTAGGTTATGCTAAAATAACTAAAACCTGGCGGTACGGTGTCTTTGAAAACGATGACACAAAGCTAATGCTATGCCACAGTATATTTTCAAAAGCTTTTAAATGAAGGGAATGAAGACAGTCACTAAAGCGATCTTAATAAATCTTCAGTCAGGATCCCCAAATTCAGAATTCTCTTTATTTTATACTTTTGCTTCTTTCCCTTAACATGAAACCTAAGACCTAGAAGATCTATTTCACCTCCCATCTGTGAAAGTAAAAATAAAGAAATATACCGTTTCAGGTTAATAATCAACATAGGAAATAAGGAAGATAACCCCAAGTTCAAAATTCTGTTCTCTGTTCTTTTTCCCCAAGGTTTAAACATGTCAGTAGTCGTGATCTATGCAGGTAGTCCTTGACTTATCACCACAATTGAGCCCAGAATTCATGTTGCTAAGTGAGAAATTTGTTAGGTGAATTTTGCCCCATTTTACAATTTTTCTTGCCACGTTTGTTAAGTGAATCACTGCAGTTGTTAAATTAACAGCACGGTTGTTAAGTGAATCTGGCTTCTATTTGGTAGGAACCCACCACTGGACTAGGGGACACTGTGACTATCATAAATATGAACCAGTCGTCAAGCACCTGAATGTAAAACATGTGACCACAGGGATGCTTCAATGGTTATAAGTGTGAAAAATGGCCATAAATCACCTTTTTCAGGACTGTTGTAACTTTGAATGGTCACTAAATGAACTGTTGTAAGTTGAGGATTACCTGTAGTCCTTGGTCTCACTTTTAATAGAAAAAACTGGCACATAAGCCTTAAACTTCCAGAAATGCCAAAACAGTATAAAATTTATTTCAATGGGGATAACATTCCAACAGTGAATCTTGAGAAACTGCAATTTAGACGCCTACCAATAGCGGCAGGAAAGAGTTCTACATCAATTGTGGAGCCAGACTGAAGATGCCACTAGGCATAGAACTTTCCATAATATATGTAAAACAATTGTTTGAAATTTTAATCAATAAGAATTATGATCCAGGTTGTCTGCAGAAAATTGTATCAGTTTTCTGTTTCAGTTCCTCATGAGAATAATTCAGATCTTACAGAGTCACCAGGTATAAGAGCATTTATTTGTGACTTCACAATGACAAAAAGTGATTTACAATTGAACAAATAAGAGATAAGTGGGTAGAGGACACTTGTAAGATTCTTATGTATATCTTGATGCATGATCAATGTTCGTTGATTGCTGTATTTAGGGACTTTTTATGTCTAGAAAGCAGATAGTTAGACACATAGATAGATATTGCAAATCAAAAGTTGTTAAAAATATCAATAGTTTATTTTCAGAAGACATGTTGAAAGATTGATGCTGAATGAGACTGATAAGAATTAATTCAATATTTTATTTAGAGAGCACAGCAACAGACTGCTACAGGTGAACTCCAGGTTCCTCCACCAGCAAATATTGTTGATGAGGTTGACTCCTCATAATTTTTATCTTTTTAAAATGCTTTTGAGGATGATGGTAGAAGGGAATGTAGTATTTTTATGAAGTGGTTTGTCACTGTTTTCCTCTTAGGGTGGACAAAGAGTGACTGGCTCAAAGTCATTCAGCTAGCTTGTGCCAAGACAGGTCTAGAGCTTAATCTCTCAGTGCCTAGCCTGGTGCTTTTGTCAAAAGGTAAGTAAAAAGCTCTAAGTACAAAACTCAGGGGATTCTCAAAAGTATGATCTCCAAAAGATCAGAATTTATCACCAGAAGATCACAAAGTAAGTCACGCATTAAAACCAAAGCAAAGATTCAGTGTCTGAGTCTATAGTTGGTATGTGGGAATGATCTTGGGAGGCATGAAGAAGAAACGCAGCCTAGACTAGGGGTCTCCAACCTTGGCAACTTTAAGACTTGTGGACTTCAACTCCCAGAGGTGAACTCCCAGCAAAGCTGGCTGAGGAATTCTGGGAGTTGAAGTCCATAAGTCTTAAAGTTGTCAAGGTTGAAGACCCCTCATCTAGGCCACAGTTTGCTGAATAAAAATGAGTCTGAAAGAGGAGGGTTGGTGAAAGGATCTCCTCCCTAGTTTTCAGGAGACTCAATGTGAGGGACAGGAGAAGTACTTTTAGGGTTGCAAGATTCTGTTAATATAACACTACAATAAAGATAGAGCTAATATCCTAGTTATACTTCTTGTCTGAACTACCTTACAAGGCTAACAGAAGTGCAATATTCCAAACAGAGTGGAGACAAAACAACTATCCTTGATTCCTACTAAGGATTAGTGCAAAAAATGTGGATTTGTAGCAGAAAAGCTGAAATGATACAATAGTCTGGAGGTTTTAAGCCTCCCTTCTAAGACCCCATATTCTCACATGGTCCTATCTCCTATTTTGGGGGTAGTGGCTTGGTCACTACAAATTCCTTGGCCATCCCCTGTCTTCTGGAGGAATGTCCCCCAATCTCTTTGTGAAAATGAGATGGACTTTTCCAACATTTATTTTTTCTGACAATTAAACATGTCTACAAGTAAAAAAAAAAATGGAATGAATTTCAATCAAGCTACCTTCTGGCCATCATCATAGAAGTATGAGATATAACTTTATCTCTTCCCTTATGGGGAAATAAACCAATGTCATTCTCATAATTATTTAGTATTAAACATGATAAATGCTATTAAAAATAGAAAAAAAATAGAAAATATAAAGGTCCTGAAAATTTACAATTTGAAAAATTTACCAAAGCGAATGCAGTGTTCTAGCAAGACCACAAGAAATTGCTGGTCTGATACAAATGAATGTTCAGTCCATGAGATGATGCAATTTAATATATAAATCATCAGAAAAATATAAATAAAATTAATATCTTCCTGTTCAATCTGAAAAAATGGGTAAAGTTTGTAATGCATAGAATGCATAGTTTGCATGGAGGAATAGTTAGACTTGACACCATTGAAAAAAAAAGCAACTTTCTAATGTAAATTCTGACTAGAACATATATGTCTTTCTACTATAAGAGCTTTTCTCATTAAGTAAAGACCACTTGTTTTTTTAATCTGGAATTCCCTTTTTGCTGGAAATTAATGTTTAAGGGGAAAAATGTTACTCATATCTTTTTTTTCCAGATTCAGTTCTCTTCTCCAGTGCTATTCTCAAATATAGAATTGCTATAAGGTTTTCTTTCTATGCTACAGGGTGAGGAACTTCAATATCTATCAGTGTTTGTGACAGAGAATCTGTCGCTCACGAAGATGTGGATTTTATGTTTGAGAAGTAATCCAAAATCTTGTGAATGCATAGTGTGAAACAGAGATTTTTTTCTTTTTCAAAGGCAGCAATTATTTAGAAAGACCGTTGTCTTACCTGAACGGTCGTTCTCTGGGCGCTGCGGGACAGTCCAAGCATGGGTTAACACAGTCTAACTGCCCTAGGACTGAGTGAGTTTTTTATTGTTGACCACACCTCCCTTTGCCTCTGCAATTCAGTTTTAAAAACGAAGACTTGGAACGTAGACCCGTTGCCTGTAGCTCCTCAATGTCAAGTCTTCATCACAAACCCTGGGTGGGGTTGGACTGTCCCGCAGCGCCCAGAGAACTACAGTTCAGGTAAGACAACGGTCTTTCTCCTGTGCGCTGCTTGGACAGTCCAAGCATGGGACATACCCAAGCTATTGTGTCCCAGGGCGGGTAGATTCCAACGAGTCTGAAGCCTCAACCACCTTCTGTAAGACCCTTCGTCCAAAAGAGGCTTCAGCCGAGGCAAAGGTGTCTATTTTATAGTTTTTTATGAATGCTGTGGGAGAAGCCCACGTGGCCGCTCTGCAGATATCAAGGATGGAAGCCTGGGTCGACCATGCCGCCGAAGTCGCTGCGCTCCTTGTTGAGTGCGCTGTCACGTTGCGAGGGGATGCCTTGCCTTGGTGTTCATAAGCAAGTTTTATGCAGGCCCTCAACCAGCGTCCGATCGTGTGTGAAGACACCTTACGACCGAGCGACCCAGGCAGGAAGGAAATAAAGAAGGATTCGGAATGGCGAAATTCCTTGGTCCTTTTAATGTAAATGCGCACTGCCCTCCGCACGTCCAATTTATGCCAAAGTTTTTCTGTTGGATGAACTGCTTTAGGGCAGAAATTGGGAAGGATCACCTCTTGTGATCTGTGAAAGTGCGTATTCATCTTTGGAATGAAAGTGGGATCAATCCTTAGAATGACCCTGTCTGTATGAACAATACAAAGGTCCTCCCTTACAGACAACGCAGCCAGTTCAGATATTCTGCGTGCGGACGTGATGGCTATAAGAAAAACCGTCTTGAGTGACAAATGACGGAGACTAGTCTTACGTAACGGTTCAAATGGAGCCCCGGTGAGTGCTTTTAATACTAGGGGCAAACTCCAGGAAGGGTAACGATGAACCACCTGGGGGCAGATGTTCACCGCACCTTTCAGAAAGCTTTTGACTTGAGGATGTTGGCTCAAGGGTCGACGTGAATGACATGACAGGATGGTGGACAGCGCCACCACCTGCCTTCTGAGCGTGTTAGGCGCTAAACCCTTGTCCAACCCTTCCTGCAGAAAGTCAAGAAGGTTAGGAATTGAAGCTGAAGCGTCCTGGACACCGTTCTTGCCGCACCAGGCCGAAAATGCGTTCCACGTGGCCTCATATATTCTATTGGTGGAAGGTCGCCTGGACGCCTGGATAGTTTGGATGACCTTGTCAGAGAAGTCTTGTTTCCTCAGGAGATCCCCCTCAAGTGCCAGATGGCTAGTTGTAGCCACTGGGGGTCCGGATGACTGATGTGTCCCTGGCTGAGGGAGATTTGCTCCTGAGGTATTCTCCACGGGTTGCGAATGGAGAGACTGACAAGGTCGGCGTACCAGGGCCTCCTGGGCCAGTGAGGCGCCACAAGCAGGAGTTCTGCCTTTTCCGTTAACAGCTTTGACACTACATGTGGAATGAGAGGCAACGGCGGAAAGGCATACAGAAGGCTCGGGGGCCAACGGCTCCTCAGGGCGTCCGTTCCCTCTGCTAGAGGAGTGTAATAGCGGGAGAAGAATCGGGGTAGGTGTGTGTTGTTGTGTGTGGCAAAGAGGTCTACTTGCGGTTCACCGAATTTCTCCACGATCCGACTGAAGATGTCTGGATGCAGTCTCCATTCGGAGTGATCGATCGTCTGCTGACTCAGCCAATCCGCTTCCCGATTGCTTGTTCCCGCTATGTGGTCCGATCTGATGGACGACAGATGCCTCTCCGCCCATCTGCCCAGTGCCTCTGCCTCTCGCATGAGGCTTCTGGAGTGTGTGCCGCCTTGCCTGTTGATGTGAGCCTTTGTAGCAACATTGTTAGTAACAGTACATGATGTCCCACAATGTGAGGAGCAAATTGACGGAGTGCGAGGCGGGCCGCTCTCAGTTCCAGCCAGTTTATGCTGTGGCCCGCCTCCCTCAGTGTCCACGTGCCCTGAGCAAGTTGGCCCTGACAATGTGCTCCCCAGCCCAACAGGCTTGCATCGGTTGTCACTACTAGTCTTTCGGGCTCCTTGAAAGGAGACCCTTTTTGCACTGCTGCTGTTCTCCACCAGGCAAGGGAGCGGATCACCTTGGGTGGCAGGATTACCTTTCATAGTGAGTTGCTGGTTTTGGCCCTCTGCATTGGCAGGAGAAACCACTGCAGTTCCCTGGCATGAAGTCTGGCCCAGGGAACCACTTGTATGCACGAAATCATGATTCCCAGAAGTTGGGATAGATGCAAGATTGGCACTGACCTTTTCCTTTTGCACAGCCAGAGTTTGTTTTGGAGGTTTTTCATCCTGTCTGGCGACAGGAATATCTGGCATGTCTTGGAGTCTATGACGGCGCCGAGATGTTGGATGCGGGTCGTCGGCACCAGATGGCTTTTCTCCCTGTTCACCGAGAAGCCGTGTCTCTCCAGTGTCTGGATGGTTGTCTGAAGGTCTCTCCGTGCCTGAGCAAGGCTGGACGAGTGGATAATGATGTCGTCTAGATAGCATTCTAGACGAATCGGTCGGTTCCTGAGGTGGGCTGCCAGTACTGCCAGTATCTTTGTGAAGGTCCTGGGGGCAGACGAGAGGCCGAAGGGCAGGGCCCTGTACTGATAATGCCTCCCGTCGTAGTGGAACCTCAGGAACCTTCTGTGTGCCAAATGAATTGGGACATGCAGGTAAGCCTCCCTCAAATCTATTGATGTGAGTAGATCTCCCTGCCTTGTGCATTCTAGGATGGATTGGAGGGACTGCATCTTGAACCTTCTGTATGCTAAATGTTGATTTAGACACTTTAGATCCAAGATGGCCCTCCATCCCCCCGAGTTCTTTGGGACCAGGAAGAGGATGGAGTAGAATCCCCGCCTCTCCTGATCCCTTGGAACAGGTTCTATGGCTTTTATTGTGAGCAGATGGTCGATTTCCATCTGCATGAGAATCCTTTTCTGGGGATTTTTGGGGATTGGGCAACGGATGAACTTCCGTTGTGGAAATGATAGGAACTCTAGTACTAGGCCCTTCCTGATTGTGTTCAGGACCCAGGAGTCTGATGTGATCTCCTCCCACCTGTCGGCGTACATCAGGAGCTGACCCCCTATGGGAGGTATCCCTTGGTGGTCATTTCCCTCTACGAAACTGGCGGGAGTTGGAGCCGCCACGAAATGGCTTCTGAAAGGACTGCGACTGGTGTTGCCTGCCCCTGGTACTGTAGGAGTTCCTATCCTGACCCCTATCCCCCGTCTGAGAGAAGTTTCTCTGGTAGGTGCCTGAAGTGGAAGCTTGGTTATTCTCCTGAGCTCTAAAGGTCTGTTTCCTGAAGGAACCAGGTCCCTTGCGATCATGTTTCTTAAGGGTGGCTGGTAGTATTTTCCGTTTGTCTTTGGTCTCAATGGTAAACTTATCCAGGGCCTCCCCAAAGAGCTGTCCCCCTTTGAAGGGGGCGGAAGCGAGCTTCCACTTCGCCTTCATGTCCGCCTGCCAGTGGCGTAGCCACAGGAGGCGCCGGGAGGTAACATTGGACGCCAAGGCCCTGGACGCAAATTTTGCTGCGTTCAGGGAGGCATCCGCAGAATACTCTACCGCCGTGATGATTTTATTGATGTCGTGTTTCCAGCGAGATCCCCCAGAAGGGGGTCTGGATCTCAGCTGGCAGAGCCAGAGAAGAGAGGATCTGATAAAAAAGGAAGCAGAGGTGGATGCTCTGATGACCCAGGCAGCCGCCTGGTGAGTCTTATGACATGCCTTTTCAGAGCGCTTGTCTTCTGCTTTGAGGCCCTCTAGCAGGTCAGCTGGTAGATTTTGGGATGAAGTAAGGGTATGACTGGGGCATCTACCTCAGGTAACTTTAACACCTCTTCCATCTTAGATTCTACAGCGTAAAGTGATTTGTCACCTCCGCTGGGATTAGTGAGGGTGCCTGGTTGAATCCACTGCCTCTGGACCACGTCCAGAAATAAATCTGGCACTGGGATTTCATCTACAGTGGGAGTTGGTTCGTTAAATAGTCCCTCTTTATGGTCCTTAGAGGACGAAGAGGAAGTGGTGGTACCTTTTGGAGCAGCACCCAATTCAGTTGCAGCCTTTGCCTTATGCAGGATGGATTTGAACAAAGAGGGTTTGAACAACCCCGTGAAGGCTGGCTTATCAGGGGAAAGGTCCTCATCTGCGGATAATTCAAAATCATTGATTTCACCTTCTTCCCATCCTGATTCCTCAGTAGCCACTGAGATGCCAGGAGACGGGGGGTTTTCCTCCCTATTCTGAGTTGCTGGGGTTTTTGGTTTGGCTCCACTAGAAGTGGGAGCTTCCCTCTGCTGTAGGCCCTCAGCAATGCCTTGGGAGATGGCCTGAGAGATTATTTCTCTCATTTCAGCAGACAGATGGGACCCTTTGTCCTCCCTGGGACGGACTGGGGTAGGAGCGGGACGCTTCCTGCCCCTTCTGGTATTGTAATAGTCCCCTTCAGTGTTGAAGGCCTGACTTGGGCCCAATTCTTCTCTGACGGAGGAGCTGGGAGAATCGGGATACCCCCAGGAAGCATCTGGAGAGGAGTCCCTAGATATTTCCCCCGAGGAGGGGGGTGACCTGACCCCTGGGGGGGAAGCAGGTCTTTCCTCCCTAGTTTGTCTTGGGGATCGGACTGGTGAAGGCTCAATTCGGTTTGGAGACCTATCAGGCCTAGGAGGTTGTGGGGCCTTATTCTTTCAACTGCTTTCTTTGCCCTTGTCCCCACAGCCTTGGGGATCTGGAGATGCCCTTCTAGTACCGTTCCTGCCCCCTTTGCCCCCACTAGGAGCTAGATCTAATTTGCTCCTCTTTGAGGAAAGCCCAGCCTGCATTTCCCCTGACCCTTTGTCTGCCATGGTTGAGGTGGCAAAACAGGGTAAGATGGCTGGGATGGAGGTGGAGAAGGGCTCAAGGTGTGGCCAGTCGGCCTGAGAACGCCTATCGATTTACTGAGGGTTAGGAGGGAAGCCCGAGGGACAATACCCCCTAACCTGTCGGTGCCGCCTTTAGATTAGGCGGGAACCTGTAGCCAGATGAGGTGGGCCTAGCTGGAATCCCAGACGCGGCCCTCGAGTCGTTGGTATCCGTCACTGAGGTGAAAACACGTCTTGCGTTGTGTCCTGCTCTCCTCGGAGTGCCGTTTCACTAAGAAAATGGCCGCCGCTGTGCGCGCAGCTCTCGGCCCTGAAATTGCATGGTTTGCGGCCAAAAGCGCGTGAAACCTTTGCAAATGCAAGTGCTGAATCAGGCAAGCGGCAAAAAGCGTGCAAAAGCCTTAAAATGGCCGGCGCTAGTTCGGGGAGGCGGCGAAAGGCGCGCGAACCCCCTAAGGTAGCCACCGTAGCCACTGGACAAGGGAAATCCTTTCGCTACTCTGGAGAGCCTCAGCGCTCCTCCCAGGTAGCCTAGAAACGCGAAAGGGGCAAGCTGATCGATGCGGAGGTTTCCCGCCCTCAGCTTCGAGCGCCGGCAGCCGCCGGGTAGCTCACAGAACCCCGCGCTCCTTACTAACGTTTTCCTGATGGTCACTCCGGCTGTTGAATTTCTCTTTCAATTCTCCTGGCGTGTCAACCTTTAAGGAATTTATTCTATTATTTGATTACTCGTTAATTAATTTTGGGGAGTACAGTATAACTGTCATAAGACTGAGGAACTCCCCTGCAACAGTCCAAACAGGCGGACTGAGTTTTTAAAACTGAATTGCAGAGGCAAAGGGAGGCGTGGTCAACAATAAAAAACTCACTCAGTCCTAGGGCAGTTAGACTGTGTTAACCCATGCTTGGACTGTCCAAGCAGCGCACAGGAGAACAATCCAAATGGAATCAAACTAAGAACTGGCCACATTTTAAAGGAAAGTACCAGAGAAAGATCATTGTTGAAATTTTATTTTATTTATGTATTTGTATCTTGCCTTTATCATTTTTATAAATAACTCAATGTGCCAAACATATCTAACATGCCATTCACTTCCAAATTTTTCATATAACACCACCCCGTGAAGTGAGAATGACTTCTTTAAGTTTACCTGGTTGGTTTTCATGGTTAAAGCAGAACTAGAATTCACGGTCTCTTGCTTTTTAGCCTGATGCTTTAAGGACTTAACCAAAACTGACTCTTTCGTTTGAAATCCTAAAAGAGAGTGTAGGAAATTTGTCTTTTCATGCTAGCTCAAAGGAAACATAGGAACGTGCCGCATATCCCATTTGTCAGTGCCATAGGTATTACATATTATTTTGCCTTATTATAGGGGTGTCCAAACTTGGGAACTTTAAGACTTGTGGACTTCAACTCCCAGAATTCCCCAGCCAGCCATGGTGGCTGGGGAATTCTGGGAGTTGAAGTCCACAAGTCTTAAAGTTCCCAAGTTTGGACACCCCTGCCTTATTACAATACTAAAAATAATTGTTACCATTCAAAAGGTTCCCTAATTTTCAGGATTTTGTATGGATTTTTCTCTGTAATTAACAAATGTGGGGTGGGAGGGTTGTCACTTCCCAAAAAGATTGTTTCTTTGATACCCCTTTCTAGATTGTGCTTTCCCTTTTTGTTTTGTTAATGTATGAAATGATGAAAGAAAGCTTGAATCCATTACAGTCTGCTTATGTTACAGTGGAGTCTGCTCCAAGATTGGTACCAGAGGTGGTATTCTACAGGGTGGCCCTGCCCTCTACGGCATCCCATTTAGGCCATTTTTCCCCAAAAGCACATGTGCGGAAGGCTGTGCGCATGCACGGAGGTGGCACATGCGAGCAAAGCATGCACTCACGCTCACATTTGCAAACTGGTGGGGAAGGTAAGTGAATACCACCTCATATTGGTACTAGTTTACTCTGGTTGAAATCTTGGGAGATTTCTTTCATATCCAGCTGAGATTAGGTGACCTTATTCCTTTGCTATGGCTGCTTACTATATTGAACTCTGGCTTACAGAAACTGCTCAGAGCACCTTACAAGGAATATTATCAAAATACTTTGAAGAGGTTGAATTGATTATCTACCCCCCCCATCTCTCCGCTATATTTTATTTATCTTTAATTTCAGTCTTTCAAAAAGCAACATAATTTTGCATACTGTTGTTTAGAATAATACTGCTTTTGGAACGAGCGGGTAGAAGAGGAGAAAAAAAAAAACCCCATCCAGATGGATTTTGTGCATTTTTAAACAATAATGGATGTATACAGTTGAATATCAACAGTCACATATTTGCTTTAAGCTTCCAAACAACTACACAATCAGAGCCTTGTGGTGTCTTAAAGGTGGGAAACTAATGAGATCATATGCTTGAGTGGTTTAGATATTTGTGGCACAGAAATTCTCCCCCCCACCATCCTGCTTTCAAGGTTATAATCACATGCCCTGCAGCTCTATGTTTCTTTATTTATTTCCTTAATGGCAACATTTTTTATACTTCCATAAATAAAAATCATCTACGCAATTCGCAAATAAATGTTAAAGCCAGGAAGGTTTATTCATACTTGGCAGGCGTGAGGATGTTGAAGAGTTTTATGCAAAATAATCACAAGCATTATTTTTTATTGTCTATTTTACTTCTTTTCCTTGATAAAATCTAATTCCCTGGAGATCCACCCCCTCTCTCTTTAACTTTTCATCTTGTGTCATTTCCCCAATCAAAAAATAATAATTATATTTTTCATATTTGCTTCCCATGGGACAAGTAGGAAATTTGACCAGAAAATTGGTACAGTCTCTTTCCCACCTTCTCTTTTCTGACTGCTGGTATATACCCTTCCTTTCATTAACATCTCTTGAATAATATATAGTTTATTCCTTGCTAGAAAGGAGAGCAAAAAAGAGAGAGAGACAGATTTACTACTATTGTTTTCAGTCCATGGTCTCTGTCTCCAAATTGTCTAGTAGTGGTGAACAGAATGATAACTAAAAAAATCAATCCTTTGTTTCCACATTAGCAATTTAGGTCGGAATGGCCATTCTTTGTTCACTAATTATTTATGGAGATGTCAAGGAGCCAGCCTACTGCATTCTCATGTAGTGTGTTCAATCTCTCTCCACACATCCATTAGTTCAGACCTCAGCTGTAGCGATTTTTTCCCCTCCCGATTGCAAAGGAATATAAGGCAGCTCTAGCCTGCTCAATGTACCCAACTACTAGACTTCCAGAACTACTGTGACTTGAATGAAAAGCTTTCTTTCTGCAAATTCAGCAGATTTTGTCCCTTTCTGTTCTATGTTCTTATATAAAGGTGACGTATACGAGCTGCAGTGGCACAGTGGTTAGAGTGCAGTACTGCAGGCTACTTCTGCTGATCACCGGCTGCTAGCAGTTTGGCAGTTTGAATCCCACCAGGCTCAAGGTTGACCCATCCTTCCATCTTCCAAGGTCGGTAATATGAGTACCCATATTATTGGCAGTTTGAATCCCACCAGGCTCAAAGTTGACCCATCCTTCCATCCTTCCAAGGTCGGTAAAATGAGGACCCAGATTGTTGGGGGCAATACGCTGACTCTGTAAACTGCTTAGAGAGGGCTGTAAAGCACTGTGAAGCGGTATATAAATCTAAGTGCTATTGCTGTTGCCTAATTATATTATTGATAATATATCCCTCCCCTCCTTTGGAAAAAATATCCTTTCAAATGTTGTTTCATGTCACTTATTTGTTAAACCAGGGGTGTCAAACTTGCATCGTCACGTTGTCATCATGCAACCTATCACAACTTTTTTCCCCTTCACTAAAACAGGCATGGGTATGGCCAGTGCATGACACATCCAGCCCTTGGTCAGCAAGTTTGACACCTCTCTGTTAAACTGAGAATTTACTTTTTGCTGAAGGCCATGTGGAAGCTTTAATTATTATCTCTTTCTTCCTTTCCCCCATCTCTGCATTTTTAGACAGCAAAAGTATCTCAATATATAAAGGGGGAGGTGCACTCAGGTGACTGCAGGAAACTAGTGCTTCAGAAGCTCTATAGCAGATAAGCAACCGGTTGTATCTTGAAATAGCATATTTGGGAATCTGCATTTTTTCTTAGAATACGTAGCAATGGATGTGTTGTCAAGAGTGAATTTTCAGAGTGAGATATCTGCGTGTATCTAATGCAGGAAGGGAAATGTGTCAGCTAAGCCTTCATATTCTTGATATGTGATAAATTTGTCAGAATTATGTTTACTCCCCACCCCCAGAAGCTCAGAGTAGCATATTCTTTTCCACTCCAAAACAATAACCCTAACACTGTCCAGTCTGAAGTCATACATTGAGTTTCCATGGCTAAAATGGACTTGAACTTGGATAGGTATTCCCCATTTTATGGAATAGATATTCCCTATCTTAATTTGAAAGCTAAAATATACAATGCTGGCTCTTCAAGGCAACTGCAGAACTTACAGTGTTTCCCAGTGTCTTCTGAGTTGGACAGATGAGTTGAGTTTCCTCTGATTCAGCTACAGAGTAAAAAGGGAATGCCATTTCAAATTGAGGATGGGGTATTTTTCCATATTTTTTTCTTTACCTGGGCTGGGCTGATTTAGTCTCTTCTAAAAGGTTTCATAGGCAATCTTATTGGTTAATCCAATCTTAATCATTCTAGTTAGCTATTACCACATTCACAAACCCTGTCAAAAGCTTGATTTTCCTAAGTTATATAAAACACATGGAAAGGTTATCCTCCCAGACAATTGTTTGCCAGTTTACAATCCCTGTGAAAAAATCCCTCATTTTTTTATTCTTCTTTTGCATTCACAGTATAGAATGAATTCTTGCCCATAATCCTGGCTGAAATTGTTGGAAAAGATACTTGCTGCAAAAGTCTCCTGATACTGATTTTGGTGAGAGTTTCTTTGCAGGAAGAATGATACTTTGAGAATTAGGCATCTTTACTTTCATATCAACAATTTAGGTTGTTTTTCAAAACAATCAACAGCCCACAGCATGGGCTGAAAGCATGAAGGAGTGGGGATGCTAGTGGGGATACATTTTGATTTACACATGCATTTTTATATGTGTACTTATATATATATCTATGCATATACATATATCCCTTGGACTGCAAGGCAATCAAGCAAGTCAGTGGTAGAGGAGATCAACCCTGACTGCTTTTTAGAAGACCAGAGCCTGAAGATAAACTCAAATACTTGTGCCACCTAATGAGAAGGAAGGATTCACTGGGGAAGAGCCTAATGCTGGGAAAGATTGAGGGCAGAAGAAGAAGGGGACGATAGAGAATGAGATGGCTGGATGGAGTCACTGAAGCAGTAGGCGTGATACATACACACACACACACACACACACACACACACACACGTTTTCATAGATTTTCACGGGTAGGTATGCTGGTTTTGTTGTATTCAGGTCTTTTCCCGTGTAAGATTGAGATTGTTTTGGCAACGTTTCAGCAAGGTCTCACTCGCCGTCTTCAGGCTGGGTTATTCTTCAGCCTGGGTTATGGGCTTAAAGTGTGATTGGAGCTGCTGACTTTCTATAAATCTTGGTGTGTGTGTGTGTGGAGTGCTGGCTTTGTTTCAGTAAGTGGAATGATTGGTTGTGTGATTGTATCATGATTGGTAGATTGGTGCTGATTGGTGCTGGCTGTGTATCTATTGTTGTTTCGTGTTGTAATGGCCTGCGTGGGGTCTGGGGATCGTTTGTTGACTAGGGCTGGTTTCCAGATGTCTAGTAGGTGGGAGGTATCATCACATTTATTCATGTTGTGGGGGGTGTTTCTCTATTTCGATAGCTTCCATAATTATTCTCTTGTTGAAGTGTTCTGTTTTGGAGATTAACCTGTTTCCTTTAAAATTAATTTCATGTCCTGTAGCTTTAAGGTGCTGGAAAAGGGAGGAAGTTTTTTCTTTTTTTCTTACTGCATTCTTGTGTTCTGCAATGCGTGCATTTATTCTCCTGTTTGTTGGTCCTATGTATGTTGTAGGGCAGATTTTGCATGGTAATTCGTAGACTCCTTGGTTTTCTAGCTGGATTTTGTCTTTGGAGTTTCTTAAGATGTTGGCTATTTTTTGGTCAGTGTTGAAGGCTGTCTTGATATTGTGTTTGTGGAGAATTTTGCTGATTTTATCTGTGGTGCCTTTGGTGTAAGGGAGGAGGGTGATGCCGTTGTCCTGTTCCGGGTCTTGGTTTTTGGGGGGAGTCTCCCTTTGGATTAAGTTGGTAATTGTTTTTCTTTGAAATCCATTGGAGATTAATATGTTTGTGAGAGTGTGTAATTTAGTTTTCAGGTAGTCTTTGTCGGCTAAGCGTTTGGTTCTGGAGATGAGGGTCTTGGCTACAGAGTTGATCTGTGCAGGGTGGTGATGGGATTGTGCGTGTCAGTAGCGGTTGGTGTGTGTTTTTTTCTGGTAGATGGTGTGTCCTAGGGAGCCATTGGGTTTTTTGTAGATTAGGACGCCCAGAAAAGGAAGTTGGTTGTTTGCTTCTATTTCCATGATGAGTTGTATTTTGGGGTGTAGGCTGTTGAGATGTGTGAGGAAGTTATCCAGTTTTTCTTTCCTGTGTGGCCAAATCATGAAAGTGTCATCAACATATCTAAGCCAGAGTTTCGGTTTGTGTTCAGATTTATCTAAGGCGTTAGTTTCAAAATGTTCCATATATAAGTTTGCGATGACGGGTGAGAGGGGTGATCCCATGGGTGTTCCTTCTATCTGTTTGTATCATTATGGATGAAGTATGTGTTGGTTAGGCAGTGGTTGGTCAACACTGACCAAAAAATAGCCAACATCTTAAGAAGACCCAAAGACAAAATCCAGCTAGAAAACCAAGGAGTCTACGAAATACCATGCAAAATCTGCCTACAACATATATAGGACAAACGAACAGGAGAATAAATGCACGCATTGCAGAACACAAGAATGCAGTAAGAAAAAAAGAAAAAACTTCCTCCCTTTTCCAGCACCTTAAAGCTACAGGACATGAAATTAATTTTGAAGGAACCAGGTTAATCTCCAAAACAGAACACTTCAACAAGAGAATAATTATGGAAACTATTGAAATAGAGAAACACCCCCACAACATGAATAAATGTGACGATACCTCCCGCCTACCAGATATCTGGAAACCAGCCCTAATCAACAAATGAGCCCCACCCACCACCCAGGCTGTTACAACACGAAACAATAGACATAGCCAGCACCAATCAGCACCAATCTACCAATCATGATACAACCACATAACCAATCATTCCACTTACTGAAACAAAGCCAGCACTCCACTATGTATACCCACACACACAGTTTTGGAAAATGCTTTGGAAAGTCTGTAATATAGAAGACTGTGTGGAAGTAGCCTCAATCATCCACATTTCGTAGGGAGCCTATTCCGGTTTATTCCACTTCTTTAGACTATAACTTATTTTAGTATGTTGCTAAAACAAAGGAGCAGGATTGTTTTTATTGTACCTATGGAATATGTGTTGAGTGGGTTTCCCAGAAACAATATGAAGAACCAAAACAAACACTTCCAGAAATGTGAAGTCAATGGTGCTTAATTGGTCTGAAAGCAAGAACCACTGGCTTAAAGCAAATATGGATTTTACTCAATTCAGAGCTTTCCCTTGTCAATCAGAGTTTATTGAGACTTCCAGGTACATGCAAGATTATTGTTATTTCATTACTGTATAGACCTCATCAGCACATGATGAGAGAATGGCTATTTCTGGCTCTCTGGGGAAAGGTAAGAGATAAACATTTTGAACATATCCGTCTTTGCTTTTCCTTCCAGTTTCTGCATTGTAGAGAGTTATATTAGTCCCTTGGTGACACATGTGATGCATGTGTGCTGCAGATAGGAAGAATCTAAAGAGGAATCATTTTAGGATCCAATGTAGCCTTTGATCCAGTGCAAAGGGTTCTACATTTGACTGGGAGAAAGGTCAGAAAAAATGAAATTGAATTAAATTAAATTACACTTAAATTCATTAAATGCAGTTAATGTGATTGCTTTCGTGAAGGTAATAATTTCCTGCTTAGACCACATTAAAATTTTTAATTTGGTAAAGTGCTTCGGAGGGGTCGAGGAGAGAGTTGCAAATTGTGAAGCCTGATTATACAAACCATTGGTGCTTTATTTATTAAAATTGTTTCTACTTCCCATGGTTTTATTAATTTAGCGAAATGTGGCTTTGTGTTACAGATACACTTTTGTGCAAAAATACATGTTTACACTACCCACGCAATAGTTCTTAGTTGGAAAAGACTTCTTCTTCCATGCTGGAGGAAACATATTAAAATCTGAAGCTGAATAATTAATGCTCCAAGGGATGAATGATCTCATGTATATATACAGTATATATATTGCATCTTGAGTGCAATACTTGGGAAATTAAAAGGCTCACAGAGATGATAGAGAATGCTAAGTGTCAGTTATTTAATTCTCAGCCTCTTTAATGGTGTATTTTATGCTGATGCCATCATCCTACCTGTTTGTATCCCAAGGCTGCATCATACAGCCTTTAAGAGTTCTATTGACCTATGCATGCATTCAGAGTCGAACAGTATTCAAAAGAAGAGTAATTAAACTAGAGAAGCTGAGTTTCATAGCCAAGGTTGTTATTGATTTGCACTGGTCATTTCTTTTCTTTTTGACATTTTATATGTTCCAACCTTGACCTAGCATATTTAAGCCAGCAGACTCAAAAGTAGAGATACATCCTATTTTGACCCAGAAAATCTCAATGGATTTGGATTTGGAAGCTTCAGATTAGGAACATTAATGACAGTAATAGAAAATTATTATATGCTGCAGCATCACATGTCTATCACTGCATACATGATTAATAGACTCGGGTGATGGGCATAAGTGCCTTTTGATAGTGGCCACATGTTATGGAGCTCTTTTGGAAATGCTTTGCTTGGTAGTTAAAATGCAGACATTTTGTTGCTGTTTTTCTTCAAGGATGAAGAATGGATGAAAAATTAGGACACGGATGATCTCAGACTATAGTTTCAAAATCTCTGAAACTGTTTAATAAGACAGGGTAGGACCATACCACTTAAGGTCCACACCATAGGAATCTTAGATGCTCGTCTCCATCTGGATATGCAAATTATGTATGTATGTATGTATGTATGTATGTATGTAAAGGTAATACACACACACACACACACACACACACACACACTACAGAACCATCAAGAAAAAATAATTATTATACAAAGAACAAAGAAAATCTATGATACTGGGATTAAAATAGGCTAAACACGACAATAAGTAAATAAATTAATCAATGAATACATACTGAATTGAATTGAATTTATTAAATTTGTTAGCCGCTCCCTCTCCACAAAGGGACTCGGGGCGGCATACAATAAATAAAAACACATATTATACAATTAAAACATTTCATGGAGGAGGTGTCAAAATCGCATAGTACAATACATAGGAATAGTCATAATAAAATTAAAATTAAAATACCCCAATATAAAATTACAAATTTAAAAGATTGCCAGGAGGATAAAGATGGAACTATAATTGAGCCAGGCCAGCTAGTTGAAAAAGGTGGGTCTTGAGTTTTGAACGGAAGGAGCGGAGGTCGGTAGTAATCCTAATGTCGGGGGGGAGGTCATTCCAGAGGGCTGGGCCCATCACAGAGAAGGCCCTGCTCCTGGGCGCCGCCCTCTGGCACTGCTTAGTGGACGGCACCCGGAGAAGTCCCTCTCTGTGAGAGCGAATTGGTCGTAGGGATGTATGGGGCAGGATACATATTCCAATAAAGAAGAGTTCCATATTATAACCAGAAATAGCAATATATGATTAACTCAGTCCTAAGCATATAATTGATTTCAAATATTAATGTCATCTTCTCATTTTTAGAACACAAACACTTTCAAAAATTAATAGCAATGACATATTATGGGTGCCTTTTGTAAAATAAGGAGAGTTAATTTCTTTCCAGTTATATAAAGTTATGCTGTTTGCTCACCCCAGGCTCAAAAGAACCAAAGTTCATCCTAATTGTCAAATACATATTTAGGACTATAGTTGAACCTCACATTATGATTCTCAATTATAATATTTCTTTTGAAATAATTCGGAATTTAACAAATTATACCGAACAGAGAATGAACATTGTAATGCTGATTAAGCAAAATCTTTCAAATGTCTTAAAGGGCATGAAATGCTATTAAGGGATTATTATTTTTAAGTCATTGAGTTTCCATGCAAATTTATTAGCTTTCTGTTACCTTGAAGAAGCAGCATCTATCTGTGGGCAAGTGGAAAAGTTGGTGTGTTGATTTGCAATAAATCAAGTCAGCTTCTTAGAAGAATCAGAAATGTTGAGCTTGTTGATTGAAAGGTCAGCAGTTCAGCGGTTCAAATCTCTAGCACTGCATAATGGAGTGAGCTCCTGTTACTTGTCCCAGCTTCTGCCAACCTAGCAGTTCTAAAGCATGTAAAAAATGCTAATAGAAAAATAGGGACCACTTTTGGTGGGAAGGTAACAGCGTTCCGTGTGCCCTCGGCATTTAGTCATGCTGGTCACATGATCACGGAGACCTTGTCAGACAGTGCTGGCTCTTCAGCTTTGAAACAGAGATGAGCACTGCACCCTAGAGTCGGGAACGACTAGCACATATGTGTGAGGGAAATCTTTACCTTTACTGTAATATTTCATTGCTATCTTCAACCTAGAAATACGGAGAAATTTTCTGACAGTGAGAACAATCAACGAAAAGAAGAGATTGGATTGCCATTTGTCAGAAATGGTGTAGGGTCTCCTGCTTGGACGGGGGTTGGACTAGATGACCTACAAGTTCTCTTCCAACTCTGTTGATCTGTTAATCTTGAATTTGTCAGAGGTAAGCATATTTTTCAACATTAAATGACTGTAACCAAACACTTAACAATCTTATAGTTAATTTTTACCATCATAATAATACAAAACCTAAAACAAGATGAATATATGACATCAGCAAGTATGTAGGCCCAATTAGCAAAAGAAAGCTCAGGACTGTATTCGTTGGAAACATGCAGAAGAAGCCTTCATCCTACAATGGATAGACAATGGCTAAAATGATGGTGAAAAGCCAAGACTCAATAGCCAGTTATGCATTTAAGGACATGACTAAAATTTAGCAGATATTAAAAATAAACAGGCTTTTAATTGCTGATCCTTTTTTTTTTTTTGGTTACCCATCATTTTCAAGGAAGGAGTTGTTTTCTGGCTTAAAAGTTAAGGAAAACCCTGGGTGAGTTGATCATTGTGCTTTATTCCCTCTAGAATAAAGTAGGGTTTGTTTCTACTTTTTAATTATTGATTGATCAATAATAATTTATTATTATTATTATTATTATTATTATTATTATTATTATTATTATTATTATTATGGTTTTTTTAATTGATATTTTTTTTCTATGATTCGGATGACTTTTTTCCCTCTATCAATCAAGATAAGGGGAAAATCATTTTTGATGATGTCCCTTTCTCTGCAGCTTCTTGCCCTGGATTCCAGAACACAATTGTAGGAGGCAATAAGAAGATTTAAGATGTAATAAGAAGGTGGAGGAAATAAATATTCTTTTTTTAGTAAAAGGACATCACCTGCATTATCTATCTTTTTCTAGCACTTTAATTTAGTTTCTAATGAATTTGCTTAAATTATTTAAACAATGAGCAAGGATATAAAATTGTAACAAATGAGTAAAATAAATAGCTATAAGTCTTTGGATACATTGGTTGGACACTTATTGAAGTGGACTGACATTTGGGCTGGCAAAACACATTTCCTTGCATATTTGTCAGAGGAAAGCCCATAAAGTCTTCATAAAGAGAGCCAGCTAAATGCGACACTTTATGGAACAGTATCTCTCCAAACGGCATAAAATTGCATTGGGGACTACTGTTTCCTTCATGGAAGGAAAATTAGCTTAATTTGTAGAGATGGGAATCTGTACTCCCATGGATATCATATTAACTCATACCAGTTTAGCCAGGTTTGCCACTGGCCAGGAATGATGGGAACTCTTATCTAGTAGAACCATAGTGCCCTAAATACATTGTTCACCAACCCATACAATCCCCCAAACCAGCACTTCACCTCACAATGACTCTCACCTGATGTGACCTCCCCAACACAATAACCCCCTGGAAGACTTTCACCTGACATGACCCACACCTGACCCCTCACCTGACCTCTCACAAAACCCTCACATTATGTGACCCATAACTGATCCCTCACAAGACTTTCACCTGGCATGATCTACACCTGACCCATCACAAGATCTTCATCTGACATGACTCTCACCTCATCCATCCCAAGACCTTCATCTGATGTGACCCATCACATCTGATCCCACCCCAGGACCCTCACTTTACGCAATCCATCACAAGACCCATCACAAAACCCTCACCTGACCTCCACATCACAAGACCTACTGATCACACAAAGCCCTTATAAGCAGAAGAACACTGACACTGACATCCCCTAAATTGAAGACGTTACCTAGCCTGATAAACCTTTGGAAACCAATCCACAAGATCAGAGAATGAACCTCCACCCTCATTGTTCACCAGTTCTTCCCTTTCATCAGAAGACGGTGTGGCAATAGAGAAACTAGCTGCTCATTCCTGGTGTCCAAAAATAAATTTAGTTCTAACCCAATATTTTTTATGAAAACAAGCTCTAGGTGGATGGCCTATAGTTGTCTGAAGCAAATAAATAAATAAGTTTAGTGTTTTTTTTTTGCTACTAGAATATTGTTTCAACTCCAGTGCTCTCACAAATAAAACTTGTTTTGCTGGCGACTCTGCTGAGTACCAGTGAATGAAACAAAGATAAATCAAGTAGCTGGCTATAAAACAAGAGTGAAAAACAATTTTAAAGCATCACATTGTCCTTTGATGTCTCCAATAAAGGGTTCATTTCCTTTCTGAAACATGCCAAACTCAAAACAGTTTTGGCTGGTGCGATATAGATGGCAATATTAAGTTTTTAGCTGCACTAAAAATGCAAGGAAAATTGGTATGACTTATATTCATGTTTGTCTAGGGAATAAACAATGGTGTCTAGGATGGGGAGGAACCAATGGGTTACAGCTAGTTAAAAATGGGCAAATAAATATGTTGTTTTTTACAAAGGGCTGAATTAAGTAAGAGTTAACACTATGCAATGATAGATATAAAGAAAATCTATGTTTATGAGCCGCTGAGGTGCAGTGGTTAAAGTGCAGTATATAAGGCTACTTCTGCTGATCACCAGCTGCCTGCAGTTTGGCAGATCAAATCTCACCAGACTTAAGGTTGACTCAGCCTTCCATCCTTCTGAGGTCAGTAAAAATGAGGACCCAGATTGTTGAGGGCAATATGCTGGCTCTGTAAACCGCTTAGAGAGGGCTGTAAAAGCGTTGTGGTGGTATATAAGTCTAACTGCTAATGCTATTGCTATGTGGTCACCAGGAGTTGAAAACAACTTGATGACACATAATCGATCAATTATGATATATACAAAACATGATAAAACCAGCCCCAAATTTATCCATCTCTAAATGAAATAATAGAAAAGTTAAGGAACTATCCTATAATAGTTGAGATGGTATGCTAGGGCAATGTGATTTCACGATAGTTGGAGGTTTTATCCTTGGAGTTCTGAATTCCATGCCTGGCTTTTGCACAGAGAAAATTTCTGTGATAGTTGCCTCTCATGTTGTCGGGTCTTAAAACATTGTCTTCTTTTCATAGCTATAGTTTCCCCATTTTTTTCAATACTTATCGAGGAGAATATACCATAAACTGTGAGATAATTTATTTCTATTTCAAACATAGGATCATAAAGCTGGAAGAGCTAATTGAATTCATCGAGTCCAATATCTTGTTTGTTTGTTTATTATGTTACATGAGTATCAAAGAAATTACTCTGGGCGGAGTAACTAGATTAAAAGTAAATAAAAACAAATACATGTACAAAAATTAAAACACATAGCAACTGAGAACAATCACAAGTAGCCATTAGCATGTCAGGAAGTGGGTTCCTTCACATACCCAGAACCTCAGGCTGAAGCACAGAACCAGATCTTTGAGGCTTTATGAAAGTCCAGTCGAGCTGGGTCCTGTCTGATCTCAGAAGGAATAATATACTAGAGGGAAGGCAACAGAATAGAATACGATAGAATAGAATTCTTTATTGGCCAAGTGTGATTGGACACACAAGAAATTTGTCTTTAATGCATATGCTCTCAGTGTACATAAAAAGACAAGATACCTAGCCAACATAGCAGAAAAGGCTCTCTTTCTGGGCTCCATAGGCTGAAATTCTGTAGCTGATGGGACCCAGAGCAGATCCCTCCTGCCAGATCAGCTAGGATGGGAAGAAACAAGTGATGAGAGGTAATTCCTTATGAAAGGCTTTAAAAATAAGTACATGCGCATTAGTGGGAATTCATAAGAAAGAATCCCTGGTAAATGTCTCTCTTACTAAAACAAATCTTGCACACCTACTGCCTAGATAATAGGGTTAACAATAAATTACTTAATCCTGGACTTTCAGATGGCAATGCATTTATAGGTAGGACTGCTCTTGCAGATAAAACAAGCCTCATAAATAATCTATTTATCAACTGCTAACTCTTAATAAACTTTCCAAAGATTATTTTCAAAGGTTAAATAGAAACCTGAAAAATTTATGAAGTTGGCTGCACTTTCGTCACAGATAGGATATAACTAACCCAGTCTTATATTCACCTATCAAACTACCGAGATTGGAATGGTTGATCGGAGCCTATGCACCAGCACAAATATAAAGTGCTGGTTTATGTCCTGAAGTGAAAGCATTTCAAGGCAATTTGCATAACAATTGCATTAAATGACACATCTTCTTGCAAAAGGCAAGGATGCATGTTATCAGAACATGATCCATTGGATAATGGGCAAGGTGGAAGCTTAAATGCTACCTTGTAAAAAACAGGATCTGGGGCAGTGAATGAAAATATTCATTATCTTCCCCTTCCCTTCCTTGCCAAAGTAATCAACACAAACTGCAGAGTTGAGCAAAAGACTGGCTCAAAGATTTTGAGCTGACACAAGCAAATGCTTTAGCCATGTGCTATAAGCATAAGAACGAGATGGGATAAAATATAGTAAATGTAGGAATGTTGTTGGTGAAAATACTGGATAACAAGTCATCATATAGCATAAGCACTTCCCAGTTAAACTGGCTAAAATAGAATTTAAAGTAACAAAAATGAGTTAGAGAATTAGTATAACGGTATTATTATATTTAGAATCGGTCGTGTGTGTCTGTATGGATGTTCCCTAATTTCCCAAAGATAATAAAAATAAATGACATTTCATCCTTCAAGGTGACTTTTTGTTTTTTGACAAAATCAAAAGCACATCTATAGCAAACCACTGTTTTAAACACATTCTCTCTTCGGCAGAAGGGATGATTCAGAGACTAAAGAACATGTGGCCCAAATGAATGTTTACTTTCACGATGGCCCAATGTGGCTCTAACTAATGAGAGAGGGATCCTCTGAAGAGAACATGTTACTCATTTCTGTCAGGGACAAGAGGTTGAAAATAGAGCATGTCAAATGTCTGCTTTTGCAGTTTTCTGTTTCTTTTTGTAAAACTTGCAGAAACTCATCAGCTTATCTCCCTCACTTGGGAGATAATGAGACCTCTGCTGACTTTTATTTTATCTAAAAATAAATGCATGGATAAAAGAAAGAAATTAAAGCAGTAATACTCAGTCCCTTTCCTTGGCTCTGTACTTTTAAAGGTCTGTCAATGCTATACATTTAAATGCAGACACAGACGTACACATAGATATATGCATATATACTATGGGTTGTAGGTGCATGTATGTGTACATGTTTGTATATATGTATGTGTGTGTGTGTGTACTAGTATAGTGGTTAAGGCATGAAGCTACAAACCAGAAGACTAAGTTCTAGTCCCATTTTAGCCACAAAGCCATTGGGTTACCTTGGGCCAGTCACTCTCTCTCAGCCCTAGGAAGGAGGCAATGGCAACCCACTTCTGAAAAATGCTACGAAAAAAGCTAGAAGCACTACATGCAGAAAACCCCCAGGAATTAAGACTAACTTGAAAGTGGAAACTCTCCCCCCCAAAACAACCCTGTGCATTCTCCATACCTTCCAAAAATAAGTGAAGCATTAACACTTTTGCTGTGTTGGGAAGAAAAGCCTGTAGTGGGATTTGGGGAGAAGCAAATAAATCAAAAGTCAGAAGCTATTTTGGCCATGATTATAAAAGAAGAACAAGAAGTCAAGAACTAAAGGAAGATTCCTCACAACTTCTGTCAAGAAATCTTATCTGTTCAAGACAATAGCCACTTCCCTGTCGATCATAGGGTTTAAAGAAGAAGGGGATTGTTTGTCAGTTAATAGCTCTATATTAAACACCCTCTGACAGGATGTGAGCCAAATACTTGTTACCCCAGACAGTTTAATAGAGTGTTGTGGAGCAAATGTCACCCGTGACAAAATATTGTTGGAAGAGCAAAATTGAAGGCAATCTCAATTTGTTTGATTTAGATATGTTGCACAATACGGTGGGGAGTTCCTTGAATAGACTATACATCGTCTCTTCAGGATAACAGTTTTTGGAACAAATAAAATTCATAGTAAATGTTAGATACTTGCTCTAACTACAGTGGTTTCCACCAAGGTCCTCTGTTCTGGCAGGAACAGAGGTTTAATCCCATTGGTCGAAGGGTCTGACAGCTCCCTATAAAAGGGCTGCTGTCAGACTCAACCTTCACTGGATTGTTCTCACTTGTTGTACTTAATAAAGAGCTGTTGTTACCGTTAAGTCTGTGTGTGCCTATCCATTACCCTATCTAACAGTAAAGATATCCTGTAGCAGGCAGCATAAAAAAACAAAATATAAAGATTTGCTGTAGAATTATCTTGATCTTTGAAGTCAGTACTTCTAAGATAATATTGCAGCTTTGTATGTCTGTCAACCACCAGAATTCAAAGAAATGTGCAATTACCATATTTTTAGGAGTATAAGACGCACTAAGATTTTGAAGAAGCAAATTAAAAAAAAAGTTTTTGCACTCCACAAACCTCCCAAAAACGGCCTGTTTTTTCTGAAAATGGGTCCGTTTTTTAATTAAAAAAGGGCATGCATAGCCTTTAGGAGGCTTATAGAGTGCTCCTGGAGGTTGGGGGGGGGGCGAAAGTGAGCAAAAAATGCCCTGTTTTTCACTCATTTCTGCCCTCCCCAGCCCCCAGGAGCACTCTATAAACCTCCTAAAGGCTATGTAGGGCCATTTAGGTTAAGGGGACAGGGTTTTGGGAGGCAAAAATGCTGTATTCAGTGTATAAAACACACCCAGATTTTCAGCCTCTTTTTTGAGGGAAAAAGGTGTGTCTTATACTCAGAAAAATACGGTATATGTACATAGAGATAATTAGGGGTGTGCTTCTTGGACAAATTCCACCCTCCTTTAAATTGCCATGAATGAAAGCAGCTTTCCCTGTGATTATGTTAGGAATTTTCAATGAAAAAAATGGTCACAATCTTCGTTAACATATTTTTCCTTAACGTATAGCTGTTTTATTGGAGATCTATTAATAGAGATTACTTAAAATAGAAATGTTCAGAATGCAAACACATAGCTTTTAATGAGCTGGGACTGTCCAAGTCTGTCCTTTTAACCTGCTTTGCATCTAGATTAACAGCAGAGAGACATTTTATATAAGCAAGTGGGTTCTGGCCCCCACTTTAGCATATAGAGAACACATAATTTATTGCTACTTTAATATTGATAATTATAAATATAATAGAGGTTGCCTTGTACATATTAATACTTTGATGTTACTTTCAGCTGCAATGCCCAGGATTCACTCTGATGCACTTTAAGTGTTTGTGTATCTTTTAAAGATGCTACATAAATGAAAAGTCAGTCCTTCCTATTAATTATTTACCCCGCCATGCTCAATTGCTTGTCCATGGCGCTTTTTGCTTTGCCTGCAAAAATCACTTTGCACTGATAGCCGACACAGAGGAATAATTTTGGAGCACATAGCAAACATGACCTTTTGTGTTTAGAATACTACAAGCACTGATTGCCCAGGAGAAAAATGGACTCCGTCTTCTTTGCTATTCACAAGGTTCTCATTAGAGCTTCAGATCATAACATTAGTTAAATGCCAGGGGAGCCTCCCCTACTTATCAAAACACTACTTCACTACAGTCTTTACAATAGATTCCAGAATGGTAGAAAAAAAATTCTGCACGGCTTGTACAATGCTTTCATTGCCAACACCCTGCATTTCAATGCGAGTATCTGCCTTTGGAATGCTGACCAAAGAAATCGTTCAAATGATCAGACTGTAGCGGGCAAAACAAGGAAGCCAAGCCACATGGATTTCACAACAGTATCTTGAATGCTTAGGGGTAAAACAGAACCTTGAAAACTGTAAGAATATAGTCAGGTGGGATGATTAAGTGAGAATCTATTTGAAATGCTTTCCTCCCACAACTCTTATATTTGGGCTGTGTTCTTCTTGCCTAAACTTTATTTCTCCTTTGCTTCCTTTCCACAATTCTCTCAAGATCCTTCAAAGGGGATATCAAACCCCCCTTTTTTGAGTTTTTTTTTTTTAGTGTCTTGAGTTGTTGGTCTGTCCCTGCAGTACACTTGACAAGATAATACAATACAATAGTAGAGTTGGAAGGGACCTTGGAGGTCTTCTAGTCCAACCCCCTGCCTAGGCAGGAAACCCTATACCGTTTCAGACAGATGGCTATCCAACACCAGAAGAGGCATGTTGCATGTCCGATTTTTAGGAAACTATACTTGGTGGACGCAAGGTGGAGGACTTTTCTAGCATGGCATCCACTCATTAAACATGATCCCTCTCCCTTTGAGGTGAGATCAGCTATATCCTTACTTACTTTCCAGAAGCCCCACTCAACCTGGCTCTGTCTTCTGGCATGAGGGGTGGGGTGGGGGGTAACCCCAGGAGACCAAGGAGCTCTTGAAGTGCCTCCCTTGCTAATATAATCTCTCAGATGCCTTATGCTTTTTAGACTTTTAAAATAATGACAAGGTTTTTTTTGACATATTTATTGTTTTACATCTTTCTTGTATGCTGCCTAGAGTCCCTTCTTGTGAGATGGTTTGCCATATAAATTTGATAAATAAACAAATGAACAAACATATAAATAATGCATTGATTAATGCATTGTTGATAAATTTAATTTTGAGGACATTGGTAGCTTGATTCCCCGCCCCTAAAATTTAGGGAAACAAGGGAGGAAGTTCATTGGAAAGAACTGTAAAAAGAGGGAGGAAGTTCATTGGAAAGAACTGTAAAAAGAAGCTCAGGACCTGAACCATGAAGAATACATATAAATGCATTCAGTTTCTTAACTTGTTAGCAACAGTTCTTTGCCTTTTTCTAGTTGTTTGATTTGGCAATAAAGGAACTTGTTTTGGACCTAACCAGAGAAAAAGGCCAGGAGTTAAGGGAAAAATATTTGACACAATCCTATCATAAAGCATGACTGATTGATCCAAAACAAGGCAAAGAAGTAAGTCTGGCTGTATCAATTTCTCTTATCATGTTCAAGCCTTCCAATTATTTTGACAGAAAGCAGTGGGGTGTATTGGACCATTAACAACTCAAAATATGGATTATTGCTTGGTATAGAAAGACAGTTCACTTATAGTTCTGTGTTTTACAAGATGAATATGCCTTGAGCAATGAGTTAGATTAAGTAAATTCCCAAATGTCTTCCAATTATAAAATTCCCTGAGTCAGCAGGTCTCGTTTCTATGAATCAGTTGCTTATGAACAAATGTGAACAATGCCTACAGACCTGTGTTGTATTTTTTATTAATACATTATGAATATAATCTTTTGTGCTTAGTCCACACAATTTTCTTCCTGAGGTAGTTTCATCATCGATTCCTCAGTCTTTATCTTTTGCTACTTTATTGTTACACATTGAGCAGTTTTCTCATCTGGGCTTAGTAGACAGGAAAAAAAATGATTAGGTTCATAACATATTTCTCTACAAATGTTCAAAGTACAAATATACAAGTCTGGCTGAAGATTCAGTTTAATATTTCAGTAAAATTACATCTACTTCTTTCTACCAAATTTTATGAGGGAACTACATTATAGATCATTTTCACTAGCTCTTATTATTTAAATTACAATTACCTGGCTGTGGTCAGGTCCAGTTTGAAGCTGACAATGGATTCTGTAGCAGGATTATTGTTAGATATTAACATATATCGGAGGAAGTCTCCTCTCTGGTCCGCTGCTACAGCGGGAAACAGGTATCGCTCTGATTGGTCGAGAGGCATACCCGAGTACTATAAAAGGGGAACCCTCCGGCCACAGAGCAAGCTGGATCACTACTACTACTAATAAAGAGCTGTTAAGTCACTTCGTGTCCGCAGTCTGTTCTCTCG
The DNA here is from genome assembly GCF_964273705.1 of Natrix helvetica. NCBI lineage: Eukaryota > Metazoa > Chordata > Lepidosauria > Squamata > Natricidae > Natrix > Natrix helvetica. The sequence goes on from NC_138551.1 coordinate 70,577,351, forward strand.
TTGCCCAGATCTAACATTGGCGACGAAGGTGGGATCGAGAGGCAGATAGGACGAAGAACGCTACTCCAGAATCTCCGGATTTGATCCAGCCCAGGAATTCGGCAGAAATTCCGGCAGCCATCTCGGTCACCGCAGCGCGGCAAATTCAAACGAGAGAAGATGGCGATGCACACTCCCCCCGCTCCATTCGACCCAGCGAACGACGAGTGGGAAGCCTTCATGATTCGATTCGAGTGTTTTCTCGAAGCGAACGAATACACGGGGATCACCGACGCCCGGAAGAAAAACATCTTCCTCGGCTACTGCGGGAAAGAAGTCTTCAACACGGCCAGAGACCTCACCGCGCCTACTCCGATACAGGCAGTATCATGGACGGCGTTGCAACAGATGCTACAGACTCATTACGCGCCAAAACCTTCCCGCCATGTGTGCCGCAAGGAATTCAACACGCGGAACCAGAAAGCGGGAGAATCAATAAATCAATATGTTGCAGCCCTGCATAAAGCAGCAACTCACTGCGAGTTCAGGGATCTGGACGAGCATATCTTAGTGCAGCTAATCTGTGGGTTAAGAGACATTTCACTACAAAAGAAGCTGTTGGCAAACCCGAACTTAACCCTACAGATAGCTCTAAACGAAGCAAGAGCGTCAGAGTCAGCGGAGAAATCATCGGTAACCATACAACGGGGGTTCAGCGTAAACCAGCCAGTACCAAAGCAAACCAGAGTTCACTACGAGGACACAAGCCCCGACTACGAGGATCCCGAGTTCGAGGACAGTCACCTGATGCGGAGCAGTCACATGAGGCCTGGGGGGAAACCCGGATTCCGTTTGCCGCCCTGCGCAAGTTGCAGAGGGAATCACCCCAGGTCTACCTGTAGGTTCAGGAACGTTGTTTGTTCGCACTGCAACAAACTTGGGCACATCGCACGAGTGTGCCGGAGCGAAGTCCCTGCCTCACGGCAGCCACCCATGTACCGCCAACAGAAGCCCAACCCAGGGGCTTGGCGAAATCAAAAAGGGTGCCCAGAGAGAAATCCACAAGTGTTTACCCAGAGAGAAAATTCCCAAAGAGCTGAGCGAGCGTATCCCCAGAGAGATTACACACAAAGAGCTGAGAGAGCGTTCTATCAAGACGCTCAACGAGAGTATTTTCAGGATACAGATGATGAGATAGAGTTGACCCAGAGAGAGGAATTGCGAACGTATCTCACAACAATAAGCCAGGTCCGCACCAAGCGGCCTAAAAAGCTGAAAGTCACAGTCCTCTTGGAGGGCTCACCTTGCGAGCTGGAAGTTGACACAGGATCGTCCCTGACGATCATTTCATGGGCATCCATGAAACAGGCTATCCCTAGCCTCAAAAAGAGCCAATTACGCGCTCCAGACATCCTGCTACGAGACTACCAGGGGAACCGAGTCCCCATCGTAGGCCAAGGCACGTTCCAGATCCGTTTCAAGGACATCGTAGCCCAGCTGCCCGTGACCATTGCCAGCGCACCATTACAAAACCTCCTAGGACTGGATTGGTTTGAATCCTTGGGGCTAGAAGTCACCGGAATCAACGCCGTGGAAAACAGCAGCGCTGAGCAGATTTTTAAGGAGTTCGAGGATGTGTTCAGCCCCGGTCTTGGTAAGTATGTGGGTAAACCGATTTCATTCAATTTAGACCCCAAAGTGGCGCCAATCCGACTTAAACCGAGACGAGTGCCTTTTGCACTTCGCCCAAAAATAGATAAGGAAATAGATAAGTTAGTGGAGCAAGGAATCCTTGAGCCGGTGGATCACGCGCGCTGGGAAATGCCCATCGTGACCCCAGTCAAACCAGACGGATCAGTCCGCATCTGCGCGGACTATAAATGCACAATTAATGTCGCGCTACAACAAAGCGCATATCCTGTGCCTGTAGTTCAGCACTTATTGCACTCGTTGGGGCCAGGAAAGGTATTTGCAAAATTAGACATGGCACAAGCTTACCAGCAGCTGCCCGTTGATAGCGCCACAGCGGAGGCCCAAACTATAGTGACGCATAGAGGAGCTTTCAAATGCAACCGGCTACAATTCGGCGTGAGTATTGCTCCAGGATTGTTCCAGAGCGTCATGGAACGACTTTTGCAAGGGATACCGGGAGTCGTCCCCTATTTTGACGACATCTTGGTGTCCGCTGCAAACGAGGAGCAATTAAATAAAAGAGTCAGAACTGTTTTGGCCAGAATCAGAGAAAAGGGTCTCCGCCTCAAAAAGGAAAAATGCCAAATTAACGTGCCTAGCATAGAATTCCTGGGTTATAGAATCGATGGTCAGGGAATACACCCCACTTCAAAGAAAATTAAGGCGATCCAGGACGCCCCCACACCACGAAATCAGACCGAGTTGCAGGCCTTCCTCGGACTACTTAACTTCTACAGCGTTTTTCTGAGACAGAAGGCGACCGTTGCTGAGCCACTACACCGTCTACTCCAGAGGAACACACCATGGAAATGGGGATGATCCGAAGCAGCAGCTTTTGCCGGAGTAAAGCGCCTGCTCACCACTGACTCACTGTTAGTCCAATACAGCCAGACACTACCGCTGGTATTGACCTGCGACGCATCACCTTTTGGAGTCGGCGCAGTCCTCAGCCACCGGATGCCCGACGGAAAAGAAGCACCCATCGCCTTCTACTCCAGGACTCTTTCATCGGCCGAGAGGAATTACAGCCAGATGGACAGGGAAGCGCTAGCTGCTGTAGCTGGAGTAAAACGTTTCCACGAATACCTCTACGGCCGCGATTTTGAACTGATTACAGATCACAAACCGCTGTTGGGACTTTTGGCGGGAAACCGCCCCACTCCAGTCTCCCTTTCTCCACGCATGACCAGGTGGACTGTTTTCCTGGCTGCGTACTCATATAAATTAATTCATCGACCGGGTTCCACTCTAGGACACGCAGACGCACTCAGCCGTTGCCCACTACCGGACCTTTTGCCAGACCCCACTCCCGAAGTACCGGTGCTGCTCATTGATTGTTTGGACTCAGGACCGGTTTCTTCCTACGATGTTGCAAGGTTTTCTTCTAAAGACATGTTAATAAAGCAAGTTCAAACTTGGGTTTGGAGGGGGTGGCCGAAGGGAAACGTGGGCCCGGAATTCAAAGTGTTTTGGTCAAAACGGGACGAACTCTCAGTGTTACAAGGTTGCTTATTGTGGGGGGATCGAGTTGTTATTCCGTATGCTTTACGTAGGAATGTATTAGATGCTTTACATGTGGGTCATCCGGGGATTGTTAGGATGAAGGCGTTAGCAAGAAGTTACGTTTGGTGGCCAAACATGGACAACGAAATAGAGGAATGGGTGGCACTTGCGACCCATGCCAGGAATCGAGACCAGCACCCCCGGAAGCGCCCGCCACAGAATGGGAGAAGCCTAAAGCACCCTGGTCGCGAATACACATCGACTTCGCAGGGCCATTCCAAGGTCAGACTTTCCTTATAGTTGTGGATGCATACTCGAAATGGCTAGAAGTAATCCTAATGACTTCAACCACGGCAGAGGCAGTCATTAAGGTTCTACGGCGACTTTTCGCCACTCATGGCCTGCCCGACCTCCTGGTCTCCGATAACGGGCCCCAGTTCACGGCCATGCAATTTGAGACATATCTAGCAGGTCAGGGAATTCGGCACGCCCTCGTCGCGCCATTCCATCCGGCGTCAAATGGACAGGCGGAGAGAATGGTGCGATTCGCAAAAGAGGCCCTCGCTAGGATGGGTCCAGGTGATTGGCAAACACGCATTGACCATTACCTCCTAATTCAGCATATTACCCCAAGCGCAACGACAGGTAGGAGCCCCGCTGAACTACTCATGGGCCGCCGTCTACGGTCTCACCTGGACCGTCTTCACCCAAATTACTCTGCCACAGCACCCCCAGACTCCACAAGCAAAATTCGGACCTTTAGCATAGGGGATTCAGTATACGCCCACAACTATGCAGGGGGAACATTGTGGATGCCGGCAAAGGTCATTGGCATCACGGGTCCACGATCGTATCTGTTGGAACTGGAAGATGGGCGGAACTGGAAAAGGCACATCGATCAACTTCGAGGTCGCCTAGCACACTCAGACCTTCGAACCGAGGACGAGAGCTACCTACCAACGCAAAGTCAGCCACTCGAGAGCCCCAACACAGAGAACTACGACACCTGCGAGCCCAGGTCTGAACAAGAGATCGAGCACGAAGCAGAGCAACCCCCAAGCAACGTAACCGAGCAGACTCCGGAACGCCCTAGCAACGAAGGCACGAAACCCCCCGAACGAGAAACAGAAAAAGCATCCGATCCTGCAACCACTTCTAACCAACCCGAATTGCGACGCTCCTCCCGAGTAAGGCAAACTCCAACATACCTAAAAGACTATGTTACTAACCGCAACGTTCCGTCTAGGAGGGGAGGGGTGTTAGATATTAACATATATCGGAGGAAGTCTCCTCTCTGGTCCGCTGCTACAGCGGGAAACAGGTATCGCTCTGATTGGTCGAGAGGCGTACCCGAGTACTATAAAAGGGGAACCCTCCGGCCACAGAGCAAGCTGGATCACTACTACTACTAACAAAGAGCTGTTAAGTCACTTCGTGTCCGCAGTCTGTTCTCTCGTTGCCCAGATCTAACAATTATAAAAAGTACGTGACAACCATGCTTTGTACTTTATACTTTGAAGGAATTAAAGTCCTTCGTCTTTTTTACATATGATCTCCATCTTGCTGTTTTTGACTTCCCCAAAATACTTTGGGGAATCTAAAGTACAGTTTTTGTTGTGGTTAAAGGTTGTTGTCTTAGGCTACCCATGCTAATTCTTCTTATAATTGCATAATATCCAAAGTTGTCCAAGATATTTTGGCATAAGGCATTGAATATTCCCTCTATTGTAATGGCAAAATACACCAACAAGGGGCAAACTGACATATAGGGAAATAATGAGAACAACCCAACTTCTCTCTGCCCAATGATAGGGCCAGTTCTGCAGGTAGGGATAATAATGTGAGACGGATACAGTATTCTGGCCACCTGAAGACCAAAGTAGAAACACAGCAGTAGCAGTGTCTTAATCTACTGGATAAAAGAAACATTTTTAACATTTATCGTATGGATTTTTTTTTGTTAACTGTAACTTTTTTATTACAGTGCCCATTTCTATAGCCCCAGGACAGCTTACAAAGCAAGAAAGTATGTAAACAAACAGAAATATGTATAATAAAAACAGGATCATTCGACCTGGTAGGCCACACACTATTAGGCAGCAAACCTTCAGCAGAATGATCTGTGCTCTCCATTTGAGCATGGAAAAATAATACCTGAACATCTTTCTGTTTACACAGACAACTCTGTTTGTGTGTGTTCATGTATGTTTGTGAAACGTATGCAAATGGCAGTTCAAACCATGAAACTGAAGCCCCACACCCATTTTATGTGCATCAGCATAAAAACACATAAACAATGCACCTTAAATTTTATGGTTGTGGCTTCTACCTTGGTTTTTTAAAAAACCTCCCAGTGCTCATCACTTGTTGTTGTTAGTTGCGAAAATCATGTCTGACCCATCATGACCCCATGGAGAACATTCCTTCAGGCTTTCCTGTCCTCTACCATCCTCTGGAGTCCATTTAAGCTCATGCCGACTGCTTCAATGACTCCATCCAGCCACCTCATTCTCTGTCTTCCCTTTCTTCTTTTGCCCTCAGTCTTTCCCAGCATTAGGCTCTTCTCCACTGAATCCTTCCTTCTCAGGAAGGCCAAAGCATTTGAATTTCATCTTTAGGATCTGGCTTTCTAAAGAGCAGTCAGGGTTGATCTCTTCTAGGACTGACTGGTTACAGTCCAGGGGACTCGCAGAAGCCTTCTCCAGCACCATAGTTCAAAGGCCTCAATTCTTTGGCGCTCATCATTAGTTTTTAGTATTTGATTTCCTTTTCTAGAAGTCTGCAGTATTAGTTACGAGATAATTTCCTTTAAAACAAAGAATTAAACATTCCTTTTCTCAAATGTGTACCTAAAAGAGAAAATTAGAGTAATTGGTCCTCTCCCCACTTTTTTTCTTGGTAAACAGCTACTTGGGATTAAAATGTTTATTTCCAAAGCAAATTTGCATTGTTTTATCTCTCCCAAAGCCTGCAGCCTTTTTCTGGGAAGGAAAGCCATCAAACTATGTCTACATTTGCATCTGCATTTACAAATATAAGCATTTTCCCTCCTAGTCTTACATAGCTATCACTTTTATTCAGAGTGTAATTTATAACAGATTTACAATAAGAAACGTTCTGTGGTTTGAGCATTTAATTTTCCATTACTTAAGAAGCTTTAGGGTTAAAGTGCTATGACAAAGCTAAACAAAATAGTATTTTTATTTTCTACATCAGTATTTCCTAACTTTGGCAACTTTAATATGTATGGACTTCAACTCCCAGAGTTCTCCTATCAGCTTGGAATGGCTGGCTGGGGAATTCTGGGAGTTGAAGTCCACAAGTCTTAAAGTTCCCAAGTTTGGACACCCCTGGAATAGAATAATGGAAAGAAAAAAACTGTGTGGTTTTTTTTTTTTTTTTTTAGAAGGGGGCAAAATAAATTCCTTGAGAATTGAATGCTTTTGACTCAGTTCTGTCAGTGCCTTTCCCAACTAACTTGGTGGCAACCAAATAATCATTTTACTGCTTTCCCTGAATGAGGATCACATTTGAAGAATATAATGAATATAAATGATAAGATAAGAAGATACTTACATAGATTAGACGTTCTGGCTTTTAGATGAAAGAACACCTTAAAAGAGGGAAAATGACATTATAATATAAAAGGAAGCACCTACCCAGAATAAAATATTTTCCCAAGGATAATCTCCCCCAAAAGAAAAGAAAATTCCCTTAAGAATAGGCAGGAAAAGTCTCCTGCTTTCTCTCCACCAAAATGGCCTCTAGGTATAGCTAGGGGTGGGATTCAGCCAGTTCGGACTGGTTCAGGCGAACAGGTAGCTCTGACAATTAGCTGGCGAGCCAACCTGTTCGCTCCAACAATCAGGTGGGCCCGCCCATCCACCCCTGCGCTTTACTTTCCTACAGTATATCCTCTCAGCTGATTTGCATGGCAGAGCGGATTGCCGCGCCTCATCTGTGTTACTCCCCAGAAGTAATGTGGAAGGTAAGCTTTGTTAAAACTGTGCACGTGCGTGGAGTATACAACGGAGTGCTTGTGCGTGTACAAAGCACGCAATCACCGAACCGGTTGTTAAACCGTCAGGATCCCACCACTGGGCATAGCCTATGAAAACTATGTATCCTTTAAAAGGATATAATGTTGTCCATTCATAAAACCGGACTCCTGTTCAGAAAATATTGTATAACCAAGTGGATATCCCAAAGGACAGGCCAATTAGATAAAGGACTGAAAATGATCAACCAGGCTAGGGTCAAATTGGAAAAACCAAAAGACTTACATTCCCCTTAGCTCTCAAGGACCAGCCACAACATCATACACAGCAAAAGGAAAACCTGCAACAGCAAATAGAGTATTGTTTCCAGTTCAAAGAAAATGGAAGGAATGCATACTCACAGATACACTGACACATTGATGACATAGAACTCAGAAACATATACAAACCCAGTGACTCACTGCCTTAATTCTCTAGCTGCCCCAAGAACATGCTTGCTATTATTGGAAAATAAACCTGAACCTCCTTTCCAGCAGCTTGCTTCACCTCTTTTTCTGCTTTGAAAGAAGGACCCAAACCGATCCTCTCAAAACAACACAATCAATTGGAATTTAGGAGTCAGTTCCAGATGTTTTATTATCATGGTTCCTAGCATTGTCTCTTCCAAGGGAAAAAGGAAAGAAACCTATAATGATCTGCTTTGATGGAGTGACATATATTGCAGACTTTCCATCATTGTCAGAATGTTTGAGTTAGGAGAACACTGTTATTTGTTTGAACCTGGATGCCTTTGTATTAGTTTTATATATGCTATCCCAATTTTACATATGTAACATTCAGCACATTGACAAAGGAAACAGAACTAAATTGTTAGAAAGAAATGCAACCCTTAAAGTCATCAGACGCACAGTTTCTAATTAATGCAGACACTGATTTGCAGTGCCAATCCTGCTGATTGGGAATCAGCCTGCTTCTAAATGTGCTTTGCTCTGCTCTTTCTACTCCCTATAATCAGAAGCCAAATTGTTCTTTACAAAATGAGCCATCGAGAAATTAGGTTATTGTTTTGGTGAATTGTTGATTATTTCAGGGAAGTTGAACGAGGGGAATAAATTATGATCTCATGTTGATGGATCATTTGGTAGTTTTTGTAGGAAGTAAGAAATTACAAAGATTATGCTCATCATCATCACCATTATCAACTGGAAGCCTTATCATTCACATTTCTTTCAAATCAAATTTTAAAGTGGCTCAACTTAAAACATGGTGAATGTCTAATTCAAACAGAATCACAATGGATCCACACAGTGGTTTCACCTACCAATAATTCATCAAAGTGCTGTTAGGATACAGGTATCCTTGTTCAGTGACTGCCTTTAGTGACTGTTACAATGATGATGAAAAATAATGTTGTGAGAAATCTTCTCATTTACAATCTTCACAGAAACGGACATAATCAGTGGTGGGATTTAAATTTTTTTACTACTGGTTCTGTGATCATGACTTGGTAGGCATGGCATGGCATGGTGGGTGTGGCAGGAGAAGGATACTGCAAAATCTCCATTCCCACCCCACTCCAGGGGAAGGATATTGCAAAAACTTTATTCTTGCCCCACTCCAGGGAAAGGATACTGCAAAATCCTTATTTTCTCCCCACTCCTAGAGGAAGGATACTGCAAAATCTCCATTCCCACCCCACTCCAGGGGAAGGATATTGCAAAAACTTTATTCTCGCCCCACTCCAGGGAAAGGATACTGCAAAATCCTTATTTTCTCCCCACTCCTAGAGGAAGGATACTGCAAAATCTCCATTCCCACCCCACTCCAGGGGAAGGATATTGCAAAAACTTTATTCTCGCCCCACTCCAGGGAAAGGATACTGCAAAATCCTTATTTTCTCCCCACTCCTAGAGGAAGGATACTGCAAAATCTCCATTCCCACCCCACTCCAGGGGAAGGATATTGCAAAAACTTTATTCTCGCCCCACTCCAGGGAAAGGATACTGCAAAATCCTTATTTCCTCCCCACTCCTAGAGGAAGGATACTGCAAAATCTCCATTCCCACCCCACTCCAGGGGAAGGATACATTCCCACCCCACTCCAGGGGAAGGATACATTCCCACCCCACTCCAGGAGAAGGATATTGCAAAATTCCCATTTTCTCCCCACTCCTGGGGGAAGGATACTGCAAAATTTTTATTTTCACCGTACTCCAGGGGAAGGATACTGCAAAATCCCCATTCCCTCCCACCCCACTAACCTGCTTTTTAGCTCTATTCTCCTGTGCAGGGCAACAAAAGAAGACACAGCCAATCAGCTGGGACTTGGAAGGCAGCAAATAGATGGAGTCAGGGCCAGTCAGAGATGGTACTTCAAGCTACTCAAAATTTCTGCTACCGGTTCGCTACTGGTCAGAACCAACTAAATACCAGCTCTGGGCATAATCCATCCAAATAGAAGTAGAATAACTGTTGCAAAAGAGAGCAAAGATCTTACCAATAGTAATAGGCAACTTGGGTACAATCCCAAACTATCTGGAGCACTGCTTGAACACCATCGGCATTGACAAAATGACCATCAGTCAATTGCATAAGACAACTTTACTTGGAAGAGCTTAATCCTGCGATATTATATTTAACACTATTAAACCGCAAGATCTGCCTATCCCAGATCTTTGGGAATGCCTTCATAGGTGGACCGAGATGCCAAATACAGCCTAACATCTACCTGACTGTGCAATCAACCATAATAATAAAAATAAAATATTATTTTACTTTAGAGCTTTCTATAACCTGCCTTTCATTACTTTCATGTTTTAAAGAATTCTTAGTTTCTGTTTATTTATATTTTGACTCAATGAACTCCTGCAAATGGAATCACACTGTGCTAAATAATACAGTTTAGTACATTTTCTAAAGGGCCACTTTTGAAGAAAAAAAGATTTCTTTGAGAGCAATGGGTGGGATCTCAATATGAGCTGGCACTCAACCAATGACACAATGTGTATAAACTTCCAATAGTCATTTCAAGTGTTTTTTTTTTAAATTTAAGCAGGAATGTATGACAACAGTGCTTAGAGGTATTATTAAAGTTAATTAAGAACTTGACAATGTATCAAGCCTCAAGCCATTAAGTTTTGGATCTGGTAACTTGGCACTGTGCAAATTCTAGCCCTAAGTTAAAACTTGTAAACAAGGCCACAGCTTGAATCAGAGGAAACCAGAACAGATGACTTCTGAATGAATGTTATGGCATATTATTAAGGATCTAGCATTATTTCTGGCCTGCCCACCTCTGAAGTTAGGTAAAATTTCAACATTGAGAAATCCCAGCCAATTAAACTGAAAAAAGGGCTAAATTTAGGAAATAGCAAATCAGTTGTATGCTATCATAATACAATATGCTAAATCTTACTGCTAAGACTGATTATGAATGTTCTTTAATCTTCTATTGCCATCATATTTAACATGGTATTGCAAAAATCCATATCCATACTATAAGATCCCCCCCCTCCCTGAAAAAAAGTGTTCTTAAAAGGACTTCTCTTTTGAGGTCACATTTACAGGATTTGGTTACTTCTACATCAATAATCTCTTTCAACATTTTGAACCCAATGCCACACTGAAATCTGATCAATACACTGACCAGAATTTATCTTGATTTTAATAGGGCTTGATTCTTTATCTATACTCTATTACTGTCTTTAGGTATTTTATTCATTTTTATTTATTAAATTTGTATGTCACCCATCTCTCTACTAAGTGCCCCTACAGTCCATACCAAATATGGACTACAGAATTCCAGAAAAAACTTACCAAGAGCTTGAGCTCTTTACCATTGTCTAATGATGGTTTGGAATTTGGCAACCAGTTGTGGTGGATCCACTATTTCTAAATCCCTCTGTAAAAAGTTGGCATTTTATAGTTTTGCAGTAATAAACATTTAAAGTCTAAATTCTTCTTCTTCTTCAGCTTTATGATTTTCATAGATTTTGGTCTACAACTCCAGAGGTTGATAACAAAGTTCTGAAGTTAAAAGTGAAATTTGCGTTCACAAAACAAGTCAGTCACTGACTTCAGTTAAACCAATGGTCACTTCACTTCAGACTTGGGTCAGGCAGAAAAAGACTCCTAGTTTCTTTTTAAAACAACTCATCTGATTTCATGTAAAACAGAAATTAAGGGACATGGTGGCTCAGTGGCTAAGACACTGAGCTTGTTGATCACAAGGTTGGCAGTTCAGTGGTTTGAATCCCTAGTGCCGCATAACGGAGTGAGCTCCAATTATTTGTCACAGCTTCTGCCAACCTAGCAGTTTGAAAGTATGTAAAAATGCAAGTACAAAAATTGGGACCACGTTGGTGGGAAGGTAACAGCACTCCGTGCACCTTCGCTGTTTAGTCATGCCAGCTACATGACCACGGAGACATCTTCAGACAGCACTGGCTCTTCGGCTTTGAAACAGAGATGAGCACCACTCACCTAGAGCTGGAAACGACTAGCACGTATGTACAGGGGAATCTTTACCTAAAATAGAAATTGATTTTCAATTTTTATGTTTTAATATTGAAAGAATTTCAATGAAACGTTCATGGACAGAATGTGGGGTTATTTTGTTTGTATTAACCGTGACATGGCCTAGTACTGAATGTGTATGTCTATGAATCTCTTGTTCATAGAACAATCTGTTCCTGTCTTGCAGTATTGTTGAATGTCTTCACTGCCATTAACCCTCAAGGAATGACACCACAGGGAAAGCCCTGTTGAGCTTTTTCAGATTGGGATGTGTAAACAACAGGAAGGTTCAAAATGATGACTTTTATTGTAATCAAAAAATCCAACTGGTAAAGCATCTAACTGTAGGTCCTTTTGCCACCTTCATCAATTCAATTAGAAACTTAAAAAAAAAAGGAGTTTTCAAACACATAGAACATGACATAGAAAATCCAAAGTTTCTTTCACAAAGGAAGACAACTTTCAAGCTATTGGAACAAAATTACTTTAGAACTTCAATTAGGTCAATACAGGAAGTTCAGAGACGAATGAATAGTAGACTAGAATATGTGCTTTTTTTCATAGAAAGATATAGAGATATTTATCAACATTTCACTTTGGTTGTCTCCATCAACCAGTGTGCTAAAGCAAGCCAAGGATTTTCAGCCTGATTACCGGCCCTATCAGGTAACCTGGTAGAAGACATGGTCAAAAGAAGAATGCATCCATTCTCCTTAATGGATGGCTGGACTTTCTTAAGTGCTGCAAAACTTTTGGCCAATCTGATTCATTGTTTAAAAGTGTATCTCCTGCTAAGTTTTTAATCAAATTGCAAAGCTTATGGATAAACGGAGAGAGATGTTCTATTCAGGGCTCTCCAGGGTATTCAGAAGATTTCCTATCTTAATTATAATGAGTGCTTGGAGAAAATTTCTACACCTGAGCAAACAAGGAAATAATTGCTGCCTCCAAAAATGGGAAGCAATTCTTGTGAAAACTAAACCTTTCATTAGCCTAATCTGATACTGTATTCCCTTCAATCTCATTTTATTTTCTATTAATTTAAGGTGAGAAGCACCCTAGTGGATGGCAAACTGACTGCAGAGGACGGATGTCTAACTGCGTGTGAAAAGTTTTTGCAAAGCTGTCAAATTGTTCATGGAAGGATTTAAATAAGTTATCATCCTCTATTATGTAATACTTCACACACAGACGATATAAAGACTTTTATGGTCAATCTCGACAGAAGAGAAAACATTTGTTTGAAGTCTTGATGTTGGACAATAGACACAAACACAATTTGAAATCAAGGAAAGAGAAGGATTAAAAACATTGCCTTTCCCAATCAGATGCTCCTCTGATGGTTAGATTTTGGTTCTTGACATTCCCAGCTACCTTGATTGAAGTCATCTAATAGAATTACTGAGAAAAAAGAGACAAGCAGAAGAAAGTATTGGTACCTTGCTCAATAGTAGTAACTGTGAGAGGGATCTTGGAGTCCTAGTGGACAACCATTGAAATATGAGCCAGCAGTGTGCAGCAGCTTTCAAAAGCCAACAGAGTCCTAGGCTGCATAAACAGAGGGATAGAATCAAGATCACGTGAAGTATTAATACCACTTTATAATGCCTTGGTAAGGCCACACTTGGAATACTGCATTCAGTTTTGGTCGCCATGATGTAAAAAAGATGTGGAGACTCTAGAAAGAGTACAGAGAAGAGAAACAAAGATGATTAGGGGACTGGAGGCTAAAACATATAAAGAATGGTTGCTGGAACTGGGTATGTCTAGTCTGATGAAAAGAAGGACTAGGGATGACATGATAGCAGTGTTCCAATATCTCAGGGGCTGCCACAAAGTAAAGAACCTAAAGGTAGGACAAGAAGCAATGGGTGGAAACTAATGAAGGAGAGAAGCAACTTAGAACTAAGGAGAAATTGCCTGACAGTTAGAACAATTAATCAGTGGAACAGCTTGCCTCCAGAAGTTGTGAATGCTCCAACCCTAGTTTTAAAGAAGAGATTAGATAACCATTTGTCTGAAATGGTATAGGGTTTCCTGCCTAAGCAGAGGGTTGGACTAGAAGACCTCCAAAGGTTCTTCCATCTCTGTTATTGTATTTCTATTTCTAAAGGAACTCATGATCCAAAACTTGTATACAGGCGGTCCTCAACTTACAACCATTCATTTAGTGACCCTTCAAAGTTAAAATGGCACTGACAAAGTGACTTATGTCCATTTTTCACACTTATGAGCACTGCAGTATCGCCATGGTCACCTGATCAAAATCCAGACGCTTGGCAACTGGTTCATATTTATGACAGTTACAGTCTTCTGTGGTCATGTGATCACCTTTTGCAACCTTCTGACAACCAAATTCAATGGGGAAGCCAGATTTGCTTAAGAACCGTGTTACTAACTTAATAACTGCAATGATTCACTTAACAACCGTAACAAGAAAAGTTGTAAAATGGGGGAAACCCATGTAACAAATGTCTCACTTAGCAACATAAATTTTGGGGTCAATTGTGGTTGTAAGTTGAGGACTATGTCTACTTCAGGATTTAGATCTCATCATATGTTTACCTAGAAAACCTTTTTTGCTACAAGAAAACAAACATGGATGCGTGGACCTGATTAAGATGTCCATGTTAGTCAAGTAATTTACTATTGTCTGGAGACTTGCAGGCTATGATGATTGTTAAGCTTTGACTTTGCTTTGAAAGTAAATCTAGTTATTTGCATCCAGACTAGAATCAATCAGAACTGTTTGAATATATTAAATCAAAATGCTCCTTCAACAAAACACCAAGTTATATCACAGAGTTTCCAGAGATCTCTGATCAGTAGATTGATGTATTGAGACTGACCACATACATTGCAACAGCTAATTAGAGGCCATAGTTATTTTTATACAGAATAATATTCTTCTTTTTCAATACCTCTTCAATGTCCTTATAAGTCTAAATAAAGCATTCAGCCGTGAAAGTACTGCATATTTAATTAGGTTAATATTCTTTAGTAAATAAATGAATATGAAATAATTTAGCAAACAGTATTAAATGCTGGAGCTGTAGTTTAGCTTCTTGAGCTCCAAACAGTTGATTCAACTGACAAAAGTTTAGAATTACAAAATTTCGTTCCATTTAGCATTCTCTCTCCCCCCCCACTTCCCTTCCCCCCTCTCATATTGTGGGTTATTTTGAAACTAACGGTATTTAACCTTGATTAACTGAGTGGGGAATATTTTTTACAGAATTTCCGTTATCACATCTATACTAAAGTTAGAGTTTTTACAATAGCTGATTGAAATAGAAAACAGCAATCATTAGGGATCTGATATCTTATTGGGTCAGGAAGTAGGAAAACAACGGCCTATAAAAGATAAAAATAACAAGCAGCAAATAAAACTAGCAGAATAAAACTGCTATCACATCAGTCACACATGCAGCATGGGCAATATCAGAGGCTTATTATGTTTTCCTTAACAGGAATTGGCAAGATACCACAAGTATCTTCTCATAGTTACTCCTACAATGTGAAACTTGCATCCCTTGATAAATTCCTAGATAGGAATATGTAAAAAGCTGTCAATTGCAATATACATTCCATTTGTTGTGTTGTTGGAGTCTAAAGGAAATCAAACTGGCATCCGATAAATTGCTGCAGAAGGCAATGAGTGGAGATTATTTACGGTCTTGTTATCTCTTCTCGTGTGGGTCCTCTCCTTTCTTAAAAGACTGCTGTTGTAATGCTTTGGAGAGTTGAACTTCTACTTGCTTGTGGTGTTTGGAAAGCTATCTTCTTTATTTCTAAGTAGCTAAGTTTGTCATCGTAAGATTTGGAATACTTGGAGGTTAACACAATAGAGTTTAAGTTAATAAAAAATGTGAGTGCTAATCCAATGTTTATATTTAGTTTGATTTGGAAAATACTCTAATTAATTTGATTAAATTAAGAGCCCCTAAATATAAATCTTGATTTTGGTAGCTTAATCCTTGCACCTTCCACTTATTATCATTGGATACTAACAAAGAGCAATAAAATTTTAAAATAGAATTAAACTTGCATAAAATACTCATATAAAACAAATAAGCATGGTAATGGCTGTTCATTGGCCTTTTAAAAGAAAATTAAATTAAATTTTGTAAGTATTGTATCAATACTATCCACACTAGATGCCTTTAATTTGTTTTAAAAAATTGCTGGTATTGTTTTATTTATTTTTATTTATTGGAGGGCTCCCTTGTCCAAGAAACGGCTAGAGTCAGACATGACCAACAGGGGAACTTTTTCTTTTTCTTTATAGGAGCTGTGGTGGCACAGTGGCTAGAAAGCAGTACTGCAGGACTAACTCACTGCTCACTGCCAGGAGTTTGATTCCGACCAGCTCAAGGTTGAATCAGCCTTCTATCCTTCTGAGTAAAATGACCCAGATTGTTGGGGCAATATGCTGATTTTATAAACTGCTTAGAGAAGGAAGAAAAGTGCTATCAAGCAGTATATAAATCTAAATGCTATTGCTATTTATTGGAGGAACTGGGTGAAATATTAAGGTATTCCCCGTCTGCAGATGAAATTGTATTCACTAAAATGGGAACCAGTTTGGTATAGTAGTGAAAATGCTGGCCTAGAAACTACCAACAACGAGTACTAGGCTTCACTTTGGCATGAAAGACGATAGGATAACTTTGGGTCAGTCACTCTCTTTCAGCCCAACCCACATTCAAATGCTTTTCTAAAACTTCTCATGAAATATGAAGCATATTTTTGGACTGAGACCGACCCTTGTTCTTTGAGTTATGCACACAGTGCTTCCTTCAATTAAATTGCTGTGACTACAATTGTTTTGGCCTTTTTAGATTCTGTTTCAATTATTTATTTATTTATTTATTTATTTGAACTTGTTAGTCGCCCCCTCTCCCCACAGGGACTCGGGGCGACGTACAAAAGCAACAATCAAAACAGTATCATATAGATAAATAAATAAATAAATTACAGTGCTTAGAAAAAGTTAAAACCCCAATAACATTAAAAATTTAAAAACTAAAATTAACAGTTAAAAAATGACCAAGGGGTGGAGAAGCTGTAGAGTTATGCCAGGCCGGCTAGTCGAAACAGGTAGGTCTTCAGTTTCATACGGAAGGAGCGGAAGTTGGTTGTTGTCCTAATGTCTGGGGGGAGGTCATTCCAAAGGGTAGGGCCCACCACAGAGAAGGCCCTACTCCTGGGCACCGCCCTCTGACACTCTCTGGAGGACGGCACCCGGAGGAGTCCCTCTCTGTGTGAGCGAATGGGTCACAGGGATGTATGGGGCAGGACAAGATCCCGCAGATAACTAGGCCCTGTGCCATGGAGCGCTTTGAAGATGGTGACTAACACCTTGAAGCGCACCCGGTAGGCCACAGGAAGCCAGTGCAGCTCGCGCAGGAGAGGTGTTATATGGGAGAACCTCAATCTCCCCATAATTACCCTCGTGGCTGCATTCTGGACCAACTGCAGTCTCCGGGTGCACCTCAAGGGGAGCCCCATGTAGAGAGCATTACAGTAGTCCAGGCGAGACGTCACCAGCGCATGAGTGACTGTGCACAGGGCACTCCGGTCCAGTAGGGGGCGCAATTGGCGCACCAGGCGAACCTGGTGGAATGCCCCCCTTGCCACGGCTGCCACATGATCTTCCATAGCCAGCCGGGCATCAAGGAGGACGCCCAAATTGCGCGCCCGTTCCACCGGGGCTAATTGCTCATCCCTGATGGCCAGCGATGGAATGTGCTGGTTGAACCGGGAAGCCGGAAGCCACAGCCACTCTGTCTTGGAGGAGTTGAGCTGAAGGCCTGACAGGCTGCCTATTTAAATTTCAGAGAGGTTTAACCTAATAGGGAATGACTAATCATAAATAATAAAAAATACATCAATTTTAACCAGTTCAATAATGTAATCTGTTTGTGTTGAATGACAGAGAATATAATGCAAGCAATAAGGCATATTGGAAAACCATAATGGGATTTTAATGGGAACTGCATGGCGGTTTCAGGCAAAATATTTTTTGAAACAAACTATGTTTTACATATGTGAAAAGAAAAAAAATGCTGGTTTTCTCATAACAAATGAAAGAACATTTAAATAACTGAGAATTCTTTCCCAGAAGAACAGATTAATAAAATGCAATTAATAGCTGGATTGATGTATTCTATTTTTCTCAATAAAAATAATAGAGCATTTCTGCCAGCAGAAGGTTTTTAGATTGGTATTAGAGAAAATGGACTTCAGTTGTATAGTGTGTGAAAAAATAGGCCTGTGAGCTTTAGGATGTAATTTAATGTTGCTCGTGATTCTTTAATTTGTGTCTTGGGCCAATATTTGTTAGTGACTGCAGCAAGCAAATTGTTGAAATGGCAACTGGGGAAGTAAATTGGCAACCTGTTGTGATACTGGGTATATTTCAGAGCAGGAGTTCACATGACAGCATTTTCCAATGGATGTTGTTTCATTATTTCCCACATCCTTGAAGTATAGCCTCCAAATGGAGATTTGAGAACCCTTCAAACATCTCGTATTCAAACTCCAATTTCCAGCTTGCTTTTATTCCTTAATATTCTTAGAATATCTGCAGAACTGATGGCATTGTCATGAAGAATGTCACCCTAATGCATTCCAGACATTTATAAAAGTCTTATTGCTACAGATTTCAAAGTCAGCCTTGGTAAGTCATTGTACTGCCTGCACTCGAATAGTGTGTGTGTGTGTGTGATGCAATTGTATGCTATGCAACGATTATTAAAATTGCCATGTTATAACGGCTTGGAGTTCACAACCTGTGTCTGATAAATAAAAAAAGAACAAAATACATTTGTTATGAGAGCAGGTACTCCTTGTTGTGGTCTGCCAGCAGCCTATGGAGTTAGCAGCAAATTGGACAGTGAGGAGGTTGGAGAAAATGGGCAGTTCTGGAGTCTGGGGAAGGCTCAGATGAGGGCTCTGCATCAGAGGCAGACAGGGGGGCAGGGCCATCAGGTAGTTATGTGCTGCCTCCAAAGCCTGACATCAGCGAGGCAGAGGAACAGGGGGAGACTGTTCCCAGTGCATGCGTGCACAGAGCTGCCAGAAGGCAAGAACAATTAAGACAAAAGGGGCGACTTGGGAGTAAGACTTGGAGATGATTGGCCCCTCCCATGGTACATAAAGGAGGAACAAATGGATGTGAGCCTTTGCAGGAAGCAACTTTGTTCGTTCTAATTGGTTTAAACTCTGAAACTCTATTTGATTCTTTGCTCCATTTGGCCTTGCAAAACTAATTAGCAATTAGGTCTTTGGCAGTGTTTCAAGAGAGATAAAGGTGGGTGCTTATCAGTTTTACCCTGAAAGACTGTGGCAGACTTCTATAAAATGTTTTTTATTTTTATTTTTTAACATACATATAATCCAAAGTATACCATTACATCTTAACAAACATTTTTTAAAAATATTCATTATTATATCAATTCCTCTTACCATCAAGCCACATCAACTATCCTTTGCTCTTCTGCTTTCCATACACCATATTATAGTCTGCTTCATCTTCAACCTTTCTCCTCTCCCTCTCTCCTCCTCCCTACCTCCATTCTTCCCTCTACATTCTCTCTCTTCTCTACTTCCCCTTGCTCTCTCCCTCTCTCCCCTCTTTCCACACCTTCCTTCTCTCCTTCTCTTTTCCTCCCTTCTGCTTCCATCTCTCCTGTGGCAGACTTCTGTCAGACTCTTCACAGACTGTTTGCGACTCATTATGGGAACATAATTCACAGATGTTTAAATAAAAAAAGGGGTTTTGGGACTGAGCGTGTGATTTTTACTGTCTCAGGAAGCCTAGGTCAGAACAGTCCTTGACTTACGACTTACGACCACAACCGAGCCCAGAATTTATGTGAAACATTTGTTAAGTGAGTTTGTCCCTTTCTTGCCCCTTTTGTTAAGCGAATCACTGCAATTGTTAAGTTCGTAACATGGTTGTGAAGTGAATTTCCATGGACTGGAGGGGGTGTGGTTTTGTGTGCTGCCTGCATCCCATGGATGGGGCTTCGCTAGTTTTCACGGCCCCTGTTCCTGGAAAGCCAGTTCTAAGCTACCTGGCCCTGTTCCTCTATCCTAGTCTGCTGCTTTGTTTTACAGGTATTCCAAGGTTGAGATTAATCTTAATTGCTAGTTCAATTGTTTCTTATATATAAGATGTGTATGAGTTCCATTTTGTCCTTTTCCTTGGCCTTATATAAGGTTAAAGTTTATCTAGTGAAGTCCAGATGGAGCTCATTAGATCTCATTAGCTCATTATGAGAAATCCCACCATAGAAGAACAATCTGAATGAGGTACGGAGTCTTGAAGACAGGGCATACTTTTATTCATCCATTATACTTTTCTCCCATTCTCCATTTGATTATTGTATGTACTCTTTGCAAAACAGGCAATTATTGAGATGATTTCTAGTTTGGCCATTTTATTCTCTCCTGAGCATTAGGTAGCTTCTAGGAGTCCAGTCTAAATAATTAGTTTCTAACTAATTTCATTTATACCAAGAATAGTTTGTTGAGAATGTGTGTTATGGAAGCTGACAAGTTTACCCTGCCAATTGTTTTTAAATAGAAACTGATACCCAGTTATATGCTGATGACAATTGAAGAGGTTGGTTGGGTGCATTAGGAATCAGTTCTGCATGTAATTCCAGTTATTTTTGGCTTTCAGCATGCATGCTTAGTCTTTGAAATATCATTTTGATGAGGCCATCTGGGGTCTGCTTTTGCTTCTCGCCAAGGATTCTGTGTTATTTGTTTTCATCACTACTATTCTTGCCTCTTGCTCAAAATAATTTATTTAACCTTACTGGCACATGGTGACAGACATTTATTCAGAAGAGTAAAGGGCTTCAGAATTTAAGAAATAAAAATATTTATCAATTTATGCATGTTTCAGTTTGTCATCTATGTTTCCCATGAGTAAAACAGCCTTATATATATATATTTTAAAAGGATTTCAGGTTGGCTATAAAAAGACAAGTGAAATAATCTGAATTGAAATCTGTGAGGCAAACAAATTAGAAGAAGTAAAAAAGACAAAAAGTAGCAACAATCCAAAGAGACCGAAGTACATTTCCTTGTCAGTATTTAGATAATAGCATTTTATTACCTATTTTTTCATGGTTGCTCTTTAATTCACATAATCAAACTAAACAGCAAAACACCTAAAGAAATAGGTACTTTATGTTTTACTTTTGTATTAGATATTTCTCTGCTGGTTGGTTGATTGAGAACTTTATAATCATGTCTACATTCGTAACATTCTTGTAGCTGTAGAAGCCAGGTATAATTTATACCTGGGAATCAATATTTTAGAAAAAGAGCAAGCACTTATGTTTATGAGCTGCAATAGGCATTCAAAGACAAAAAAAAAAAAGATCTCAACACCATCCCTTTAAGCTCATAAAGCTTAAATAATAAATAATAAAAGAGAGCTTTCCTATTCGGGCCCTAATCAGGTAGCGAATGAAGCTTCTATTTCTTCCAGACTGGTATCTTCTGTCTCCATATACAGTCCATGCATTTCCCAAGACATGTTGATGCATTCTGATATCATGGAGTATAATCTGAACTCCTCTAGTGAACTAAGAGACCTTGTGGAACGGGTCTTCCCCCCCATTATTTGATTGTAGCCTTTAGTCCTCCAATTCCTGACCTCCCCTCACCCACAAGAGTTCCAGCTCCTTTTACAGCTAACTACAGCACTAGAGACACTAAGAGGTTTCAGCAAAACTCTGTAGGATCTAGACAGCTGCTATAGGGACTCAGTGCACGGAATGCTCTCCATGGTGCTGAAATGGAACTTCCACACTGGTTGTAGTTTTCAATACTTGCTGCCTACTTAGAAACTTTGCCTCGTTGGACATGTGAAACAAATGAGAACATCTAGAAAAAGCACAACATTGCTTCTTCCCTCCACAAACTTGGAACTGCAAATTGGGATTGTTTTGAATCAGGGTCCTCCCCCCTTCTCTCTCACACACACCTGTTTTTCATAAGCATATAGTTATCCAGTGTTGCTTCATAATCTGTGTTTTTGATTATGCATAAAGGTGAAATGAAAAAAAAACGAGAGAAAGATTTTAAGGAAAACACACCCTTGGGAACTTTAAAATAGTCTCCAGGTTTTTATGAAATTGGGTATACTTCATCAAAAACAGAAAAATAGCAAAATCATCTCTTACCTTTTCAACTTTGTACACCTATAGATTTCTTGAGGAAGTGTCTGATGAACTTTCTTGACAACCTTAAAATTGCTTTTATGTCTATGGCATGCCTGCTTCTTGACAGCTTTCTAAAATAATAACTCACCCTTTTATATATATATATATATAAATCCACCCACAAAAGCTATTACATTTTGCATTTCATAACATATTTTCGGTAGAAATGATAGATATTCATGCACTACAATGCCTTATGCCAATGATATGTAGTGTTACATGTTGAAAACTATGAAATATGAGTGAAAGAGTTTTATGATTAAATTGCAAGTTTTCTTTAAAAAATACAGTATACCAGATGAGTTGTTTAGTCTCGAGGACAACTTTCTTCAATTTTCTACACTCCAGATATATTGCATTTTTAATTTTGATCATGCTGGTTGTGAATGATAAAACCGAAGTCCAGCGCACTTCATTATTTTGAGAAAAATTGAGAAAAAATGAAATGTAACTAAAAAAAATCAACATCTGTTTTGTAGCATTGGATTACCTTTATATTGATAACTAATCTTTTCAGGAAACCACAACTTTCAACTTCTGTATATCAACATTATGTTTTCTTGAAAGGAAAATGCTTCTTGTTTTAATGATTTTCCTTCAAGATGAGTATAATCAGGTGTAATGTAGATAGACTGATATAAAGACATTGCTAATGAACAGAATTGCTTATCTACTCTGTCTTAATTTCTTAATCTACTCTTCTAAGAGACATGGTGGCGCAGTGGTTAGAATGCAGTATTGCAGACTAACTCACTGCCAGGAGTTTAATTCTGACCTGCTCAAGCTGACTCAGCCTTCTATCCTTTGATAAAAAAGTCAGTAAAATGAGGACCCAAATAGTTGCTGATTTTGTAAACTGTTTAAAGTGGGCTGTAAAGCACTGTGAGGTGGTATATAAGTGGAAGTGCTATTGCTACTACTATTCTAATATTCATTAATTCATCCATCTATTCATTCATCCATTGGGCTTTAAACATGCTGAAATCCCATCATATGTTCATTTTTTGATGCAGGAAAATCCTGATAAGATAGCAGTTTTATATTCATTCTGATTCCATAGAAGTAATGTGATAATCAGTTAATGTTTTCTGATTACAGGAACATAAAGTGATTAATAATTTACCAGGATTTTAAATTTCTGTTGTGCTTGAGTGAAGCAAAGAATTGACTCACAGTGTAAAGTGATTGCTTCTGGTTTTTATTTTCTGATTATTTTTAAACTGAATATCAAATAACGGTATGGGGGAGTGGAGAGAAGATTTTAAAGCCAGATGACTACCTTTGCTCTAAGATGTTTACAATGGAGCAGTATATAGAGGAACAAGGCCATTTGGCTTCTGGGTGAGGACCCACAGCACGTTACATACATATCATGAGCATCTCTGGAACAAGGACAGCATAGTAGCAAATATCAAGAGCCATACAGCAAATTCTAGCTTTCAAATCTCTCTACAGAGAAGTAATACAGAGAATACACAGAGTGGACATTTATATGAACACTGATTGTTTATTATTAAAGAAGGTAGATGATTGGTGAATTTAAAATTAAAATAAAAGGCTATGCATAAAATAGGCCACTCTGTATGTCAGTAGCTATGGAGAGCTAACTGAGACTAAAGTGTAAAAGACAAGAGAAAAGCAAAAAAGGGGAAAAAAGAAGCTTGTTTTTTTTCCCCACTTTCACCATGGTAATTGACATACTTTCACTTTATCATAGTGGCAAACAGCAAAAATAGGAGGAGAAATGAGAGATTAATTAGAACAACTTGCAGATAAGGGCATTGTGCCAGATTTATTGCATTAAAAGTTTGAAGAATTTTGGCAAGAAGGTGACTGCAATAGTTGCCAATAGTTTGGATGCTTTTAAAAAGGAAATGGAAGAAGGATTTGGAAGGATAACATGGATTTGAAAAAAAAGTTAAGAAGATTGAAAAATTTGTAGGACAATAGGCCTGCGATGTAAAACAAATTAATAACAAAGTGGAAGTTTTGGAAAGTAAGGTAGAAGTTATAAATAGAGAGATGAAGAAATATTTGGATGACGTGGCATTACTAAACTAAGAGAAAACTCAGAACTACTATACTATTATAATCTCTGAAAATTCCTGCATGAGGTGAGGTGCCTAAGATAAATTAACATAGAGGAGGAAGACCTATGTAATAATTTCATAATATCTATACCAAACAAGAACAGATTATCATATATCTGTAATCACTACAAAATACTAGTAGAAACACCAGAATTCACTCACTGCTATTCTATGCATTATTTCTTATTTCTGTTTTAACATATAATTGTGTTTAATTAGTAGATTAATGGAATGCTGAAATTTAAGTAACACCCTTGAAAAATATTACCATACCTTTGTGGATGAAATAGATAAATATGAACTAAAGGGCATTGTGAGGCAGATATTTTACAACTGACTCAACAATTCAGAGGCTGTTAATAAATGGTTAGACATTCGCCAGCAGGAAATATCAAGTGGGATCACAATTTTTGGTTTGGTGCTGCCAACAAGAAACAATCTAGAAGATAGAATTGATGTTCGTCCATCGTATTCAAAGAGGACCTTGACATCTAACAGGTTGTGGGCTGTCCATGATGTGTCTGCAGGTGGATGGTAAGGCCTATACGGGCACAAAATGTTCTGCCACATGTCGGGCAGCCATGTGAGGGGACCATTGTTGCAGCATTTGCAGCTCTGGCTTTGCAGACTGCTCACTTCTCTTGTGCTATGGTTGTTCTTCTCTCCTCAGATCTCTGGCAGCCTTAGTGGATCAGCGTGTTGATCAATCTTGTGCCAGGGTTTCCCAGGAGGTGGTGTCAATATCCAGGGACTTGAAGGAGGCTTTCAACGTGTCTTTGTATCGCTTCCTTTGTCCCCCATGTGATCGCTTTTCTTGAGACAGCTCACCATAGAGGAGCTGTTTAGGAATGTGATGGTCTGGCATCCTTGCAACATGGCCTGCCCAGCCCAGAAGATAGAATACATACTTAACAAATATTCAGATGACACTGAGCTAAGGAAATTGGTCAGTGCTTTAGAGGATAAAGTCTAGATTTAAAAGGATGTCAACATATTGAATTTTGGATAAAATTTAGTAGGATAATGTTCAAAATGACAAATGTAAAATCTGATTAGGGAAAAGAAAGTACCTAAAGCCCAGGATCTGTCAATAATAGTTGACTAGTTCAAAACTTCAAACAATCATGGGTTGCATTAACAAAAGTATTTTGTTAATTCATTGGAAGCAGTGGTGGGTTTTCATTTTTTTTACTACCAGTTCGCTCATGTGTGCTCACATGGAGAAGTGTCTGGGAGGGTGGACGGAGCCTCCCGCTGCCATTACTACCGGTTTGCCTGATTCGGGCCAAACTGGGAGCAACCCACCTCTGATTGGAAGTATAAATTCAACTGTGTCCTACACTAGTTAGATTGCACTGGGAGTATCAAATTCTGAGTTCGCTTCAAATTGGAGAACTATCAGGCAAATTAAAAAAAATCTAGAAAATAAGCCTATGGGGACCGGTTATAGAAGCTGTGCATGTTTAACAAGTTGAGACAGGCAACATTCAAGGCGATTCAGACTGGATATTTGGAGGAATTTCCTGATGCTAAAAGCTGTTAAGCAATGGAGCAGCCTGTTTTTAAATGGTAATTGGATTGCTATGTGTCAAGGTTGTTTTTCTAGATTCCAGCACTGAGCTGGGGGTTGGATCACAAGGTCTTTTCAACTCGTACAATCTTTGATTCTATGACTATCAGCTATGGTTTGGAATCTGCTGCTTGTATAAGGATGACCTGTTTGCTTTTCTTTGCTTTTGCTTGCATATTTCTTAACAACTATAATCTCTCTTTCAAAGAAAACCGAATACTGTAGGGTAGCTACTTGACCTTTTCAGTGTACCTATGTGGAGAATATGTAATGCAGATAAATGGCACATTTTCCTCTGGTTGAAACTAACACTGGCCCAGAAGGAATACAGGACTCAGCAGAGAAGCTGCAAAGTAGGAAAGAAATTCAACTCCAAATGCCTGTTTTTCTCTCTTTTCCATTGGAGGACGTGTTATTCTTAAATTAGCTCCTTAGGGAGAGTATTAATTCTTCAGCCAGTTCTTTTAGAAGCCGTGCAATGCCATGTCATACATTTGTGCTGAGCAATACAAAAATTAGGAGATATCAGAGGCTGGATAAGCTCAGCGAGAGAAATTCTGAGATTGCAACCATTTTATTTACCTACATTACCGATATTTCCATCAAGTCCTCTCATCCCAACTCGATCAATTATATCCATATAAAGGGAAATAAATATAAACCATTTGGGCTGAAAATATTCCTATCACCTTTAAGACATTGGAGCACAGATGAGGAGGAAATGCTATAACTTGTATTTTATTCAAAAATGAGAGAAGAAGATTCTTCTTAAAATGGACAAAGATCTTAAAATATCAAAGATTTAATTCTGCAGGCTATTTTAAAATACCAAGAGTTCTTCCTCCCTCCCTCTTTTCTCTTTCTTTTTCTCTTTTCCATTCATCCATCCATCCATCCATCCATCCATCCATCCATCCATCCATCTATCATCTATCTATCTATCTATCTATCTATCTATCTATCTATCTATCTATCTATCTATCTATCTATCTATCTATCTATCATCTATCTATCTATCTATCTATCTATCTATCTATCTATCATCTATCTATCTATCATCTATCTATCATCTATCTATCTATCTATCTATCTATCTATCTATCTATCTATCTATCTATCTATCTATCTATCTATCTATCTATCTATCTATCTATCTATCAAGAACTTTGAGATTCCCAGATATGAATCTTTGCTTCAGTAGTCACAATCTCATCTGTTTTATTGTTTTTTCCTGTATTTCTAACAAATCCATATTTTGTTTCCTTTGAACAATGCAGCCACAAGGAGACACGACACTGGCTTCTTGTTTTGGTCCATTGCTGTTTACTACATCATCCACATCCTGCATGTTGATCTCACATATGCTTATTACAACAAGCTGGTTTCATAACATCTGGTTTGAATTCATCTTGTTTTACACGCTCCATAATTAAGATTAACTTCTTAACTCTCTGGAAAAAAAAGAAATCACACACAAACATTCTTTTTGGATGTGTTGAAAGACAATTTCCTTTTGAAATTTGGATGAAATGTTTATGTGTGAAGTGGGTAAAACGTCACTATGTTCATGGGTGAAATGGATGAAAAGTTTTCATCTTTTTACACTTTTTAAAAGTAAGGAATAGCCAAGGGAAAGGTGCTTTTTCATTGTTCAAGCCAATTATCGAGATAGAAAGTTGGAAAAGGAATTGGAACTTTCCAGACACACAATGAATCCTCTATTTGACAGTGATATTTATTGCTAACAATCTGTAACAAAGTTTCCAAGCAAACAATTTGTAATTTTTATACTTGCATTGGCCTTAGCTCACCAATCCATCTCTCCATCCATCCATCCATCCATCCATCTCCATATAGAACCCTTCACAATTTCTTAACTTCCTTGCTACCTGCAAGGATTCAAACAAGTTTTTTTAATCACAACTTTACTATTCTTATTCACACAGCTTCAGCACTCTCGTTTTTCAGAATTGCTGTTAGAAAGAAGAAAAAGAACTCTTTCCTCAACTTTTTGGAATGTTAACAGTTTGGTCAAGCTTATCTCATTGATATTTGATCTGTCCTTTTCAAATATAGCAGACTTTTCCATTAGCCAATCTGCTCTGCAGGTTTCTATGTCTGATCCTGATACTTGATTCTGCTGGTCTTCAAATGAAGATTCCCTCTCCAGATCTTATTCAAACAGCCCTTCCAGTCTTCATACTCCTCAGTATTAATTAGGAGCTTCAAGCAACATCTACCTGTCACTTTGCATGATAGTGTCAAATAGGCAAAAGTCCCCTTTCACCCAGGGGTGAAATCAACTTACCTTTGCTACCGGTTCCAAATTTGAGTGTGCACATGTGCAGGACCTTCGATTTCCAACAATCAGCTGTGACATGCAATTTAAATTAGCTAGAAAGCAGGAAATCTGACAATTCTAGCTAATATAAATTATGCCTCAAAGCTGATCGTTGGAAATACCAGTTTGCCTGAACCAGTAGCAATTTTTTAAACTACTGGTTTGGGTGAACTGGTAGCATTTCACTTCCAGTTCAGGTGAACCAGTCCAAAATGGTAGCATTTCACCCCTGCCTTAAACTTCAGTCCAGTTGATGGTTTTGTCCTAATCAGGGTATCTGGCTGCCACAATCTGGAGCCTGAATTCTACCATTCAATTAAATCTGAGATGAAATCTCATGAACTGTTTTTTTTTTAAATTGTGGATTTTTCATTATTGGCTGCCAAGGAGGCTTGAATGAAGGAAAGATTTGTATCAGAAAAGAACACCAGGAGTAGCTTTAATCTGCCCTTTCCATTGATGGTTCAAAAGCATTGCCAACAGAACTTCCAACAAACTACTCTGAGAATAAAGCAAAAAAACACTCCAGAAGTCTCTTTCACCATTTGTGAAGTCTGATTTACTCAACAACAGTGTTTAATAAAAAGAAAATAGTTCTGCACTTATCCTCTCAGAAGTATCAGAAGAGAGAATCAAAATGAATTTAATTTATTTTCAAGACTTTTATTATTTATGTCACAATCAATTATCATTTATCACAAACACTTAATTTCAGCCTCTGCCTGCATTCATTTGCAGCTGTGAAACTGGAAGGGTATATTCTATTAGTAACCTAATGATTATCAGTGCAATGCACTGAGTCTACAAGAAGTAGGAACAAATCTGAAGCCTCAATCATAACAGTCAGGAAATAACTATTTATTCTACAATTTGTTTTGCTAAAGTATCTTTATACATTAATTTTCAAGAAAGAGCCAGTCATAACGTGTACTCTGATAGTTCTGCTATTCTTATTCTTTACGTTTTATTAATGAAATAAGGTATTAAGAGAAAAATACAGTTATACACAATGTGGTGTCCAGAGGTGGTGGACCATAATTTCAGGCTGTAGGGCAAGGGTGTCAAACTCAATTTCATTGAGGGCCGCATCAGGGTTGTGTTTGACCTCAGGGGGCCGAGATGGGCAGGGCCAGGGTGGGTATGGCCAGATCAATGTCACTCATGTCAGGGGTGCCTGTGGTGGCCCAAGTGTTCTGCTACAGGCTTGCCAGCTCTGTTTTCGGCTGCAATGGTCTCCTGCAGTTCTCTGCCAGTGAAAACAGAGCTTGTGAGGGCTGCATTTGGCCATG
The DNA here is from genome assembly GCF_964273705.1 of Natrix helvetica. Taxonomy (NCBI): domain Eukaryota; kingdom Metazoa; phylum Chordata; class Lepidosauria; order Squamata; family Natricidae; genus Natrix; species Natrix helvetica. The sequence continues at coordinate 70,606,575 of NC_138551.1, forward strand.
TTTTCACTGGCAGAAGCACTGTGGGTTGGTCCTTTGCTGTTTGCAGGGCAGCTCCATGGGCCATATCTAAGCATCCTGTGTGCCAGATCCGGCCCATGGGCCTTGAGTTTGACACCCCTGTTGTAGGAAGGCACTAACTTTAGGAAGGCTATTCGGATGTCATATCAGTGTGTTTAGATTTGTGTATTCGGCTTTGGCCTTGAGTATCTCTGCAGTATAGTATGCTATTCTAGTGTGGGGCGCATCTGAAACATGTGAAACAAGTTGACATCACTATCAAAGGAGTGGTACACTTCCCAATTGGGAAAATATATTCTCTTTCTAGCATTGCCCCACCTAAGATCAGGAGAAAAGTAGTAGCAGATGCCGAGAGAATTAAGCAAGAGAATGATCCTGGACATCCTGTGAATGGACATCTTCCCCAAGCCTGTTGACTGAGATCTAAGAACAGCTTTATGGCAAGAACAAACATTCTTGAGGGCACACAAGGACAAAATCAAATTAAAAGATGAATGAAGGAGACCATCAAGCAAAGAATAACATTAAAGCAGGATATGGCTGAAGGATCTGACCTTCCTTATATACTTGGAGGACACTGAATAGATTGAGAGTTGGACTTGAGTGGAGGCTTTTAGTGGATAACAACACACAACATGAATATGGAGAGACTCAGAGTCCTGCTCATCTGCTGGTATGTTGGCTATTACCAGAAATCTGTACTGATAATGACTTATATTTTGGACAATGACAAAACCAAGAAGGTGGCTTCATTCTGGCAGTTTGAAGTTTGATCTAGACATGGAAGAAGAAGAAGAAGAAGAAGAAGAAGAAGAAGAAGAAGAAGAAGAAGAAGAAGAAGAAGAAGAAGAAGAAGAAGAAGAAGAAGTGTGTTTAGATAACTGACGGCTATTTTTTTCATCTCTTACGTTTCATGATCAAATGACCAATTTCATCCAAGGAGGGATGATTTAAATTTTCCTTCAGAGGCATTTAAAGCTGATTATAAAGGAGTTTAAAGTATCATGATAGTACTTCTATGAGTAAATGTCACAGTGACTGAAAGGTTGATGCCAGAATAATCTTCAATTATGAAAGTGTCAGATATTTTTCTTTTCTTTTGTTTTCATTTCCTAGGCAACTGTGCTGAAAGACTCAGAGTTTGCAAAATGCGTTTAAGCTTGTTTCTGGTCCCTCTTGAATTAACTGGAAAGAAATTTACGTTCGCCATAAATCTAGATATGATTGTGTTGCCCATGATTACTGTATACTTTAGTGGTAATTGAATGTTCAATAAATTGCAGAACTAAATCACAATTTTGTGTTACTCTGTAAAGTTTTATAACAATTAGGCACCCACTGATACATGTTTCTGTTGAAGGAGAAATTCTGGTTTACTTCTGGACAAGACGCTATCTACCTCAACAACATTTGAGTTATCTGCAGAATAACATTTTCATTGACATGTTAAGAGCTGGGTCAATTGTTAAGGCTTCCAAACAGTTTTCCCACGTAAAAAAGTAGAATACAAAGGAGCCAAATTTGCTTAATAGAGGTAATTTCATAAAGGAAGGGGAAAAAAAAATCACTGAAGGTATGGTTAATGTATTGAACTGGCACAGGGGAGAATCACGTTCCAGTCCATCCTCTACCATGAAAATTTGCTTGGCAGGTTTGGGTCAATCATTTTCTTTTTGGCCAAGTCTATCTCACAGAGTTGCAATATGAATAAATGACAGAAACTATGTTTGTAGGCTTGAGCTCCTGAGCATGGTAGAAAATGGAGCAGTAAATAAATGATTTCACAAAATTACTGCTGGCAATTAAGAGGAATCTCAGTAAGCAGTGGATGAAAGACCAACAAAAATTGTAAGAGAAACAAAATGGGTAATTTTCCCTTTCATTTCTTGGGAACTCAAGAAAGAATAAATGCAGTGGTTTTATGATTATTTGCTTTTGGAAATTAAGCTGAAAGATATTTAAGAAAGGTTCTCACGCATCTTTATAGATATGGAAATCATTACTTGATGAAATGCACAATCTTAATCACTCAAACAAGTCTTAAGCATCCAAACAAATTTTCGTCTCTTCCTTCTCAGAATAAATCTAAGATTGAATCTGTATCCTATTTGAAAATTATCTGTAGTATAAAGGTAAAGTCCCCCCCCCCACATGTTTCTGGCTCTAGGGGGCAGTGCACATCTCAGTTTCTAAAGTTAGGAGTCAGTGCTGTCTGAAGATGACTCCGTGGTCATGTGGCCGGCATGACTAAACACCGAAGGAACACGGAATGCTCTTATCTTCCCACCAAGGTGGTTCCTATTTTTCTACTTGCATTTTTACATGTTTTTGAACTGCCATGTTGGCAGAAGCTGGGACAAGTAACAGGAGCTCATTCTGTTACATGGCAGTAGAGATTCGAACCGCTAAACTGCTGACCTTCTGATCGACAAGCTCAGTGTATTAGCCATTGAACCACTGTGTACTAATGGAGTGACCGAATTCAGCACGATAAAGAGGAACACTAGTTTAAGCTAGCTTCCATGAAATTTTTGAAAGAAAGGTGTGATAGGGCATCTAACAAAAATAAATTTCTGCCTTTTTGTTGTGAGGACTTCAGAACTGTCCCATAATGGAAATTAGTTAGTGTTGTTGCAAACAAAGATTATTGTTGAAGTGCCTTTTAACTATGGAACAAGAAAGTTAAATGTTAGATAGGTAGATGAAATATTTTATTGTGATTAAAACAACAACAACAAGGTCAGGCTGTTGTTTTAAAGCAGGGGTGTCAAACTCGATTTCATTGAGGGCCACATCAGGGTTGTGTTTACCTCGGGTGGCTGGGGTGGGCATGGCCAGCTCAATGTCACTTCTGTCAGGGCCGCCTGTCGGGGCCCGAGTGCTCTCCAAAGGAAAAGGGGTCCCAGGCTCCATTTATTCTGGTAGAAGCATCATGGGCCAAACCTTCGCTGTTGCCAAGGCGACTCTGTGGGCCAGATCTAAATACTCTGTGGGCCAGATCCGGTACACAGGCCTGGAGTTTGACATCCCTGTTTTAAAGTTTGCTTTCTTTCCAACAACAGATTTAGAAAAAGACATTAAAGAATCAGCTTGGCAGCTAAATTATGCCTAAATCATACAGCAGATTAAAAGTTAACTGAGCGCTCTGAACAGCATTTTAATACCAACAACTCCAGGTAAGCATACTCCCTGCCTTAGATTGAACATTTTTCTTTGCATTGCACATAAATACCTCAGCATGAATTTTATTTATTGAAGTAAACACATTGCTTCACTCCTTTAGCTTTGTTGTGGCTTCAGGCAGAAGTGTCTGTATAAATAGGCAAAAAAGGGAAAACGCAACACTGTCTACTTAAAAAAATAATTCGTTATTAAGAATTATGGGGTTATGTGTTTGTTGATTCTGTAGCTCTATCTTTGCCTTCATATTAACGCATTAAGATTTAATAATTTATATTATGAGGTGGTTCTCATTTAGTGACCGCAATTGCAACTCAGTCATTAAATGAAATGGCCACTAAGTGAAACTGAAGCATGTGATCTTACTTCTGTTTTCCTTTGCTTGGCAGGCCTGCAAATCTTATAAATGCATGGATTGGTTGCAAAGTTATCTTTTCGTCACCATCATAACAATGAGCAGCCACTAAATGAAGATGAAGATGGTATATATAGAAATAGATCATCTAAGGAAAAAAAAGATAAAGAATATATTTCTTAACCTAATACTTTTGCAATAGTGGTGAATATCTGTAGCTTCGGTATAGGATGAGAGTGAAGGTTCATTCTCCAAGCTTGTGGGTTGGTTTCCAAACATTTTGTTACCAGTTTAGGTAACATCTCCAATGGAGTTTATGGGATGTCAGTGTTCTTCTGTTTATAAGGGTTTCAGGTATGGGTGTGTCAAGTGAAGGTCCTGTGATGGGTCAGCTGTGAGTCATCAGTGAATCTTGTGTTGAGTTGAGTCTTGAGTTGAGTCTTGTGTTGAGTCTTGTGATAAGGTCAGGGTCATTGGGAGGTGAAATTTTGGTGGTGGGGAGTTTGTGTGGGTTGGTTGAGGGTCAGTGCTGTCTCTGATTGGCTGTGTGTTTGATTTGGATTTTGAGGGGTTTGTAGGCTGGTTGTAAGTCAGTCAAAGGTGGGTTGCTGCTGGTTCGCCCTGGATCGGACAAACCGGTAGTGGTAGCAGCGGGAAGCTCCACCCACCCAGTAGTAAAATAAATTGCAACCCATCACTGAAGTCAATGTGTCTGCTGATGGAATCGCTTGTGGAGTGCCAGGCATTTATGAACTCATGGGCATGATGGATGGTAGTGTGGCAGATGATTTTTGTGTTGCTGCAATCGAACTAATAACTTTGGTCATATTAAGTGGAAGATATGTTCCACATTTAAAGGTAGAGTTTTGCTCTCTTCTTCTCAGTGGAGACTTCAGCTAAAATTATATCCCTTTTCAGGATTTTTTTACTCATTTCCATCTCCTTATTTTAAATTAGACATTAAGGGTGTATTGTGTTACTTTCTCTTCCAAAAGATTTCAAAAATCTTACAAGGAAAAAATAACTCGCTTTGCTATTGATGATAATTTTCCCCCCTGTTCTGATGTTGATATATGAAGCACTAATTAGCCCAGCTGAAATCAACTTTTGCTACAATATAAGTTTCTAGTTCTGATGAGTAATTTAAAATAACTTTCTCTAGAAATATAATGTGCAAAAATGGTTTCTACTAATAACTACTACCCAAAGGAGTGAAACTGGGAGATGAACTAGCTTTCAACCTGAAAATTTATCTCCCTTCCTTTGATTTATACATGCACACGCACCAACGCACCAGTACACATACCAATGATATACATGACCTGTGCAACATTTAGTATAAAGACTCATTTTTTTGAGATAAGGGAAGGCCTAGTCTTGTGTCAGCATGTGATGGTATGTGGGAAAGACCTGAAGTGGATGGGTGGGGCAAAGAGATGCTGCTTAGAGAATGGTCAGATAAGAGACAGCATAGCCCACAGCTGGATACTGGGCAAAGCAAGAGGCTCAGAAGAGACCCTCTCTAGTTTCCTGACCTGTAAAAGTGGGAGAAATGCATTTCCACACTTGCAAGATTCGGTTAATATAGCTTTAAAATAATATAGAATTAGCTTACCTGGTCATGCTTCCTATCTGGTCTACATGGTAAGGGTGACACAGTCTATCTTTGGTGGTGTATGAGGTGGCTAGGAGGAGTTGGACTTCCTGGGGCTGATGATAAAGCTAATAATTTTCCCTGGACAGTTTCTTAATCTTTAACAATATTTTTTCCCAAGATCCTCTTCAGATCTTTCTTTCTGTTTGTGGTCTTGTGGGACATTAAGGGAAGCTGTTTACCTACCCGATTGCATCTTTTGGCATGTTCTTTCTGCAATAGCAAGTAATTTAAGGTCTATGCCACCAAAACACATAGATCGTCTTGTTCAGGGAGCAGATGATGAGGAGTGTTGGGGGTGATGGTCCAGAGCTGAACTTCTAAATCAGAGAGACTGCTGAAAATCTGGGAGGTTAAAGTGTTCATTTTATTACTACAAATAGAAAGGAGTTGGTAATTTATGTTGTGCAGATTGAAGTGGATAGTTTTGTGTGTCAGGTATTGAAACCTCCCTGGAAATAGTTATCTTTTATTTCTAAAGCCACAGCCAATTGTCTAACTTGAAACATTTATTGTTTTCTGCTACATAGATGGTCTCATGGGCCCGTCTCTTATATAACATTTTTATTAGTTTCTTAGGTCAACATTGTTTTGTGAATGGCACACAGGATTTAGATTTGGGCTGCCTCCACTAATATCTTCTCTGACCTGTAAACTTATGTCACAGTATTTTGTTCTTAGAACTTATGTGACAAAGAGGAATATGAAACTGTGTTAACAGTTAAAATGATAAATGGAATTGGGGTTCAAAACATTGAAACAATGGCAGCATTAAAGCAATATTAACAATCTTCCAGAGAAGTTGGGAACTAGATCCTCTAGTAAATTTAAACTTTTGCTGCATTTCTGATGGAGTGGATTTCTGTCTTTCTCGTTCTCTCTTGCTCGAATTATTAATTAATTAGAATCGAGCTGGAGGGGACCTTGAAGGTCTTCTAGTCTAGCTTCCTGCTCAAGCAGGAGATGCTATACCAGTGCAGATAGGTGGTTGTTCAGTCTTTTCTTAAGAATCTCCAGTGATGAAGCATCCACATCCTCTGAAGGCAATCTATTCCATTGGCTAATTGTCCTTACTGTTAGGAAGTTTCTCCTTAATTCCAGGTTGCTTCTCTCCTTGATTAGTTTCCATTCATTGTTTCTTGTCTTGCTTTCTGGTGCTTTGAAATATAACACCCCCCTTTTTTGTGGCAATCCCTCATATACTGGAATACTGCATGTCATGTCACTCCTAGCCCTTCTTTTTTCTAGACTGGTCATACCCAATTTCTGCAATCATTTTAATATGTTTTTGTGTCCAAGCACGTTATCATTTTTTTATATCTACCAGGTTTTTCCGAAAATAAGACAGGATCTTATTTTCTTTTGACCCCCGAAATAAGCACTTGGCCTTATTTTCAGGGAGGTCTTCTTATTTTTGAGATGCAGGAGGCTGTGAGCCTTGTCACCTCATGGCTGCTGCTGTGTTGCAATATTTTTAGGGAGGGCTTATTTTCAGGCGTGGGCTTATTTTAGCGCACGTGCTCCAAAGCCCGATTGGGCTTATTATCTGGGGAAGTCTCATTTTCAGGAAAACAGGGTAATTCTATGTTTATGCTGTCTTAATCATATAATTTTAAAAGGCTTGTACAGATTCACTCAATATAATAAATACTACAAGCTAAATAACTAAACTAATAAACAAGGCCAAATCAAGTATAAATCAAGTATAATCTAACGTTTATAATAGAGCACCCACCTTTGAATAATAAGGAAAAAGTTCAAGATTTTTCAATTCCTGAACATTCAGTGGTTTCAACTACTTTCCCGAATGATCTCGGTTATGAAGTCATCCTTGTCTCTGTAAGTAAACTATTCCAAAAGAAGGGTGCTTCAACAGAACATGCAGTCCAGAGGTGGCATTCAGCAGGTTCTGACCAGTTCTGGAGAACTGGTAGTGAAAATGTTGAGTAGTTTGGAGAACCGGTAAATATTACCTCTGACTGGCCCCACCCCTATCTATTTTCTTCCTCCCGAGTCCCAGCTGATCAGGAGGAAATGGGGATTTTGCAGTAACCTTCCCCTGGAGTGGGGAGGGAATGGAGATTTTACAGTATCCTTCCCCTGCCACACCCACCAAGCCACGCCCACCAAGCCATGATCATAGAACCAGGTTTTGAATACCACCACTGATACAGTCATACCTACCATCAATTTTATACCCTCAATGGAAGCTGTAATTTCTTCTCATATGAGCTGAGCAGACTCTACTGATAAGATATCCAGATAGCCAATATCTTGAATTATTCATAGAAGCAAAGCAGCAACCAATTCAACTCCCACAACAGAGGTAATACATGACAATACAGTCATCTACCTGTAATCAAGCAGGTTCTTAAATTCTGTGAAATTGTAACTTCATGATAGTCTCTTCATATAAAATATAGGAGATGAAGTGGCAGAACCTGGGGGTGGGGTTAAAAGACGGATCAACCTAGAATCCCTATGGAGCCAAAAGTGAACTAAGTCCAATCTGCCTTGAATTCTATTGACCATTATCTAACCCCAAGCAGCTGTTAACTATTAGTTGAGAAGAATACATCAGTTTAATTGGACCTGACCTTTATTGAGGTCATTGAGTGTTTTTTGCTACCTTGTTTTTTCCATTCTATGAATGAGAATAGAAGCTGGCATACCAACCAAATCTAAGCAGATGTTCTCCTGGCTGTGGCCTCCATCTATTCTTTCCTGAAGGAGCAGAATCCCTTCAGGGAAATGCAACTGAATCCACTGCCAAACAAATTGTGTTGGAACTGGACAGTTTCCTAAAACATAGCCACTCCAACTTGCCAGGACAAGTCTTAGACCAAAGGTCTTCAAACATGGCAACTTTAAGACTTCTGGACTTCAACTCCCAGAATTCTCCAGGCAGCTGGCTGGAGAATTCTGGGAGTTGAAGTCAACAAGTCTTAAAGTTGCCAAGTTTGAAGACCTCTGTCTTAGACTCTTTTTCTCCATCCAACCACTAATAGTTTCCAGAGTGAAGGTATACAATTGGGTACATAATTTTGTAAACTGACTATAAAGGTCAAGCAATTCAATCTTCTGCTCAGTTCAGGATTCACCAGAAATTTCCTGATAAATGACCATTCAGTTTCTGTTCAAGGTCTCAGGTGAAGAGGAACACATCTCTTCATTTGGCTGCCTGAACCTTTGTGTCAACTGTCCTGTTGGCATACACAGCAAAAGAAACTCCTGGGACATTTTTTTTTAACCAAGAGTATAACTTTACTGATATATCCATATGGGCACAGACGAAGCAAAGCCAGTTCTAAGGTTTCAGACTCCACTAAAAAACTACAATGACACTTTATTGAGATAAGTTGCAGTAATAGAATCTTGAAACTCTGATCATATTTTACCTCCCCTCTCTCTTATATACCAGTGAATTAAGGTTTGGATTAGGCCTGCCTAGATCTCTTCTGAATGCTGCCTTCTTTCACATAACTTAAGATATGTTTTAGCTCTTTTTGCTTATTCAACAGTTTTTGCCTATTTCCCTCAAGGTCATTTTCCTGATTCTTTTACGCACATCCAGATCTTTAACTGTTCCTCACAGATTTGGTTTCCAAATGTTTCACCTTCCTGGTAGCCCCTCCATAGCAATTCATTCATTCATTCATTCATTCATTCATTCATTCATTCATTCATTCATTCATTCATTCATTCAATTGATTTATTTATTTATATTTTTTCTCATTAATTTTTTTCTGAACTGAAGGCAACATCATACCCCAAAGGTCCCAATTTTCCCCACAGCTACTATACAAGGTGAGTTGGGATGAGTGAAAATGAGTGACCCTAAATCACCCAGCAAGTTTTTCATATCCAAAGAAGGACTCATGGTCTTGTGGTTTTTAGCTCAGCACTTTAGCTATTTCAGATTGACTTTCTTTCTTACTGCCCATTTGGAACTGTGATCAGAGGTGGTATTCAGCAGGTTCTGACCAGTTCTGCGGAATCGGTAGCAGAAATTTTAAATAGTTCGGAGAACCAGTAAATGCCACCTCTGACTGGCCCTGCCCCCATCTATTCTCCGCCTCCTGAGTCCCAGCTGATCAGGAGGAAATGGAGATTTTACAATATCCTTCCTCTGCCACATCCACCAAGCCATGCCACGCCCACCAAGCCACACCCACAGAACCGGTAGTAAAAAGTTTGAATCCCACCACTGACTGTGATGCCCAGAAATGAACACAGTTTCAGAGCAGAGCAGAGTAGAAAAATGGCTTATTTCTCTATGTTTCTGCTAATGATAACATTTGTCTTTTTAGCAGCTTCATCACACTGCTGGTTCTTGTTTAATAAGTGGTTGATCAGGACACCTTATCCAGTGGTGGGATTCAATTTTTTTTACTACCGGTGCTGTGGGCATAGCTTTGTGGGCGTGGCAGGGGAAGGATACTGCAAAAAACCCATTCCCTCCCCACTTGCAAAATTTCCGCTACCGGTTCTCCAAAACCCCTCAGAACTGGCTGAATACCACCTCTGAGCTGATCCCTTTCATAAATATTACTTTCAAGCCAGGTTTCCCATTATATTTCCCCGCTTTACATTTTCCCCCCTGTGCAGATGAAGAACTTTACATTTCCTTCTCTAAAATAAGCTCTTATTTATTTCAGCCCACTGCTGAAGCCTGACAATATTTTTGAATCTTTCTTCTTTGCTGTGAAGTTTTAATCATTTCCCCCAGTTTTGTGCAATTATAAGTGCCTCCTCAACTGCAACCATCCAAGTCATTGATAAAAATGATGAAAAGCACAGAGGCCAGGCACAACTCTATAGTGCTCTATGCAATACTTCCTTCCATGCTAAAATTGAATAATTAATAAGATACTTTGGATGAAATGATTCAGTCAACTGTCAGTCCATTTGACTTATATTCCATCAATGATACTACCTTGGCATGGTGCATTATGTCTTTGGCATTCCCCTAATCTATTAAGCTTCTATTCAAGAGGGAGATACAACCAATTTCGTTGTATTTATTTTGTATAATAAAGGCTATACTAATTAGATAGGTTTAGTATGGATTAAGAATGTCTATGGACATTATGGCTGAAGATTCTCTAGCCATGTGAATAAACAACCTCTCTCAGTGTGAGAGATGATATCCATGGGGAGATGTGTGATGGAGTGCAGTGAACCAGCAGTTTCCCAGGAAGAAGGGAACACATTCCAGAAATGGGAAGGCAGACATGAGGCAACACAGAGAGTAAGAATAGTCACACTCTAGATATTAGGATATTAAGGTGACAATAGTAAGGGTTTAATCTGGCAAGATTCTGTCTATTCTGCATAAGCAAATAAAGAACTGAACTCTCGCTGAATTGTTCTACATTATCCTTATCCTGACACCCAGTGGTCTCATCTTGATCGATCTCAATCGTAACCTTTCCTTCCCCTTCTGCTTAAGAAAGAGCAACTTTGTTTCCCTTTCCTTCCTGGAATCAATAGCAGGAAATGTGTCAGAATGAGGGCTGGTATAAATGAATAATAATGAGTGGGATCCAAAGGTAGAAATACTGTAGGATCACAGACTTTCCTGAGATGCCAAGAACATTTCTTGCGAGCCTTCTTGGTCCCTCTCCAATGTTGTGCTTTTGACAAGTCAGGAACTCATCTTAGAGGCTTTCATGACACCTGAAGGTCATATATAGCCCTTGGGTATTGAATCTTGATGGAAGATATTTACTTAACAGATATCCTCATAAGGGTCATCAGGTTATCACTTGAAACCCATTGCAGCACGTAGGAAGTAAGCTCTACTAAGTAAAGTTAATTCCTGAGTCAAAATACATAGGGTGGTATTGCATAATTGATTAATAGTAATTCAGTGTTGGCATGGAGCTGTTACATTTAGTTATGGGTAATATCTTATGTGAAGTAAAGCAAAATATGGCCTGAGTTTTAAGAAGCTAACCTTAAGTAAAAAAGTATCCCTAATCTGACAGTTTGTTTATGACAAAGAAAATCCAGCATTTATTTGTTTCTTGCTTTGGTTGTGATCAGTATTCTCTAAATAATTATTGATCCTTTTTCCTGGCATATTTTATGAAATGCTAATATTTACTTGGCTAAAGGTAATGGAGCAAAAAATTGTTCAACTGGTTGTCAGTTTGAGGGACTGAAATCTAATGATAAAGGAAAGAGAGGTGGCAAAGAGACAGATGGAGGAAAGTAGAATCAGTGGTTAAAACTGACCTCTTTTGGAATTCCAAAATAATGCCAGGCATACCTTTCCTTTCTTGCTATTTATGTTATAAAATGTATTTATTTATTTAATCAATTTGCATGGGCGACCAATCGACATGCAACCCAAGGCATCTAACTCTTGTTTAGCAAAAGTTGGTTTTATTAAGACAGAAATAAGGGAAAAAATATTTCCATCCATAAGGTGATTGTGTGTTGGCAGGGGAAAAGCAGGATATAATTTTCTGAATTTTATATGAGATCTTTGTGTCAAAGCTGAATATTGCCTAGAGATGGACTAGATATGAAATGAAAGGAATAAGGGTCCATTTAGCTGGGGATAAACCATGGCATGCAACAGGCCTTAATTCTGAGCAAATATACCAAGTTGAATTGATGGCAGTTCTAAAATTGTCTTCCACATTACCTTTTAACAATTGTTTTAAATCATTTACCTCTAACTGAAGAAGAATCAGTGGTTGAAGACAGAAAGGCATATTCATCAAAAATGAAAAATGGGATTTTATATCTGAATAATTCTATATAATTCCTTTCACCCACCCTTCTCCAAGCTGGAACCAGCCAGCTTGGAGAAATCTGTCAATTTGATATGTGGGAATTACATTGCAAGTCATGACATCAAAGAAGGTTGATGTAAATGGTCATTACCATACAGCAGTGTTTTCAAACAGTGCTCATGCTGGGCTTTGGGAAGAAGGAAACCCCTTCATCTCTCTGTCACATTCTCACTGTTGTAGAGAGATTCTGATATAGTTTTGTTTAAGAACAGTTGTTGTAGCTTCAGGCACTATGTCAAAGGAGACCCTAGAATTAGATGTTCCAATTAATTCAGCTGAAGTGTTGAATGCTTTACAAGTGGGATGACTTTTATTTCTTCTGCAGTGGCTTGACTGTATTCTGATGAAGCAGATGATTGTTGCATATGTATGAACCATGATGACTCCCAAATTTGAATATGTGCTGAAGGAGAAAAACAGAGCTCTCTCTCTCTCTCCCTCCCTCCCTCCCCCCTCTCTCTCATCTGTCCATCCATCATCTATCTATCTATCTATCTATCTATCTATCTATCTATCTATCTATCTATCTATCTATCTATCTATCTATCTATCTATCTATCATCTATCTATCATCTATCTATCATCTATCTATCATCTATCTATCTATCTATCATCTATCTATCTATCTATCTATCTATCTATCTATCTATCTATCATCTATCTATCTATCTATCTATCTATCTATCTATCTATCTATCTATCTATCTATCATCTATTGATGGCCAAATATGGCTTTTTCAGGCTCGTGTCTCGGTGTACATATTTTCCAATGAGACAAACCGAGACAGGAAGATCATCTTATTACAATTTATCAGAATATTCAGACAAAAGGGATTCCTCATTCACAGAGGGAACCCCGATCTTTAGCTTACATCCCCTTTTATAGTTAACATAACAAAGAAATCTGAAAGAGAAAAGTTGATTGGACAGGATAATAGCATACATGTTTATTAAAATGAGGTCTGAAAGGGAATAAATTGTAAGGAGAAAGGTTGTTTAGGGTTCTCAAGAGATAAGCCAGACCCCAATTTGTACTAACAAACTTTTCTTATCAGGAAGTAATCTCCAGCTTGTTTATCAGTTTAAGAATCTTAAAAGCTAATAAATCTCAAATATCACTTTAAAAGAAAGAATATAAATCAGATTAAAATACAAATTAACTATGTTAGTTAACAAATAATAAAACCCATGTTATTTGCATCTGTCTGTCTGTCTGTCTGTCTGTCTGTCTGTCTGTCTGTCTGTCTGTCTATCTATCTATCTATCTATCTATCTATCTATCTATCTATCTATCTATCTATCTATCATCTATCATTATCATCATCATCATCACCCTCTGTCATCATCTATCTATTTATTTATCATCTCTCTCTCTCCATCTATCCATCCATCTCTAATCTATCTGTCTATCTTTATCACATTTTAGATGACCTGTCTCATAATAAGAGAATAACAGAGTTGTAAGGGACCCTGGAGGTCTTCTATTCTAAACCCTTACTCAAACAGGAAATCCTGTAACATTTCAGACAAATGATTGTCAAATTCCTTCTTAAAAATCTCTCTTGGACATTGAAGGAATGTAGGAATGATAAAAAGCTCCAATATCTGCTTCTCTAGACCATTTAATTTCATGTGCTAAGCAGACTTAATATTGAAAAAGTTGTAAGTGGTTGTCAGTGATCTGCAGATAGCTTTTGTATATGTAAAATAATAAGTTGTGAAAGAGAAATCAAGATGGGTATAATCCAGTAGTTTTAAAATGCAAATGATAATGAACAGGAGAAAGAGACTAAACATTTCTGAGTGTGAGTCCCAGCTTGGAAATGGTCAATCAAGTAGCAGTAGAATGACCAAAAGTAATGTTTCTCTCTATCCATCTGCCCAGTATTGTGTAATTTAAATAATGTCAGATCTGGAATGGTGATGACTGACTGGATGCCCTCCAGTTAGATAGTTCTACTGTACATGATTAATAAGTAAAATAAAGTCCTGGTTCTGATAGCTACTACTTTCAAATATTCTATTTTTTAAATCTCAGAATGTTATTCAGCTCTGAAAATGTAGTAATGGTGTCACTCTCTCTTAATGTATGGTTGCTGCTTATCTATCCTAGATCTTGAATTAGATTATTATTTTTAGCACTGTTTGTGCAATGTTTCTTTGCTGTAGAATGTAGATGAGCTACATGTTTAGAAATAGCTCCTATCAGAATAAAGTTTGAGTAAATGGAAAGGAGAAGAAAGGAGAGGAAAACCTTCACAATTTATTCGGAATAAAATGTGAGACCAAGAGAGCAGGTTGTGTGCGAAATGAAGCCGATGACATTCAGAAAGGAAAACCCCTTTTAGCACATGAGATTTGAACTTTACTTACAAGTTCAGGATGATATATTTGTCACAGACTGAAGAGGTTTTCTACATGCCCTTCATGCCTTTAAAATGTTCTCTTATGAATAACTTCTCAAGGCTATGCTCTTAAGTGTGAACCAAACTGCCTAATTGTTTTGGAAATCTGCCCCATGACAAATATCTCTGAGAAGAGCCGGAATAGATAACATCTGAAACTGAAATGAGAATTGATTGATTAAAAAACAATAGGTATTTAGCATTGGCTTGATTTTTTTTTACAACATTCTCAGTTCCAAATTTCTCTAATTCATCCCTAAAATTAGTCAAAAACAATTTGCAACAGTAAGAGTTTGTCTAGGCACCAATACATTTACTAAGGATTTTTATTTTAAATAAAACTATCAAGAGATTTAGCGGTAGGAAAAAGAACCCATTAGGAATTCAAAAGGTAGTTTGATGTCACTGGCAGGAGCACAAGGTCTATCATTTTCAAATTAAATTAGATTAGAAGAAACAGAAGAAAATGTGAGAGCATCTGTTTTAATTGAAGATCTTTGAATGTTAAAATAATGGACTTTAATCCCATTCTTTTACTCTGGGATCAGAATATTCATTTTCTAAATCATGTGATTCTCATTTGTCATCAGTTCTCAATAAAATTTGCACAGATAATTATGTAGTAGGTCACCAAACTTGAATCATTCTGCTTATTAATTCTTACTGAATTCTCACTGGTTTTGAAAATTATAATGATGAGGATAATAATGTAGCTGGAATGAATCATGAGTTGGTACCCTACATATCATGAAATACTTCCTCTTATTCAGGTCTTAGTAATGTATTATCCGGGTATGACTCCATTAAAGGCAAGTTAATTTATGATTTGTTAAATTGATTTTCAACTGAGGAATTCCAGGCTCTCATTTCATGATGCAGAAAACTAATAAAACTGACCGCAGGGTGATGGTTGGATTTTCAACAAAGAGTTCGCCAAACAATTGGTTTCTAGTAATCTCTGAGATGGTACCCATATGCCAAACATACTATTGGGTTTATGCAAACATACACATTGCTATGGAGTTAAGAAGACAACAGTAAACAAGATTGTAAATCAGGGTCTGCGCAGAGAGAATTTGCCAGAATAAGTCTGCTTGAAGTTTAAGCAACAATAGAGGGGCTCAAACATCATCAAGGAGAAAGAGTGCTGAACTGGGTAATTAATTAGTCCAAAGATTCAAGGGTAAGTAAAGACAGAGACAAAACTCATGAACTAGGATTCTGAACAGTTGTTTCTACAAAGTGTGAAGTCAGAGCAACTATATTAATCTGTCCACAGGCAGCTGGCTGCAATTACTTAGACCTGACCCATTGCCTAGTGAGCAGCCTCATTGACTGAAATTGCTGTACTGTTGCTGTATGAACCGAGACTTTGGATTTGGAAGTCATGTCTCATTCATCTGACTGCTCCAGTTGATCAAGAAATGCCAGTGATATATTATTTTCCTGGTTCTTCATATTATTCTCAAGAGTCTTTTCCAACACCAAACCTATAACTTGCTTCTTCACAGTTCAACACTCTGTTACAGGGAAAACCATCTTTGGAATAATTCTAATCTTTGTAGGTATAGACCTAATCCAGCATTTGAACATCTTGTCCAAGGCTTTCATTGGTACCCTACCAACGGCTAGTATATAACATTTCTTGACTGTTGTTCCTTTTCTGTTGATTGTGGATCTTAAAGGCTATCCACCACTTTAGTATTTTGATTGTCAGTTCTACAGCTAGTTGCTCCAACTGTTGTCTTGAGTTCACAGTCTTTTTCTATTTTTAAGAGCAGTCCAATTTTGTTCACCGTGCTTCTTGACTTTCATTCCTGGAGCTTGCATTTTCACTTTGTCATCAACATAGCACAGATTACTGATGTTTCTTCCTCCAATTTAAAATAGTGCTCATCTTTTCCAGATTTACTCTCAATATATAATCAGCAAAAAGTATGAATAAACAAAGAATGAATGTACAGCTTTGTCTCAGACATTTGCTGACAGTAGCAATTCATTTCAGGATGTTCTATTTAGACTGTGGATTCCTAGGCTGCAGATAGGATGAGGACAATGATGAACAGAAAATATTCTGAAATTCCCATTTTCCTAAGATTATTCCACAAACAGGAATACATATAAAGTGCAAACATGTGGAGTCTGATTTAGCATTATATAGATACACAAGTAGTCACAAAATCCATGTTCACTCCCCATTAAGGCAAATTGCACAGCATGTGACTTTACACATCCTTGCATGTTCTTGAATCATTCAACTTTTCACTTAAATGTTTTTATTTTATTTTCTACTTTCATGTCTTTTTAAAAATTGCAGTAGCTTTTGACAGAATTTGGGCATGTGTGCGTGTACTTAGTGGATGACAAATGTCATCATCTAAAACCTATTTGCCCATGGATGAACTATTTTTCCTTTTAGTTGAAACATTAATCAACACTATTATTTTTCTGCAATGTCTAATTTAAAAAGTTTAGAACTCATTAGGGAGAAATCATGGAAGCTTGTTTTGCTCTCTGCCATTTACACGGTACACAATGTTCAAATAAAGCAGACAACTAAGTTTTGATTAATATTTTTATATGAGTGTTCAAGAAAGGTGAAACATTTTGTGACTAATTCAACCCCATTTTTGATGAGTACAAACATGAAGGCAGTTATGATAACCTTGATACGGCTATTAAATGGATTGCAGACAGCAGCATTGTTAAATTGTTGAAATGTCCAAAGTGCAAGCAAATTCTCAAACATGCTGGCTGGGGAATGCTGGGAGTTGAAGTTCACTCATCTTAAAGTTGCCAAAGTTGAGAAATACTGCCATCATTCTAAATTTGTTATGAAGTTACTACTCCCACTGAAGCTAACTATTGGCCTATAATATCAGAATGATTGAAGATGGAAATTGGATGTCTGATAGTCACTATGGACTCATCTAAGAACTTCCCATGTTCTTTGGTCACAACGTATGAGAGGCAACCAGCATATAGCTGTTTCTAGCACCTATTCTCACTGTCACAGAACCTCCAGGATAATGAAAATGAACTAGCAAGGTGTAACTATGAACAAGAGCCATGAGACTGCAATACATAATTCAGAACTCATCTCTTCTGTGCACCCAGTTCTACATTACTTTTCAGCTGTTTCTATATACTTCTCTTTAATTAAAGGATACGGCATGTTTGTTGTAAGGATTAGTGAGGTAAATATGAAGTGCCTTCAATAATCAAAGTGCCAAGAATTCAGAGGAAAAGACTGATGTGGTTGGTGCTAACAAGAAGTGCAATTATAACATCCTGGTGGAAAATTGAATATCAATTCATGTTGGAACAGAAAACTGAGATTACCTGTCTCAATACTTGGTTCATAACCTAGTTGCCAACCAGGGCTATATAGATTTTGAACATATAGAGTTGAATTCAGGGAATGTTCAATGGTTTCTCGTGTTCTAGGACAGGAGCTCAACAAGCAAAGTAAAGCATCTTTGCTTGGTAGGTTTGTACAGCAAAAGCAATATATTGATATATTTCCACTCAGTATATGGAAGCATGTCACCCGTTCTATTGGTTGTGACAGAGATCATGCATAAAAATTAACAAGTAATAATCAAGGACATTTTTGGTTAGAATCTTAGAGCCATCTTGCTAATGACAGCATTATGTATCATAATAATCTTCATGCATTATGCTAAGGCAGTGGCAATACATTCACATTATGGCTATTGATCCATTGAACACTTCTAAATGCTTTTAAATCCAGTACCCAAGAGGATAATGGATTTCTTGAGTACCCCATAAGACCTCTCTTTCTGTTCCTTGTTTAACACAAACAAAAGCAAAGTGGAAATGTTGCTGGTTCTTCAATCAGGTTTGAATTGGTCCTAATAAACAACTTCTCTGTAGATTAAAAAAAAATCTTCTAATTTTTAGAATGTTTATACTCCAAAGATTCCACACCCATTTGCACTATTCATATGACCCTGAGGTCACAGATAAAGTCCCAAGTGGCTCAGAAAGAAGGTTAACAACCAGCTGTCTTCAAGGAATATAAATCCTTCCATTTCCCACCATTCAGTCAGAACTGAAGAAGCTTCTTGGATGAGAAGTGAAATATCTTCAAGGAAAAGCAAAGAAAATCCTGCTGCTCCTTGAAAAAGCACCTTTGGGACAACCAAGACCTGGGTGGACTCAGAATCTCCATAGACGTTTATATTCCAATAATTTTTTATTTTGGTTTTTTTTTTAAATTCCTCTGCTTCCCCCAGTTGCAGAAAGCTCTAGGTCAGGGTTGTCAAACTCACAGCCCACAGGCTAGATGCATCATGAGCTGGCCACGCCCAGTTTAGCGAAGAAGAAAAAACTCCCAAAACATCACGTGACACAGCTGTGATGATGCAAATTTAACACCCCTGATTTAGGTTGTTTTATTTAAATGGAAATTTGATTGGAAATGATATGTTTTTAACTAATTTTAACTCCAGCTCCATGATACAGCATGCGAAAAATAGGAAAAATAGGAAAAGGGTTATTTGGAGGGTTATGTTAAGTAGAACTTGGTTTCTAGGCACTGTTTGTATGATAAATACAGACAGTTAATCAAAGCAGGAAATCTATTGTTTTCCAGATATTTTGGACTTTAGCTTCTATTTAATCCACCCTCTTTTTATCCACTACAGGGTTGTGAACAAGGTATTCAGAACACAAGCAGAGAACAACCTTGACTCAAAAGAATTGGTTTGAATATTATCAAGGGTCTTCTGACTATGAAAACTGAATTTGCTGTGGTCTCAGTTTATTGTAGTCAATATAAATCTTAACCCAATTTCCAGCTTGCCCAGATAAAGTAGTTCTAATAACGGAGTTTGCATGGTTAGCAAAGTTTCAGAGCTAAGCCGTGACAGGATTATAATACCACACCTGCTGCACAGCTGAATTTCTGTCTGTACGTGTGACTATTTCTATGCTATATTAATATACCAGTGTGGAAAGGGGGAAGAAGTAATAGCATGAATGTTTCACTTTCTTCTAAGCTGCCCAAGCAAACTAGATTCTGAAAGATAACTCCACTTATTAAAAGCTAAGAAAGCAGCCCACAGAATTTTACCTATCCCTATTGCTGAAGGGACCCTGAAGGGACGCAGTGGCTCAGTGGCTAAGATGCTGAGCTTGTCGATCAGAAAGATCAGCAGTTCAAATCCCTAGTGCTGCATAACGGAGTGAAGTCCCATTACTTGTCCCAGCTTCTGCCAACCTAGCAGTTTGAAAGTATGTAAAAATGCAAGTAGAAAAACAGGGACCACCTTTGATGGGAAGGTAACAGCGTTCCCTGCACCTTCGGCATTGAGTCATGCTGGCCACATGACCATAGAGACGTCTTCGGCAGCGCTGGCTCTTCAGCTTTGAAATGGAGATTAGCACTGCCCCCTAGAGTCAGGAACAACATTTTTTGCTGTGGTCATTAAATGTATCACCTCACTAGATAAGTGAATCAAACATTCATTAAGTGAATACGGCTTTGTACATTGACTTTCTTGTTGAAAGTTTTCTGGGAAGGCCACAAATAGCAATTATGTGACTGCGGGATGCTAAAACCATTATAAATACACCAAGCACCTGAATTTTGATCACAGGTCTGTTGGGACACTTTGACAGTTGTAAGTTCAAGAACTGATCAAAAGTCCCTTTGTTGTAACTTTGAACAGTTGTTAAATGAATGGTTGTAAGGCGAAGACTACCTGTATTTTGGCACACATTTTAAGATTTTGTCCTGAACTCATCCAAAAGAGCTTTAACCACTTTATTGATTGATAAGCAGGTTTAGCAAGGCAAAACTATATATTCCATCTCACTAAATGCCATAAGGTTATTTACTTTCCCCATTCTATTCTTCTTACTGATTTTTAATGCATTCTCAACCAAAGATTGTAGAATAGCAAATAAGGATTGTAAAATAGCAAATAAAGATCGAAAAACAGCAAATAAAGTAAGTAAGTTTTATAGATGATAGGTTTCATTGAATTAATTAACCAGGTTAGCTCAACAGGATTTATGTTTACAATTATTTTATGGCGTCTTTAATTCACCTATATGTACAGGGATTTGTTGTTAGTTGTGAAGTCGTATCCGACCCATCGCGACTCCATGGACAATGTTCCTCCAGGCCTTCCTGTCCTCTACTATCCTCTGGAGTCCATTTAAGCTCAAGCCTACTGCTTCAGTGACTCCATCCAGCCACCTCATTCTCTGTCGTCCCCTTCTTCTTTTGCTCTCAATTGTTTCCAGCATTAGGCTCTTCTCCAGCGACTCCTTCCTTCTCATTAGGTGGCCAAAGTATTTGAGTTTCATCTTCAGGATCTTCTAAAGAGCAGTCAGGGTTGATCTCCTCTAGGACTGACTGGCTTGATGGCCTTGCAGTCCAAGGGACTCGCAGGAGTCTTCTCCAGCACCATAGTTCATTGGCCTCAATTATTTGGCACTCAGCCTTTCTTATGGACCAACTTTCACAGCCATACATTGCGACTGGGAAAACCATAGCTTTGACTATACGCACTCTTGTTGGCAGGGTGATGTCTCTGCTTTTTAGTATGCTGTCTAGATTTGTCATAGCTTGACAGGGATACAGGGATATTTTGTTGTAATATTTTGCTGCAATATTACAGGGATATTTTGCTGTAATTTCCTTTTTTTTTACATTGTTCACTAATAAAATCTGCTCTCTTCTCTATGAGTGCAAAGCGGCATAATTTTAGGCTTGCCGGGTTAGGAAATATAGCCATTTGGGTCATACCAAATTCTCATCCTTCTCTTCCTCTTAATTGTTTATTGTCTTTGAAGTAGCAGAGGAGTCCTTCGCTGTCCCCTCTCCCACGCATTTTCATTAAAGAAAGCCTGTAGCAAGGAGGATGATTTGCTGGCTTGAATACTTTAATTAAGCCACGCTTTAGAGAGATTTTTGGGTCCATTGTACAAAAAGCAAGCATGTTATTTAAAACTTAATCTGAAGGATCTGCCAAAGTGTACAATAACAATTCATGTTAGCTGAATAAAATGCAAGCCAATTTTTTCGTAGCTCCTGATCTATGATTTTTTTAAAAAAAAAAGATACAACAAAACTTGATTTGACATGAAATACACCAGATATCAACTGGGGTGCTTTAATTTGCAATCATTTAAAAACCTAATGAGGAAAATTATTTAAAAATAAATTGTACATTTCCCCCTCCACAGGCAACTGGCTTAGCTTTACTTTACATAAAGTACAAACTCTCTTTCTTTCTTTCTTTCTTTCTTTCTTTCTTTCTTTCTTTCTTTCTTTCTTTCTTTCTTTCTTTCTTTCCTTCCTTCCTTCCTTCCTTCCTTCCTTCCTTCCTTCCTTCCTTCTTTCTCTTCTTATGTATTTTGGAGGGGGAACATAATAAATGCATTTTTATTTTGTTTTGTGTTCTTGTAAACCCAGCATACAACCTAAGCGAATCATTTTGAATGGCAGAAAAATGCCATTCCAGATTCAAGTCATGGAAATAAAAGCATGCCACTTATGCTGCCCTTAAAAGGTTGTTTGCCAGTGACAAAAATATTCAGCAAACGTTTTTCACCCTCTGGGAGACAATGTGTATAAGCTTGTACATTTACTCTGATTTCATTTTACAACCAAACAGCATTCTTTGCAGTTATTGTAACCCGATGCTTCTGACTATCTCAGAATGTTTGCTCTCTGCTCATGTTCTCAGAAAGTACAAGCATAACTTTCTTTTCCTTTTGAAATCAGCTAGTAAAGATGCCTTTGGATATGATGAGTAGCATAGGAAAAAAAACTCAAATAAAATTCCTCTCGTATCAAGAATTTGCTTGTAGGTATTTGGGTTGTAATTATATGTACAAATTTATGTTGTTAGAGGCAACAAAGCAGAAGAATTTTCCAACATCGCTAGAGTGGTAATGGGGAATAAATATTTTAGAAGTGTTGCTCTTAGCCTGATACCTGTTTGTAAAGCATTTTATAATAAAAAAAAAAGCTTGGTTAACCAGTAAATTTAATGAAGTAGTGATGCTTCAAGACTCACAAATGGCTGTGGAAATAATACTGAGTTTTCTTCATCCTGATTAAATTTTCCAGTAAGGGAGGAGAAAAGAAAAGAAAGAGAAAAAGAGAAAAAAATTCAGTAAAAAGATATTCTTCTATGTATAACATTTTTAAAAAAGTAATGTTCAGTATCTCTCACCAAAAGAATGAAAGGTTGTAAATCTAAATTCTAACAGTGGGAAATATCAGCTCCATTATCTTTTCTCATATTTCAATTTCCAGTTTATCTAGCACATTGAAAGCATGGATTTAAGAGCAGTAGACAATATTGTCACTTTTCAGCCTGTGTATTCACATATTGTTTTGACTCTTTTGATAAAATATCTACATATCCTGCCTTCAATATTATGGAACACTGAAATATTAAACACATCTCACAATGAATATAGATGTGGGCAACCCACAGTTCACCATTGTTGCATAACTTACACAGCTCTACACAAACAGAAATAGAACGGTATCCTGTTCTATTACTGTTTGTGTAGAGCTGTGTAAATTATGCAACAATTGTGCAAGTTCTTTTACAGAAAGAAGCTACAAATTCATTTTTAGTATCCCTTCCAGAAGGTAGATAAGAATATAAACAGTTATTTGGGGTACATTTCACTTTAATTGTTCACTAGATAAACCTTAATTTGGATAAACCTTAATTTGGAATGGACGTTTTCCATCTCCACTCAGCCCAATCTGGATCATTAAAGTTTTTCATAATTACTGAGGATATGGAAGATTTAATTATATGAAGCCGTATTCAGTGCTTGCTCATTTCTTACTCAAATAGTATATACTTTTTCGAATTGCTTGATTTGAGTCCCAGTAGGAAGTGAAAGCCAATGAATTCAGGACATTTTCCAAGAAAGTTAGAATTGCAGCTTAAGCTGCTAAAAGGCATTTGAAGTAGCAAAGCAAGATCAATGTCCTGTATCATGTAGAATGGCTTCAAATTTTGGGACCATATGGTTATTTCAGACTGCTTAATAGACCAGAATGTAGAAGCAGAAGACAGAACCTAATGAAAAACAAATAAGACTCAAATTTAAAAAAGGTACTGCATGGGCAGTTTGGATGGTATGAATGGGAAGTCTGAGACCAGAGCAGATGTTGTTCCAGCAACTTTCTCCCTAGAACTGTTTTTTAAACTTGAGTTTTCAGAATCCTTCCTAAGAACTTCTGGAGCTTTTGTCAGTCATCTTATATGCATATACTGTATACTCACTACGAAAATGATTGTTTCTAATAGTGTTCTCCATTGTAGGAAATAAATAGTCTCCAACTAATTCGCTTGAAAAAAAAGTTGCTTTATTTCAGAAACTTTGCCAGACATTCAATAGCATTCATTCCAATGGATGTCATAAACATGCCTAAATGATAATGTAGGAAGTTAAAACCCACCCATCTCCTAGAAAAATGAAATATCCTGAGAAATATTGAAAAAGCAGAATATTATATTTTTCTAAGAGAGGGGTGGATTTTAACTTCCTACAATTCCCTCTCTGGCCTTTGATCTTGATCTTGTATTCTCATTGGTTGTCAGACTCCCAGATTCCCGTGCAGGGGCAACCCTGTAGGCTGCCTTGAGTCCAAGTTTGGTTGAGCATTGCTTCTTCCCAGGTGCCCTGTGGTGAGATGGGTAAAGGGCTAATACTATCATCCCTTAATCTCATCACCCTGGAGCTGAAGGGGAGATCTTTGTTATGTAGAATAGGCTGGCCCAGGCTTTTTAAATGGCCCATTGACAAAGGTGGGGGCTATTGAGAGTGAGTCTGCTTCCTGCCTAAAAACATGTTTCTCCATTTCTGATCCAGGGAAATATAATATTCCGCCATTTCAATATTTCTCAGGATATTTCATTTTTCTAAGAGAGGGGTGGGTTTTAACTTCCTACAATAATAATAATGAGTGCCCCCAGTGACGCTCTACTCTTGACATGGTTGTGCGGCTTGTGTACCCTGAGGAAGATGAGAGCTATGCCAGAGGTTTAACTATAGTAGTCAGGTCTCATCAGAGGAACCAGAGTATCTTTCTGGTAAACAATATGATGAGAAGTAACTGATAGTAACTGACCCATCAACAAAGCTGAAGAACAAAAAGACCAAAGAATATTTAATCAAGAAATATTGTGTAGAAACAAGGAACATTAATAAAGCATTGGAAGTAATAAAGCAGCAAATAACCATTTTAGCCAAGGAAATCAGCAAATATGAAACTTGAATTGCATTCAGGAAGCAAAAGATCCTCTCCTAACTGTTAAGATAATTTTGGAAAACTACAAGAGAAGGAAGACCCAATCAAGGAAAGCTCTTAAAAGTAACAAAGGTGAAAGCTGAATATAGAAAATAAACAACTGAAAATGGATTTGTTAATTGGAAGAACAAGCTAATGAACAGTGTTAAAGGAGTGTTAAAGAAAGAAACTGAAGGCTTTATTTAATTAGCTTAAGAAGAAACTCTGGCAACTAATTGCCCAAAGCCGAAAATTCAATATATAAGCCAAATTTGTAGCAAGAAGGTTGAAACAATTGACCATTTGATGTAGAAGACGACCAGGTGGAGCCTGAAGATAGAGTCAAATGTGTCATCAGTTTGGAGTCTGTGAATTCTGTTGACTCTTATCTAGTGTCAATTTGCCTTGACCATTAGTAGATCAGATTCTTATGTATATGTTACTGTGAAAGTCCGAAATCTGGTGAATGGCGACATTCACCGGTGAATGAAAGTCCGAAATCTGGTGAATGTCGACATTCACCGGTGAATGCCGACATTCACATAGTCGCTTGGTGTATGTCCTTATCCTCTTGACACCCTTACCCTAATACCCTTACCCTAATACCTCGGCTCCTCGCTTCCTTTTAAGCATCTTCTATTCGTGGACTTTTTTTTTTAAACCTGCGATCCTGCGCGGTTAGAACGAGTAGTTTCCAGGACCGCGAATTGAAAAGCAAAAGTAAAGCGTTACGCTGACTCGTTATATATGTCACCGTGAAAGACCGAAATTGGTATGTGTCGACATTCACCGGTGAATGTCGACATTCACCAACATTCACCAGTGAATGTCGACATTCACCAATTTCGGTCTTTCACGGTGACATATACATAGCATGAAGGAAACCTTTAGTTCATTGAACTCTATTTAGCATAAAGTTGAAAAGGTTTTGCAGAATGAGTGAATTAAAATCTTATTGGTCTTTAGGACTGAAACAGACAGGCATCCTGTTCATAACATACATGGTATAACAGTTATTGAAAAGTCTGGTTCGTTGATGCTGTTATTCTGGGTTACGCTATGATTGAGGAAAAACAATTGGAAAAAATGGCAGATTACAGATTGAACTTGAACATTTATAGAAAAAAGTATCAATTGTTATACCCATTGTGATTGGAAACATCAGCGTACTTCCTTGACAACTGGAAATATCGAATTTATCAGACTTTAATTTTACAAAAAGACCACTCTGCTTGAAACTGTCTATAGTCTTAGACACTATCTTAAGAATTCTTTTATCTCTTCATCAAAAATTGAATTGTTAACTTTCCATTTTCTTGGAATGTAAATCTGGCTGTATATTCATATGGTAATAATAACGGTACAATGAATTCTTTGTAATTATTAGGATGTGCCCTGTTTCATTAAATCATTGGTGGGATAAAACAGATGCTGAAGCAATTTAACTATCATATGATGTGCCATCTTTCATGTTTATATATCCATGATGTGAATACAGAAGCCATAGATCATTTTTAAATAACTGAACACCATGCAAATAGCTTTTAGGCATAAGAAAACAACCCCCCTTAACTGTATTCCCAGGCAGCCATAAGTGCAATAAAGTCACACTTTGTATGCTAGATGAAATATACTTTGGGATCTACTGATAATATTGCTTAACAGCTGTGAATATGTATTCATAAAAATAAGGTCACTATTTTACAGATGTTGTGTACTCTTGAAGTAGGAGACTTAACTTTTTCCTTCAGTAAAATAATGTTTGTAAACCCAATGACTATCATCAAGAAATTTTAATATATGGGAAATATTTTTTTTAATCCAATGAGAATGTCTGAGAAAAAAACATGTTTTTTCTGAGTCACCAAATATTTAATCACCATTTCAGAGTTTTGGAAAACATCTTTTTGATCTTATCTCAAGCACTTGCTTTGATGAAGGGGGAAGTTATTTCTTTCTAGGCAGGTAGTCCTTGACTTACAACAGTTCAGTTAGTGATGGTTACAGTGGCACTGAAAAAAGTGACTTATGACCAGGGCTGGGTTCTTGCCAGTTCTAACCTCTTCTATAGAAGAGGTTCTACAAATCTACAGCGCTGTATAGAACCGGTTCCAGCTCCCTCCCCCTGCCCGTCCGCACATCATCAAGATGAAGAGCAAGAGGAGGAATTCTGGGAGTTGAAGTCCACAAGTCTTAAAGCTGTCAAGTTTGAACACCCTGGGACATTTTTTCTAAAGGGTATGGGGTGCAAGGGCTTGTAACTTGACAGCTTTAAGACTTGCGTGCTTCAATGCCAGAGTTCCTAAGCCTTCATGACTGGAGTAGGAATTCTGGAAGTTGAAGTCCACAAGTCTTAAAGCTGTCACATTTGAACACCCTTGCGGGTTTTTTTTTCTAAATGGTTAGGGGTGCAAGGGTCTTGTAACTTGACAGCTTTAAGACTTGCGTGCTTCAAATTCCAGAGTTTCTGAGCCAACATTTTGGTTGCCAAGCAAGAGCGTAGTTAAGTGAGTTTTACCACATTTTACAAGTTGGCCATGCCCACCCAGTCACATGACTGCCAAGCCACTCCCAACCCGGTCACATGGCCGACAAGTCACTCCCACCAAGCAGGCCACACCTACAGAAGAGGTTCTAAAAATTTTTGAAACCCACCACTGCTTATGATATTTTTCATACTTTTGACTGTTGCAGCATTCCCAGGGACACATGATCAAAATTCAGACATTTGGCAACTGGTTCATATTTATGACAGTTGCAGTATCTTGGAGTTATGGGATCACCTTTGCTTCTGACTAGCAAAGTCAAGGGGGAAGCCAGATTAACTTAACAATCATGTTGCTAACTCAACAACTGCAGTGATTCACTTAACAACTTCATCAAGAAAGGTCAGAAAATGGCACACTTAAGTGTCTCACTTAGCAACAGGAATTTTGGGCTCAGTTGTAAACCAAGGGCTACCCATATGTTTCTTCTTTTTTATATATATTTTTCCTCCCCCTCTTCCTTTTTTCCATTTTGGCATTTTCTTCTCCTTCATTATTTATATCCTCCATAACATATTAGTTTTTATATTTGTAATTTTACATTTCAATAAAATTTATTAAGAAAATGAAAATGAAAGCAGTTGATCTGTTCCAAACTTGTGGATTCATATAATCCCTGTGTATCTTTTTGATGCCAGTATGGTTGGTGAACATACTACAGACGGGACTTGGATGAGCGCCTATCTAAAATCTTAATAATAAAAATGTGAGATTTGGGGGCTGGCTATTTTCTGGATTTAATACTGAATCACATTCTAGTGCCGTACAGAGCAGTAGCTCTTAGCCATTTGGTGTTATACAGCAGAAAGTAAATTTAGTATACCTTCAAAGAGAAAGAAAGGTGTTATGATAAGGGTATTAGTTTGACAGAGATAACAAAAGTTCATTTAAATATATCTTGTCTCATTAACATAGTAATTTTGTAACAAAAATATGACAACTTTAAAAAGCCTGAAAGTGAAACTGTAAATGCTCAAATTTAAATAATGTCTATATTTTGCTGTTGCTATATACATAGCAGTCCTAGGATTCCCAGCAAAACAGAATCCACAAGAAGAGGACAGGAAAATGGTAACAATAGAATGTAATAGAATAGAATGTAATAGAGTAGAGTAGAGTAGAGTAGAATAAAATTCTTTATTGGCCAAGTGTGATTGGATACAGAAAGAATTTGTCTCAATTATCAATTGAGACAATTATCAACAATCAATTATAATGTATGGGATGCTACAAGTCAAGCTTATTGTTTGTATACAAAATATGATTATATTGTACAATATTTCATTTTATTGGGAAATCAGTTTCCAGAAGGATGCTTCTGGGTATTACAGCAGCAAATGGTATCCACGAAGCTCATTTTGGTTGGGGACTGCCTTCTTCTATGGAGAATTTAATATATTCTGTTGGAGTAACCAGCAATGTTTTAAGAAAGTGGAGAAGAAGGGCAAGCTTTCAGAAGAGTGCTTAGGACCTGAAATAAGCAACAAGAACTTGGAAGTACAAACTGAACAAATGCTGCTTAGGTAGGTATTTACACAAGCAAATCAGATTTATGCTTGTACTTAAGAATTACAGATGGACATGAATCCTGACATTAAGATGATTTGATTGTATGCTATCAATGGTTGTACATGTAGACATACATGGAGGCAGCTGGCTTTTTATTTATACCATGTAACATCCTTAATAAATCTGATTTTTCCTTTTGGATTTTGAGCACCTTCTGTAGATACTCTTGATTATATTGATTCTGCTCATACATTGCTAAATATTGAATAAACTGGATAATTCCAATCAGATTTGTTTCAGTATCTTACAGATTTTACTGATGGAACAAAACACAGTTGATCTGAATAATGAATGAATTTCAACTGGAAGATCTGCTAAGGCTGTATCTGTTAGGGGGAAAAAACAAGTCAAAAAGGCCAAAAACTTCCCCCAAACATTTTAAAAGTTATAGCAATCACTTGTTTTATTTCACCATTTCACATCGATATTCTAGTGGAGGGATTCCCCCCCCCCCAATTCAAAAGACAAAATGACATCTGTTTCTCTTTAATTCTGGTTGTTTCCTAATTTGATGTCTAAAAATCTCAGTCTTGGCACAGGAGCAAACACGGTGTATTTGTTAGGCGATTATCAACAAGGAAATTATGTACCTTTAAATTTAAATGTTGTGCAAGGTGGCAAACAGCGATTTGGCTAATGAACGTTGTTGGTTTTTTTTTTTTGTTCCAGTATGTTTTTGTGGAGATTCTGCAGCAGATTGCCTGTAATTGCTCATTGCTCTCCATTAGTGAAACACCTCCTGGCATTTTGCTAATAGTTTACATCTCTTGGGGCTGAAAATTACTATTTTAATTAAAGCAATTTGTTTCAAATGGGTCTTCCAACTCTCAGTATGATGTTTTAAGTGCCTGGGGCAAGGAAATAAAATGGGGAGGGGGCAAGGGGGAAACATCGATTGTTATGAAGGAGTTGAGCCGAGTTTGAAGATACAACTTTGGGACAAAAGAAGGCGCCCTAATTTACTGGAGATCTCCCAGTGACAGGTCTGAATAAAATGAAGAGGATTTGTGTCATGAGAATGGATGTTGTTAGTAACATTAGATAAATATTTAAATCTCGACATTGGTTTTATTATTATAGAGAATGATAAAACATTGCTTGAAAAGAATAGGCTTTTAACAAATCCTTGTTTGAGAAACTCTACTGGTTAAAATATCACTGGTAGTAACCAAATTATTATCATTTATTAATCTTTTAAGAGTCCCTACCTGGAGGAACTGAAACAATTACTAGTGTGATTTTTCTAGTATTTCTGCTTTCACAATAACTTTTCTTTTATCTTCAGGGAGATATTTTTCACATATGGCTTTCTACATGAACAAACCTATTTTCTGTGTATACTAATCTTTAGATTTCCTTCCTTCCTCTCCTTCCTTCCTCTCCTTCCTTCCTCTCCTTCCTTCCTTCCTTCCTTCCTTCCTTCCTTCCTTCCTTCCTTCCTTCCTTCCTTCCTTCCTTTTCCCTGACCAAGCATGTCTGCATAGGCTGCTGTAGCTACTGAATCTGATTGCTTTGAAACTTATTAGAAGTGGTTCTGGAAAAAAATAGCTGAAGGAAAGGAAACTAATAAGGAAATTGATAAGGGTGTAATGATGCATGAATGAGTATATTTTCTTAACTGAAAGAATATGGGAGCAGACAACCCTGACACCAAGTAAGCACATTAGAATACAGCAGAAAGGACCCTACGTGTAATGTTTCTAAGCTTATTTCTTTTTCTAATATGCCTGTGCATGCGTACATGTGCACACACATATGTACATGTGTGTACACATGCGTACATGTGTGTACACATGCGTACATGTTTGTACACATGCACACACGCACACACTCATCACAATCCTTTCCATGGATCTAACTCAGACCTAACCATTGTATTTTGCATTCCTACCAGTTTTAAATCTGGCCCCTTATTCCATTTTTCCTTTTCTTCTCAATGAAGTTATTGTTATTATGGGAATACTTCAGAGTACTTGGCATATGGGAGTCTTGAATTTTTCCCATCGGCATTGGTTGATTTGATTAAAGCACCCAGAATGAAAAGAAATGAAAAGAGAAAAAGAACCTGGCATCTGAAAATTGATAATACTGTCATCATTCTGATTTTCATCTAAGTGTTGAGTCTCCAGAGACAGGCAACCTTCTCAGTTTGGGCTACTAAAAATGGATGTCTTCAGCAAAAGTTGAAGTCCTGCTATAGATTTTTCGTGGTGTTGGATGGAGATCAAATGCCTGCAATCCTCCACTTAAATGGAGAATAAAACAATTATATTACATGGGAATGACACATAAAACTAGGTTACTATTTAGATGTGATTCCTGAATATATCCAGCATCTTCCTGCATCCTGCAATATGTTTATGTACTAGTTTTTCCCCCCTTTTTTTCTGTATGCCTCAAAGCTTTTTCACAGTCAGATATTCAATAAGATTAAAATCTAATTAGTTGTTTTGTCAATGTATTTTAATGATGAAGCTTCTTTCCCCTTTTTCTTTATTACCTTACAGTGTGATATTAGTTTTGTCTCACATTCTATCCCCATAGGTAATGTGTCAAGTCTTGCACATTATTATTAAATTGTTGACCATCTGTTCTCCCTAGAAAGTTCATCCAAGCCAAAGATTCTCTCTAAGGGGAATGGGCTGATTCTTTACTAAAATGAACTTCTGCTTTGCTTGTCATATATGCCTGCCTCCATATTTTACTAACTACAGTACTGATTGCATTTGCTACCCGAATACACCAGAAAGACTATGGTCTCCATTGCGGTAGATTCTGCAGCTAGTAACGCTGGGATTTCATGTTAGCGTACCAGTAATTGTGTGAGAGATCTTGGTGTCCTAGTGGACAATCACTCAAATATTAGCCACCAGTATGGCAGCAGCTAAAAAAGCGAATACAATCCTAGGCTGCATTAATAGAGGAATAGAATCAAGATCATGTGAAGTATTAACACCATTTTAAAAATGCCTTAGTAAGACCACACTTGGAACACAGCATCCAGTTCTGGTCACCACAATACAAAAAAGATGTTGAGATTCTGGAAAGAGTGGAGAGAAGACGAACAAAATGTCAGACCGGGAAGCCATCTTTTGCATTGGGCCTTCCGGCTTGCCACATTTAATGATGTGGGAAATTGGGAGGGGGGCGGTTATAAGGAATATGGCAGATATATAGTCAAAATAACAATAAATGACTTTCTCAGAGAATCAAGGACATCTTTCCCTGCACCTGGAAGGGTGTGACTAGGAGACACATCCATTTGGGAGGGGGCCTGATTGGGCCATAAGATGGACATGTGGGTGCTGGGCAGGGACTTAGACTTTCATTGGGGGGGGGGAATCTGGAAACTTTCAGATTCGGGTTTTACCAGATGTGCCAATATGTGCCATCTTTAATAAAATGGAACTTTGAAGAACTTCAAGCCTCAGAGTCTTCTTTCATTGGGGGTGTTACTTGGAACCCTGACACAAAAATCATTAGGGGTCTGGAACTAAAATATGCAAGGAATGGTTACAGGAACTGGGTATGTCTAGTCCACGGATGTCAAACTCGCCGCCTCACGTTGCTGTCTTTGCAGAGCTGGGGTGGGCGTGGCCTGCACGTGACGCATCCGGCCCATTGGCTGCCACTTTGACACCCCTGGTCTAGTCTAATGACAAGAAGGACCAGGGGAGAATATGCTATCATAGCCTTTCAAATATAGGCTCTTACAAAGATGAAGGGGTCAAACTATTTTCCAAAGCACCAAAAGGAAAGACAAAGGCAAGCATGGGGTTGGACTAGAAAATCTCTAAGGTCCCTTCCAACTGTCTTATTCTATGTTATTTTCTATTTCAACCACAGATGGAAAAACAATACTTGCTAAAGACACTGCACCAACTGTGAAATGTCCATGAGTATAATCACAATCAACATTCTCCTGGAGGTAATTCTTAATTCAACCGAAGAATTCTGTAAATGAATATCTAGGACAAGAGCTACTAATTTTTATGATGTCTGGGAAAAATTATGATATGCTAATTCAATACAGAAATGATCTGCTACCTTAATTTCCTAACTGCATGATAAAAGTACCTTGAATTCTTAAAAATGATAATTAATCCAAGCACTATGTTTAGAGGACTGGGAAAAGAAAGTTCTCAATAAATAATCATTGCATATCTTTCGTATTGTAGGTGTGTAATGTCTTTTATATCTATTTAGATATACTGTAAGTTTCCAGTCCTGAAAAGTCTTCCTTCCTTCCTTCCTTCCTTCCTTCCTTCCTTCCTTCCTTCCTTCCTTCCTTCCTTCCTTCCTTCCTTCCTTTCTGTGATACTTTAAAGATTGTATTCTGCTCTATTTAAAGCTCCAATGTTTTTAAATAATGTTAAAGAAATACAAAATGATCAACTCAAAAGCTGTTATGGGAACCACCAGTCATGGGATTTCTACCTATATGGAAGCCTTATCTCATATGTGCTCTTCTGGATGTGATGGGCACCATTGTGATGCATGAAAGACCACTTTTGGACAAGGTGACAGTCAAATACCACCACCACTGTGGACACCAAAAGTCCTACCTATGGATATGTGACCTTTACAACTACAGATTATCAGAGTTGGAAGGGACTTTGTCGGTCATCTAATCCAACACCATGCCCAAGCAGGAGACCCTACACCATTTCTGCCAAATGGCTTTTGATTCAAACCTGGAAAACCCTTGAAGATAGCTGAGCCAAGGCTCTGATTCAGTCTTCTTTCATTTAGTCCTACTTGGAAAGGGAGCGGCTAATAAATCCAAATTTATTATTATTATTATTATTTAGTCCTGTTTGTTCTGTTTAACCCTAAACCATTCTAGTTTAAAAGAGATCATTTCTAGGACATCAAATTAAATATCAGATGCAAATGTTGAGGAGCTCTCCTATTTGTTTCCTCCAACAAAACTGCATTTGGAGCGGATGGATTTAAAAATCAGCAACTCCCTCTCTTTTTAACTGAGTTCCTACACTGATGGTTCTCTTTCACTTTTCTTCAAAAGTGCCACACCTTTTTCTATATCTTTAAATGCTGTCATTATATTTTGAGGCATACACTTCTGGAAAATCCTGACACACAGTATTTCTAATTAAACACTGCAATCAAGTAGTGATTGCCTCCCCAAATTGATTTGGATACTTCATCATCTTTCTAGTTGAAGAAACAGATTTTTTTTCTTTAGTGTTAAGTATTGGTGGAAGATATGTCATTCTGGGTTCAGTTCCAAGTGGGGAAAAAGACACTGGAAACATGGAGGCTGCTTGGAAAGATGGTTTTAATTGTGGACAGGATCACATGGCTTGAGGTCCTGGGGAAAAGGGGTTCACATCACATGCCTCAAAGATGTTGAAGATGAAGAAGAAGAAAAAAAAAGGGGGAAAGGGCCTTGCTGAGAGTTCCTGAGTTTTTTATAGTCTCTGTTTGGCCCCACCTCTCTGTTTCCTGTTCCTGTGTAAGAAATGTATTTTGATTGGCTGTCAGACTCCCAAAGGTGGGGGTCTTAGCTAACGTTGTAGGCTGTCTTTTGAGTCCCAAGCTTGGTTGAGTTCTCAGATGCCATGTGGTGAGTTTCTATTGCAGATGAGTCTGCCTGAAGCAGAAAGATCTTTGCTATGCAGAATAGACTGGCTCAGGCTTTTAATGGCCCATTGACAAAGGTAGGGTCTTTTTAGAGTGAGTCTGTTTCCTGCCTAAAAACATGTTTCTTCATTTCCTATCCAGGGAAATATAATATTCCACCCCTTCAATATTTCTCAGGATATTTCATCTTTCTAGGAGAGGGGTGGGTTTTTACTTCCTACAGTGTGTTTCTATATATTTCAGTATTTACTTTCAACTCATGATTGTACCAACATTTTATCTTTCCTATTTTTCATTTAGATTTTGGACCTCCGTTTTTGGAATTTGTGTCCCTTCTCCTTAATTTTCTCTGGGAATATATTTATTTGCCTTTGATGATAACCTGAGTCCAAAAAAAGAAATCTATTCAGGAAATAATGTGCTTATGTTGTTGAGTCCTCTACCAGTTGTATCCTTCAGGTTCAAGCTGTGACAATAGCAAAGAGCCAGACCTGTTAAAGTTTGGTCACAGTCTTCAATCACAGCTGCTTAAAGTGAAAGGACAGAAGAAAATTTACTCAAGAATTGGCTGGTAATCCCCCAAAGCACGAAAAGGCCCAAGGAGGTTGTTAATGCGCAAAGCTAAAAGGTAGCCTAATTGTATAGAAAGTGACTTGTTTGGAAAAGCTCCAGTTCTGGCCTAGTTTATGTGTTCATTATGTCTGCTGCAGAGTGAGAAACAAATTGAGGTGGTGATTTACTGAGAATAGTCCAGGTGACACTTGAAAACACAAGGGATTTACCGTAAGCAGCATCTATTCTGTAGCCTCAACAGGACTGAAATGCATTGAAACCAAGGCTAGTTAATCTTTAAGACACTGATGTTATAAAATCAGAAGCAATTCTTCAAGGCAAAGGATGCCCTTAAATAGATAACATCTTTCCACCTTGTTTCTACAGGAGATTGTTGGTTAACATTAGCACTATCCAATAGTTTCTTTCTCATATATTAGAATTTGTCTTACAGGTTGAAGATATTATTTCAGCCATGGAAATATATCTGAGTAAGGCTACCAGATCTAGGCTTCAAAATCCAGATGATCAGGAGATAGAAATACAATACAATACAATACAATAGTAGAGTTGGAAGGGACCTTGGAGGTCTTCTAGTCCAACCCCCTGCCTAGGCAGGAAACCCTATACCATTCCAGACAAATGGCTATCCAACATCTTCTTAAAGACTTCCAGTGTTGGGGCATTCACAACTTCTGGAGGCAAGCTGTTCCACTGATTAATTGTTCTAACTGTCAGGAAATTTCTCCTCAGTTCTAAGTTGCTTCTCTCCTTGATTAGTTTCCACCCATTGCTTCTTGTTCTACCCTCAGGTGCCTTGGAAAATAGTTTGGCTCCCTCTTCTTTGTGGCAACCCCTGAGATATTGGAACACTGCTATCATGTCTCCTCTAGTCCTTCTTTCTCTTAAGCTAAACATACCCAGTTCCTGCTGGGTAATGCTCATATCATTTTGTTAACATCTAAAAGATTATATCCACTTTTTTGGTACTTTATATTTAAGTAGAAGATACCTAAGCCTGCACATCATCCAGATGTTATTTCTCATGTTTACTATGACAAGAAATTTCCGAGCAGAGGAATTTTGGCAGATAAAGGATGCATAAATGAAGACATCTATGTGTCTTTGTTTCTGACAAACTTATCTTCTGTGGTCTTGGAAAAGTGTGATCAGAAGCAACCATTTGTTCCTCTGAACATTGTTGCTGAAATGTTACTAAATTAATTAACATTGGTTCAGTACCTGGTCTTTAAGGAAAAGATAAACTAAAATCATCGAAGAACCATAAGGCAGAAAGTTTATTTAGAGTGTATTTCTCTGAAGAATTCACTTATGAAATATTTGCCACCCATGTAATTTCAGAAATTCGGAGAAAAGAGAAATGTGAAATTAAATCTACTAATAAAAAAGTATACTTTTTGCCACTAGTTTTTATTTTTTGTTTGAAACTCACTAATAAATATATACTAGATGTCTGAAACCAAAGTTTAAAAATAAGATTCTATTAAGTCTAAAAAGTTACAGCCATAGATTTTGGCTTCCTAAATCTTTTTATTCTTCTTGACTTTTATTTTCAGTAGATACTTCCCAAGCATATAGTTCATCCATCCATCCATCCATCCATCCATCCATCCATCCATCCATCCATCCATCATTGCCATATGTCAACTTACAATTTATTTATTAATTAAATGTATAAACTGCTCATCTCATTGTCAAGTGAATCTATACTATCTACAATATAAACTACCCTTATTTTTTTTGAGCTGACATTTGAATCTCAAGGCTGCAGCAAACTCATATAAACCTGATCTTCATCATGTAATTTTAAAGCCCATCAATAAATAAATATGAAATTTTCTGTCCTTATTTGAGAAACGTATGGCATGTGGTGGGGGGGAATGACAATAATCAGTCCCGTACATATGTTTGAAACAGGGACTGTATTTGGGCTATAAAATTTCAAAGGCGTGACAAGAATAATCAAGGAAGATATGGAAACTGCAGACTGACTGAATAACTTGCTTGCATCTGTCTTTATTGAAGAAGGTATAAAATCTGAGCTTTTTCAAGGAATGAATTAGTGTTGCCTCAAACAAATTGAGATAAGAAGATATGGTATTCAAGGATATCTTGAGAGACTGTACTGTCACAAATCAGCAGATCTCAAAGACAGCTACCCAAGAGTTCTCATATATGAAATTGCTGACTACTTAGCAAAACTATCCAATTTGTCAGTTAAATCAGTCTCAGCACAACATTGGAATTTTTTAAAAAGCCCCCCCCCCCTAAAGCAGATATGCATGTAAATGTTAATCACCTTAATGTCTGTGCCAACCAAATAGGTAAAAGGATAGTAAAAAAAACTAGGCAGGTAGAGAAAAAAATAAGCATAAACTCTAGAAAGGTAAATCTGATGTAACCAAATGTAAAGTTTTTTGAAAGTGGATGTGGATAAAGATGGCCCTGGCAGCAATATATATTTACATTTTTTCAAAACGTTATTGGCAAAGTTCTTCATTAAAAGTTCCCGAGACTTTAATGGTTATGGGAGTAAGAAAACCTATAATTATATGGATTGCTAATAGGCTAAAAATTAAAGCAATGAATAGAAATAAAGTTACCAAGCTAGGAATAGTCAACACTCCAGAAGACAGGCTTAAGATACAGAAGGATGTTGACAGACTTAGACATTGGATGCTAACAAAATGAAATTCAATGGTGAAGAAAGTAAGGCTCTACATTTAGGCAAGAAAAACAAAATGCACAGGTACAGTATAGGTGGTAGATTGCTCAATAGTAGTAACTGTGAAAGGGATCTTGGAGTCCTAGTGAACAATCATTTAAATATGAGCCAGCAGTGTGTTGCAGCCGCCAAAAGTGTTAATACCATGCCTTGGTAAGGCCACACTTGGAATAATGCATCCAGTTTTGGTCACCACAATGTAAAAAAGAAGTTGAGATTCTAGAAAGAGTGCAGAGAAGAGCAACAAAGATGATTAGGGGACTGGAGGCTAAAACATAATAAAGAACAATTGCTGAAACTGGGTATGCTTAGTCTGATGAAAAGGAGGACTAGAGGAGACATGATAGCAGTGTTCTAATATCTCAGGGGTTGCCACAAAGAAGAGGGAGTCAAACTATTCTCCAACGTACCTGAGGGTAGAACAAGAAGCAATGGGTGGAAACTAATCAAGCAGAGAAGCAACTTAGAACTGAGAAGAAATTTCCTGACAGTCAGAACGATTAATCAATGGAACAACTTTCCTCCAGAAGTTGTAAATGCTGCAACACTGAAAGTATCAAAGGAGAGGTTGGATAGCCATTTGTCTGAAGTGGTGTAGGGTTTTCTGCCTAAACAGGGGGTTGAACTACAAGATCTCCAAGGTTCCTTCCAACTCTGTTATTCTATTCCATTTTATTCTGTTCTGTTCTGTTCTGTTCTGTGCTGTGCTGTGCTGTGCTTTGCTGTGCTGTGCTGTGCTGTGCTGTGCTGTGCTGTGCTGTGCTGTGCTGTGCTATCCTATTCTATTCTATTCTATTCTACTTACCACATTATAGAGAAATAAGGGACATCTCTCAAAGCATTATGAGATCTATGGAACATCTATCTTTTAATATGTTCATAAAGGATTACGTCTTTGAGGTAAGCAGCAAACTAGCCTATTTGCAGATGATGCTAAATTATTCAGAGTGTCAAACGTCAAAGAGGTCTAGGCAGTGTTCTTTTCAATAGGTAATGGGTCAATTAAATGCCAAAAGCAATTTAATTTATGATGGTTAAGATGGTTCACATTGGGGAAACCTCAGTCTCCAATCATTCTACATTCAAGCACTGTACATAATCAAGAAAATCTTCTTGGGGTCATAAGGGTCAGCTCTATGAGGACATTGATTTAGTCTTCCATTGTTGTGAAAGAAGGAAAATTTCATGGTTGGCATATAATTCAGAAAAATATTGAATTTTTTTTTAAAAAATCACAACATTATAATGCCCTTATACAAATTAAGAGAATGTTCATTTCTGGGACTTCCGGTTCCGGCGGCTACGGTGACGGGCAAGTCCTTTGCCTGCTCCCGCTCCCCGGTGGGCTTCCCCGCTTCTGGGGGGCACAGGACGCCCTGGAGGGGCGTCCTGCCGAAGGAGCGGCTTGCGGAGGACCCTGGCATCGGCGGCGGCTGGTGGGGGCTTCTCCGCTTTGCTCCAGGCATCGAGGAGCAGTCTCGGAGGGCGCGAATGGGCGTCTCGCTTCAGGCTGATCGGATGATGCAAAATTGAAGGAAGCAGCGGCGGTGTGGTGAGGCGCTTCCTCTCTTCATTCCCTTTCTCTTGATTTGATGGACTTTTCAGCAATTTAAAAAGTTAAACTCTCGGATTTTTTTGGAGGTGCGGTGGGAGGGAGGGGGATTCCCCCCCCCTTGGACAAGCGGCTTGAGAAAATTTTGCTTTCGCCCCCAGGGGAAGGAGGAGGGGGAAGAGCCTACCAATGATGCCTCACCCCTGTAAAAGTGATTTTCACTGGATTTAGCTCCAGAATTTATTGATGACCTGAGAACTTTGTGAACTTTTAAAACTTTACTATGCCTCTGAGCCCAAAGCTGGCAGGGCAAGATGGCACACTTCCGTTGTCTTCATGAACTGTGAAACCTGACTCCACCTTTAAAATTCAGGCTTCCGGTCTTTGTCTCCGTGTCACCCAGAAGAATCTCTTGTGGATTGTTATTTTTTTTGAACCCTCTGGGGGGAAAATTTCTATCTATTACCAGACTGACTAAAGAAACTCCCATCTGCTTGGATCTTCTGCCTCCTGGACTCATCTGTCTGCTCTATTTCTCCAGCTGTCCATTCTCTATACTGACTGATTTCTCTACTTCATAAACTATGTCTCCAAAAAGACCACCCCCTGGAAAACCTGGCTTTGCTACTTCTGCACCGACATCTGCAGCATCCAGTCCTGCCACACAGTCAAAGATTACAGAACTGATGCAACCTAAGAGTACAGAGATGGATTTGCAACAAATGCTTCAGCAACTTATACAGGGCCAGGAAGAAATTAAGAAACAATTAAAGGAAATGAAGGAAAAAATTAAAGAGAATCAAGTCCAAATCTATAAGAACTCACAGAGACTGGACCTTGTGGAGGGTGGGGTGGCGGAGGTGAGGGGTGGTGGTGGAAGCAATGCAGAAGGGAAACAAAGAACTTGATATTCAACAAATGAAAACAGAGTTTGAGAGAATGTCCTTTTATCTTAGATTTCAAAATGTTATAGAAGCAGATGGGGAAAATATAAGGGACATTATGACTGATATTCTAGCCGAATACATACATAAAGAAAAACAACAGATGGAATGGGAGATAGATCTGGTTTATAGAGTGAATTCAGCTTATGCCAGAACGCACAATGTACCCAGGGAGGTTCATATTAAATTCCTTAGAAAAAGCTCAAGAGATAAGATTCTGGGTGTACAAAGGGGGCAAGCATTGACATACCACGACAGGGAAATAACCATTCTGAAGCAGATCCCCCCAAAAATTAGGGAAAAAAGGAAAAATTATTCGCAGTTGGCGAATAAATTATACCAGAAGGGGGTGTGGTTTAGATGGTTGATGCCTGAAGGTATGCTGATATTCTGGGAGGAGACAAGAATTAGAATCAATACACCCATAGAGGCACAGGCCTTTATGGAAAAAAACAAAGCAAACCTAGAAAAAACAGAAGATCCTACAATGGTTATGCAGGACACGGGAGGGGCCGGAGCTCTGCCAGCGGGGGGAGAAGGGGCAACACCAAGAAAGCTCAGATCACAAAAATGAATAAGAAAACCACATTGTTATAAACAGACCGAAAGTAGTAATGAAATTATATGTAGAATATATATTACAATATATAAACTGATGGAAAATATATTTTTAGAATCAATATGCTGATTTTATATGATTATGTACTAATGTTTTATATTCAGATGTATTTTATGAGTTTGGAGGGAGGGGGCGCCTGCTACACTTGCAACTGCCAAAATTTGTATACCCTTCCATTTACCCTTTTCCCTATAAATGTTTAAAAAACCAATAAAATTCTTTGAAAAAAAAAAAGAGAATGTTCATTTCTGGAATCCTGTCCACAGTTTTGATTACAGGTAGTCCTCGACTTATAAAGGTTCATTTGGAGACCACATAAAGTTACAACCACACTGAGAAATGTGACTTTTGACCATTTTTCAGAGTGATGACTTTTGCAGCATCCCCCCCCACCCCACCAATGATCATGTGATCAAAATTCAGATGCTTGGCAATTGGTTCATATTGATGTCTTTTGGTGTGTCCCAAGGTCCTTCTGAGACCTTCTCACAAGCAAAGTGAAGGGGAAGCCAGATTCACTTAACAACCAGGTTACAAACTTATCAACTGCACTTAACAACTGTGGCAAGAAAGGTCATAAAATGAAAAAAAAATGCAGATGATGGCAATGAAAATTCTCAGTGGGTTGAACCTCCTAAAAACCAGTGGAGTCTAAGAATGGGAAGGAAGTGACTTGGGGGAGCATAACGGAGTGTATAAAATAATGTGAGGCATGGAGAAAGTGGAAAGTTTGTCTCCCTCTCTCAAAACACTAAGACAAGGATTGAACCATCAGAAAAGCTGGGTGGTAGGACCTGTAGAATAGACCAAGGAAGTACTTCTCTACATAGCACATAATCATTCTCACAAGTTCATTACCACAAAGCATGCGGTAGGTTTGACTTGGAAGGATTTAAAAGAGAATCAGAGAGAATCATACAAGAATGGCTATACAAAGGGCTATTACTTTGAAAGACCCAGTGCTATCTTTGCAAGAGGGGCTATTACCTTGAAATAGCAATTGCTATGGAAGGAGAGAAGAATGTTTCTGACTCTTGTTCATGTGCCCCAAGGCTAGAACAAAATTCTAGACTAAAACTGGCTTTGACCTGAACCAATAGGGTTGTCCTTATTATGTTGTTGTTGTTAGTATTGTTGTTATTATTGTTACAATACTACTACTACTACTACTACTACTACTACTACTACTACTAATAATAATAATAATAATAATCAAATAATAATAAAAAATAATAATAACAAAAAAATCACAAAGTACTGGGACTTGCAAATTGAAGTTGAGCGACTGTGGAAAAAGAAATAATATGTTGTCCCAATTGTAATTGGAGCCCTTGGAGCAATACCTAAAGGGCTACCTTGCTATTTGGAAATTCTAAATTTATCGGACTTGAACATTCTGACTCTACAAAAAACCACCCTACTTGGAACAGTTTATATCCTCCGACGTTACCTTAACAGTTCCTAGGTCCTTGGTTAGGACTCAAGCTGTTGAGCTATCAACCAGACCCAAAGGCTGTGAATCTCACCAAAGATTAACCTCATAATGATAATAACAGTTCCTAGGACCTTGGTTAGGACTCGAGCTGTTGAGCTAGTAGTAGTAGTAGTAGTAGTAGTAGTAGTAGTAGTAGTAGTAGTAACAACAACAAAAACAACAACATAAGGACAACCCTACAACAACAACAGTTCCTAGGACCTTGGTTAGGACTTGAGCTGTTGAGCTAACAACCAGCCCCAAAGACTGTGAATCTCACCAAAGATTAACATAATAATAATAATAATAATAATAATAATAATAATAATAATAATAATAATAATAATAATAATAATAATAATAATAATAATAATAATATCTTTAAAAATGAAATTAGGCTACCAAACAGCCAAATAAGCTGAAAAAATTTCACATTTATTATATATGGATGATTTGAAACTCTATGGAAAGTCAGAAATAGAAATCCAATCACTGACAAACACAGTCCGAGTATTCAGCACCGATATTTCAATGCAGTTTGGCATGGAAAAATGTGCCACTGTATCCATAAAAAGGGGCAAAATCACTACATGTGAGGGAATTGAAATGCCCAATGGCCAACTAATTAAATGCAACGAAAATGAAGCCTACAAATACTTAGGCATTTTGCAGTTGGATAA
This sequence comes from Natrix helvetica, assembly GCF_964273705.1. Lineage (NCBI taxonomy): Eukaryota > Metazoa > Chordata > Lepidosauria > Squamata > Natricidae > Natrix > Natrix helvetica. Next base: position 70,649,579 of record NC_138551.1, read on the forward strand.
CATCAAACATGGAGAAGTAAAAACTATTGTCAGGAGAGAGTACACCAACAGAGTTAGGAAAATTTTGAAATCTAAATTAAATGGTGGAAATACAATCAAGGCCATAAATACCTGGGCAATACCAGTTATAAGATACACAGCTGATATAGTTAACTGGACACAAGCTGATTTGGACATTTTGGACTGAAAAACCAGGAAACTAATAACAATGCACTACAGTTTACATCCACGCGGTGACACTGATAGGCTATACCTGCCCTGAAAATCAGGTGGCAGAGGATTATTACAAGTGAAGCAAATAGTTGAAGAAGAAAAACATGCACTGGCTGATTATTTAAAAGAAAGTCAAGAACATCTATTAATCAAAGTAAAGAACAAAAATCTACTGAAGGCCCAACAGACGAAACAAGAATACAGAAAAGATGTGATAAAATCAAGAATGGAGACTTGGCAGAACAAAGCATTACATGGTCAATTTCTGGAAAAAATAAAAAATAAAGTGGACAGTGAAAAAACTTGTTTATGGTTAACAACAGGTACATTAAAGAAAGAAACAGAGTCACTAATCCTGGCTGTGCAAGAACAAGCTATCCGAACAAATGCCATTAAGGCCAAAATCGAAAAATCCTCTGATGATGCCAAATGCAGACTCTGCAAGAAGTTGATGAAACTGTTGACCACATACTCAGCTGCTGTAAAAAAATCGCGCAGACTGATTATAAATTGTGGCACAATTCAGTAGCACAAATGATCCACTGGAATTTGTGCAAAAATTATAATATTAAAACAACAACAAACTGGTGGGAACATAAGCCTGAAAAAGTCACCAAAAATCAGATGGTCAAGATCCTGTGGGATTTTCATATACAAACCGACAAAATACTAGCGCATAACACACCAGACATCACACTGGTTGAGAAAAATAAGGTTACAATCATAGACATCGCAATACCAGGTGATAGCAGGGTCGAGGAGAAGGAACATGAAAAAGTCGCGAAATACCAGGACTTAAAAATTGAAATTCAACAATTATGGCACAAACCAGCAGTGGTAATTCCAGTGGTAATCGGCACACTGGGTGCTATTCCAAAAGCACTGGAATTACATTTAAAACATTTAAAACTTGACAAAATCACCATCAGTCAAATGCAAAAAGGTGCACTGCTTGGATCTGCACGTATATTACGAAAATACATTACGACGTCCTAGGCCCCTAGGTGGGGCCCAACTAGTAATCAATGCAAATCCGGCGAAACAACTGGCCGCTGTGATACAATCGTATAATAATAATAATAATAATAATAATAATGATGATGATGATGATGATGATGATGATGATGATAATAATAATAATAATAATAATAATAATAATAATAATAATAATAATAATAATAATAATATATTAGAACTTGGTAAAGAGACTTGTTTATAATTTCTTGATGTACTTTGTAAAATTCTTGGACATGGTGCCAAGTGCCCCGATGACAATGGGTATCACTGTCACATGTTTCATCCATGATCATGTAGTTTCGATGGCCAGATCATGATATTTTGTGATTTTTTTTCCAATTCTTTTTCTTCGACTCTGGCATCTCCTAGTACAGTGATATCAATAAATTGTATGCTTCAGTTTTTGGCAATTGTGATATCTGCCCTGTTGTGTTCCAAATGATGATCCATCTGTATTCGAAAGTCCCACAACATCTTTACCTTCTAATTTTCAACAACTTTTTCTACTTTATGTTCTACATTGTATTGTATATCTAAGTTGTATTTTTTACATAATGACCAGTGGATTAATTTAGCAACTTGGTCACGTCTAATAATCTTGAATACAGACAGATCGTTATTTGGAACACAAGTCGCCAGATATCAAGGTTGTCCTGGGCTGAAGCATACAGTTTATTGATATAACTGTACCAGGAGATACCAGAATTGAAGAAAAAGAACTGGAAAAAATTATGAAATATTGTGACCTGGCCATCAAAACTACATGGCTATGGATAAAACATGTAACAGTGATACCCATTGTCATCGGGGCACTTGGTACCATGTCCAAGAATTTTACAAAACACATAATGAAATTGCAGTTTCCTGCAATAATACCAGTGGAACTGCAAAAAACCTGCACTACTCGAAACATCGTACATCTTAAAAAGGTACTTGGTTGATACCTAGGACGCTGGCAGCAAACCGTATCAACCATTAACACCAGTCAATGGTATTTGTGATGCATTTTTAAATGTTCAGTTGACTGAGTTTCATGTGTAATGAATAAAGTGTATACTAATAACAATAATAATAATAGAATGTATTCCCATTAATTACCAATGAAATATTGACAATCCAACATGGGAGTTCTTGATGCCCCACACTTCAAAGAATAGGGAAGATTTGGGTATTCAAAGCTCTGCAGCTAATGTTAAGAACCTTTGGAAATTAGTAATTGAAAATCCACCTGCTTGCCACGCTGCATTTGGTTAAGATCTTCTTTCAGACTGTTCCTTTGGCTTATTTCTTAGGTCTGATTAGAATATGCAAACCCTTTCCCTCAAAGCAATAAACTAATTATAGTGACAGAAGTCTGGGAACCAGATCAAATTAAGCAGATGTTGTAGTTTGTGTAGGTGATCAATATGAACACTGTTTAGGCTGATATAAGCACGAGACACAGCACGAGTACGAAAAATTAGAAGAGAGTTATTCTTAAAATGTTATTAACAGTTCTGGGAATTAATTATAAGCTTGTCAATTTTAATTCTCCATAAACTATTTACAAATAGGTTTTAAAATGTCAAACTACAGATTTAAATCCATTTCAACTTGGCCTTCAATAATTAACATACATTTCGGGACTGAAAAAATAATCATAATTTTGACACCTACCTCTGCCTGAGAAAAAACACGGATGTATGTGTCAGAGGCTAAGAGTGAATGAAATGCTTTGATACTTCTAAGTATCAAACAAGAAATATTTATATTTAGGTAATTTATTATGCCAAAATAATTGGCAAATGAAAAACTGCAGTATGCAGGCAGAAATGAGAATTGTGTTATGGATTTAATTATGAAAAAGAAGACAATGAATCCTGTGGCTACAGAGGATTCACCAAACGTTGCCTACACAGTTTCAGACATGAAATTAATCTCTGTAAAGATATGAAGTTGTTTCAATATGCTGGAGTTCTCGGGAAATAGAATTAATTTTCTAGTTCTGCAATGTTCAGCTGTTATGCATTTGCACAAAATTGGTCCCTTCTCATCTCTGGAAAAGATTTTGGACTTTTATTTTATTGAAGATTCTGTTTATTGTTGCTATAAAGGCTGGTTTACAAGAAAGAATGGAAATGAGTAGAAAGATAATGTTTTTCCCGTCTCTTTCTATTGCAGGTTTCCCCCCTCCCATTGAGGAATGTGTTATTTGGGCTAGCTAGCTATTTCCTAAGATATTTCTCTTATTCACGATGCCATTTTAATAGATCAGCTTGGAAATGTAGTTATAATATTTCTGTATTTTTAACAGTGAAAACTTTGCTGGGTTTATGGGAAAAAGGAGGGGATGGAGGAGTTAGCAAAGTGTTTGGCAATATATGTAGGATGTGGATGTGGGTGAGTCCACTTCTAGGTTATGTTGATTGTGATATGTTGTGGTTATTCTCAGCTGTGCCGTATACACTGTGTTATTCTGTTTATGCTGCTGTATGTGATTTATGTTTTGAATTATTGGTTATGCTTCCACTCAATTTCATCTTAACTGACTGTTAACTGCCCACAGCCATGTATGTGAGATGGGCAGACACATTAAATAAATAAGAGGTTCTTTACAACTATGTCTACATTCTAGCAAACAACACATTCACTGGTCAGATTATCAGAGAGAAACTTAGAAAAGTTTCTTTCCACCTGTAATTTTTTCCCCTTCTGGTTTTAGTCACCTGTCCTAAAATTGTAATTTGTTTTTTGTTTCTAATCTGTTATGCCTGTTTCCTTACCTCACGTTTAAATTCTTGGCTACATCTGTGTTCTATTCTCATATATTAAATGAGGTGGGACGAGGCCAGAGGTGGTATTCAGCCAGTTCTGACAGGTTCTGGTAGCAGAAATTTTGAGTAGTTCAGAGAACTGGCAAATAGGCTGGCCCCGCCCCCGCTGCCTCCCAGTTTATCTTCTTTTGTTGCCCTGAACAGGAGAATGGAGCTAGAAAGCAGATTAGTGGGGTGGAGAAGAAATGGGGATTTTGCAGTAACCTTCTCCCAGGAGTGGGGAAGGAGTGGGGATTTTGCAGTATCCTTTCCCTGCCATGCCCACAAAGCCACACCCACAAATCCACGCCCACAGAGCCAGTAGTAAAAAAATTTGAATCCCACCACTGGAGCAGGCCTTTTTAATATGGAACCAGCAATAACTATGTAGCTTGTCAGGCAGACAGCCAATTCATATCCATATGAGGTGCCAGGAATTAAGAAATAAACATTAGAAGAAGCCAGGGTAGCAGTATTTATGGGTATCTGTTCTGACCCCCCTTCTTCCCTCGCCAACACAGAACACACTCCGGACCAAAACTACTTCAATAAGATTTATTGCACAGACAGACAGACAGACAGACAGACAAACAGACAGACAGATCCTTGGCAGCAATCCACCACGACAAGACTCTCAGAACCCTCCGGCACAGAGACATGATAGCAGCTGTCCAGCATGCTAAGCTTCCAAGACAGAACTTTCCGAATAGTTCCTTTGTTGACTTCTGCAAAGGGCGTATGCACAATCAGTCCTTTTATAGACTGAAGAGGAGTCTACTTATCAGCAGCTGAGAGCCCTTACCGCCGGTAACTGCACCCTTGCTCCTTGCGTCTGTGGGCGTGGCGGTAACGAGCATCTAAGAACTCCCTGCTGATGTCTGAGTCACTGTCCCGTGACTCCTCCCCACTGCTCCAAGGCATGGCATCAGGAGACCCCCTCCTTTGGCTCTCACCGCTGCTCCATGCCTCAGGCACCTCCTGGTGGCTGACCAGACTCTCCGATCCCTGCTCAGAGTCAGAACCCTGCCCAGGGTCCTCCTCATTCTCCAGAGCCGACCCATAGGAACCCTCGCTGTCGGAGTCTGGTGGCAGCTCCAATGGCTCTTGCTGGGCCACAACAGGTATCTAAATGTGGGGGTAAAGATCATAGAGAGTGGAAAGAAGGCAATTCCCAGTCTTTAACTTTTCCAGAGATTTTATCTAGCAGAGATTGACACACAGATTGGATAAGGCTAACATTCTTTTCCCCTCTTTAATTTCTGCAATGGGTAGTTATTGCAAGTTCTTGAAAGGAGACTTCAATTGTTTTAGTCCAGCTGTGACTGGACAGTAATGTATCTAACCCAAAATAAAATGTGAGAATAATATTTCTAGTTCAGGTATTTTTTTCTCTTAAATTAAGTGCAATGAGAACAAGAAACAGAACCTTCCTGCCCTAATTTCTGAATATACAGGTTTCTTACTTAAAAATAGGGTACTTGTAAAATTCTTATGTTTTTACTTTATCCTTTCTTTTGCTTACTAATTATTAGTCATTTGTAAGATTAGCAATTCATCGTATTAATTATTTATCAGAGAGATTTGTATTTGGAGTTTTCCATTTCCAGAATGTAGGATGTTACCAAAATCCTGATGCTTTCCAAAATAGCACTAATAAGGACTAAAACTGAGTGGGAAACAGGTAGAAATGGACATTAGGTAAACATATCTCATCCCTCAAAGGGCAGCATTGTCCCATGAAATATCTATTAATTTGAAAGTGTGGGTGGAAGAAACCAGGAAATTAATCTCTAGACCAAGGGTGTTAAACTGGCAGGGTGTGTCATGCACAGGCCACACCCACCCCAACTCAGTGAATGAGAAAAATGTCACAAACAGCCATCTCTCAACAGAGGGGGATGGATATGACATCATCTATCTCCAATCTACAACACAGTCCTTTCAACAGTCCCAAGAAGGCTCCACACCCATTTGCACCACTCATGGTGACCCTGAGGACACAGATAAGTCTCCAAGTGCTTCAACAATTCTATAAAAGGATGCAAATGACCAGCTGTCTCCAAGGAGTATAAATCCTTTCATTCCCCACCATCCAGTTAGAGCTGTTGAAGCTTCTTGGATGAGAAGCAAAATGTATTTAAAGAAAAACCAGAAAGTCCAGTTGCCTCTTGAAAAAAGTACCTTTAGGATATCTGGAGTTTGTTTTATGGCTTAGCCCAGGTGCAAATAGTGAGAGCTTGATTGTCTACTCTGACTCCCATCACTTTATCTCCAATATAAATATAAAAGATTAGTACTTTGCTACAGACCATCCAGCAACTCCACCTTTAACTATATTGCCAATTTTTGGCTTAATATCAGAATGAAGCAATGACCTCAGATGGATTAATAAAACCAAAAGTCAAGTACTCAGTCAGTGGGCTGAATCGACCATGATTGTTGAGGCCCGTGCTAGTCTTGACCTAAGAACTTGTAGGCATTGCTCCAAGAATCCTCCAAGATTTGCCTAACAATTATTCGCCAAGATTTGCCAAGCAAATTCAATGCTTTTCACACTAATTTTTCACCTCAAGATTTGATGCATGGTCCATATTTACATTGTGAATAATCCGGTCACTGTGTATGTCACTAGCCTGTTAAGAGCCACAAGCTTCTGAAATATAATCAAAGTGGAAAAGCTATGGAGAAAGAACACATTTTCCTTTAAACATTTACTTGAGAAAAGTGAGATGGCCTTAGATTCCAAGAATTTAGAGGAATGGGCATTTAGAAATTAAGTGTCCAAAGATTTCAAGCTACCCAGTGACATTTTGTCATTTATTACTCTACTGACTCAAACAGGCCCTGAAACACAACTACAGGCCTTGGGAGATTCTGGTACTAGAAGCACTGCCATTGCATGGAAATATGCTCTAACCATTCGTCCATATCCTGTTAGGATCGAGACTATTGATTTCAAGATCATGTGTTTAGGATCCAACAGAGAATTCACAGCAATTCTACTTGCCACTTAATAATTCTCTCCTGCTCTATTTAGCATCTCTATCATAGTTTACAATAATCTTGGGAAAATTATTATATTTATTTTCCACATATCCATTGGCACTGGGATGATATTCCTTTGAATTCAAGACTTATAGTCTGCTGCTGGTAAGCAGTCCTATACAAAATACTCTCTCCTATTTTATCTCTGACATATCCAAACTACATGTTTAGAAAGATGGAAACATGCCATTCACTTATTATTTCTATAATTGAATAATTAATCTTATTTGTAGAGCCAAGTTCAAATAAAACACCACTTCCAGGTATTAAGAGCCATGGTGGTGCAGTGGTTAAAATGCAGTATTGCAGGCTGATTCTGCTCACATTGCCAGCAGTTCGATTCCTTTGATCCTTACTGGCTCAAAGTTGACTTAACCTTCCATCCTTCTGAGGTCAGTAAAATGAGGACCTAGATTGTTGTGGCAGTATGCTGATTTTGTAAACTGCTTAGAGATGCTGTAAAGCACAGTGAAGCAATATAAAAGTATAGTGCTATTGCCATTGCTATCTAATGAGTGTTGGGATGAAGTGGAGACTTAAATCTGCACCTTCCTACTTCAAATTTCACACATATATTTTCAGCAAAAGCTTTCTGAACCGTTCTGAGAAGTTAGAGTGTGTGATTGCTACTGCTATTAAATATAGAATTAACTTATACATTACATACAAGCTGTATTTACCCCATCACTTTTGAGGCTCTACTTTTCTTGAAAAGAAGTTGGATGACTTCCTGCATAAGGTCCAGATTAACTGGCACTTCAACTGTAAAGTTGAGAAATGACTAACTTCTTCTACTCATTGAAACAGTTGTAGAAGGCATACTTATTTACCAAATTGGACCTTAGAGAGCTTACAATCTGATCTGCATGAAGGATGAATATTTAGCTGTTTTTATACCTCATTTAAATATATGGTAATTCCATTCAGACTGGCAAGTAGCCATCTGGTCTTTCAAAGATTTATTCATCATATTTTCCATGCAAGTTTTTAATTATTTATTTAGATGACTTCCTGAAATATTCTAAGGTTCCCACCAGCTGTAGTTTGAGCAGTTCTTCAATGGTTTTGTGACTATGGTAATAAAATGCATCATGATTCGGCTGTGGAGGGCCTATTGGGTAAACTGTATTTCCTTGAAAGGAATTCAAATGTAAGATAAAATCTAAGTTATTTTGTAAGCCATCCTTGCACTCCTGTGGATATACAGCATATTTAAGGCTTTGCCAATTTTACTGCAAAATTAATTTCTTATGTTGAAGCATTGTTCCACTGAAATTGTTTAATTTCTTATGTTGAGGCATTGTTGACACCAGTAGCTCATTATATTAAAGGGGTGACAGTGTTTGTTTAAGTCAGGGGTGTCCAAACTTGGGAACTTTAAGACTTGTGGACTTCAACTCCCAGAATTCCCCAACCAGCCATGCTGGCTGGGGAATTCTGGGAGTTGAAGTCCACAAGTCTTAAAGTTCCCACATTTGGACACCCCTGGCTTAAGTTCTGAAAGGCCAACAAGCCTTTCTTGAACTAGTATTGGCATTCAACTACTATCCCATCTTTTAGGGTCCACCCTTACCTTGTACAGGCTGAATTTTATCTGGGAGCTGTACTTCTAAAAATTGCATGGCAATTTGAAGGCCTCTTATTGCCTAGTTATTTCTTTCCTGGAATTACAACCAATGAAAGGAAGCCATGGGAAGTTATTTTGGCCATCAAAGAAGCTTTTGAGCATTGGCATCGTCTCCTTCAAGATGCTTAATTTTATAAAGATTTGATTGGGCCACAATAAGCTGGAACCCCTTTGAAATGTCCTTATGCTCACATAGAGCTAGATAAGCTGGGGACATTTTTTTCTTGCTTTGACTTTTGCATCTCTAAGATAGATAGGAATTTAGCTTGCAGTGCAGCTAGACTGATACTTTATCACATAAGCCAAAATATTTCGTCTTATAACCTCCTGTAACTCCTACCTTGCCTTGTAGGATTTCTGGGGTTAGAAAGGACACTCGTTTCTTAACTGAGGAAATCCAAGTTCAGCAACAACTGGACCCATATGTGAAAACTTTGAATAGATGGTATTAGGGTGATCTTTTGTTTTCTCCATCTTCATTTTCCTGGAAACCAAGAGAATTGTGCCACAATGCTTATACATTCCTGCTTCCTTAAGAGAGAGGAGGTGTCAAGCCTTAGCACAGCAGCCATTTACCCAAGCATTTGGCAGTATTAAAAACTAAGCAATTGCTTATCCATAATTTGTGATAGTCCCTTGGTAAGAAAGATATTTAAAAAGTATTTTTTTTGTGCAATGCCAAGCTTCTGACCAGCCAGACATCTAGGTTGCTGTCTGTCTGTCCTCCCACCCCTTCACTATATTCCTTTGGATATAGTTTATTTTGGACTTAATAACTGACCTATGATGCCAAAGGCCTGGATATCATTCTGTTAGCACTTAACAATCGCTTTTCTAAGATTGATTGCCCAGCCAAAGTATGAAGCCAGACATCACTTGCGACAGAAACTGATTGATTTATTTACCTTTTAACTGATCATGAGCACCTTTATCTTATCTAGATTAAATAACAATTTAATGCAGGGCATGATTGATTCCAGACAGATTTTTAGGGTTTGAAAATCTTCATCCCATGATAATTTTAATCACAAGTGGCTATACCATGTATTATCTTTATTATAAGTTTATCCACTGAAAAAAGGGCAAATCTAATATACCAAATTCTCAATGCTTAATCTACTATATATTTAATAGACATGCTGTCCAGATTGCTTAGTCACTACAATTATTAGAAATGTCAACTATGAAGTCTCTAGAATTGCTTGTATTCTTAAGGAAGCAAGGGTGGTCTCTCTCTTTTGATCTGTTTTATTAAATATGCAGACAAATGATCTGGAATTCTAGAAATTAATATTAAATTATAAGAACAACAGAGTAGTATTACATTTACAAAAATGCAATGATTCTAGATGATAAAAACCTGACCAATCCACAATGCAACAGTATCAGTAAAGGAAAATATTTGTAGCTCAGGGTTGAAATGAGTGGCCCTTGGTGCTGAGCTTGGTTATTTTCTTGCAGACATTTCATTACCCAACTAAGCCGCATCATCAGTAGCACTAGTATGGGTAATGAAATGTCTGCAAGAAAACAACCAAGCTCAGACAGCACCAAGGACACTTCAATGCAGCTACGAGCTCCAAATGTTGGTCGAATATATTCGTTTTTCCTTACTGCATATAGCAGAGCTTTGAATGGATGGTTGTAGCTTCCATCTTGGCTTTTATAAACCCTCCTGCACAAACTCATCCTATACTGCAGGATGTAGGATCTTCTCCTTATAGGACCCTTGTTGGTACTGAGTAGATTGTAATGGAAGAATGGGCTGCATTAATACACCACAATCCCTAAAACCCAAGTTGGTCCTTTTAATTTTGGCATAGAGTCCCAAGCTTTATGTCACATGAAGGTTTTTTTTTAAAATGTCATAATATGGCTAAGACACTGAACTTGTCAATCAGATGGTCAGCAGTTCAGCAGTTCGAATCCCTAGCACTGCGTAACGGAGTGAGCTCCCATGATTTGTCCCAGTTTCTGTCAACATAGCAATTTGAAAGCATGTAAAAATGCAACTAGAAAAATAGGGACCATCTTTGGTGGGAAGGTAACAGCGTTCTGTGTGCCTTCGACAGTTAGTCATGCCGGGCACATGACCATGGAGACAGTCATGTCTTTTGACAGTGCTGGCTCTTCAGCTTTAAAACAGAGATGAGCACCACCTCTTAGAGTCGGGAATGACTAACACCGTGATGGCGAACCTATGGCACGTGTGCCACAAGTGGCACGCGGAGCCATTTGTCAGGGCACGCGAGGCGCTGCCCTGTCAACTAGCCAGCGCGCATGCGCGCGCTGGCCAGCTGACTTCACCTTTTTAAAAGCTATTTTTCGCCTTCCCCAGGCTCCAGAGGCTTTATTAGGAGCCTGGGGAGGGCGAAAAGAGCTTCCCCCGCCCCCCCCGGAGGCTTCAGGGACTGTCCCTGAAGCCTTCGGAACGCTTAAAACCACCCTCCGAGCAAACCGGAAGTGACTTCCGGTTTGCTTGGAGGGTGGTTTTAAGCGCTCCGAAGGCTTCAGGGACCGTCCGAGGCTTCCCTGATGCCTTCGGAGCGCTTAAAACGACCCTCCAAGCAACCCGGAAGTCACTTCCGGTTTGCTCGGAGGGTGGTTTTAAGCGCTCCGAAGGCTTCAGGGACCGTCCGAGGCTTCCCTGATGCCTTCGGAGCGCTTAAAACGACCCTCCAAGCAACCCGGAAGTCACTTCCGGTTTGCTCGGAGGGTGGTTTTAAGCGCTCCGAAGGCTTCAGGGACCGTCCGAGGCTTCCCTGATGCCTTCGGAGCGCTTAAAACGACCCTCCAAGCAACCCGGAAGTCACTTCCGGTTTGCTCGGAGGGTGGTTTCAAGCGCTCCGAAGGCTTCAGGGACCGTCCGAGGCTTCCCTGATGCCTTCGGAGCGCTTAAAACGACCCTCCAAGCAACCCGGAAGTCACTTCCGGTTTGCTCGGAGGGTGGTTTTAAGCACTCCGAAGGCTTCAGGGAAGTCTCTGGACAGTCCCTGAAGCCTCTGGAGGGCCTCCGGGGGGTCGGGGGAGGCTCTTTTCGCCCTCCCCAGGCTCCTATAAAGCCGCTGGAGCATGGGGAGGGCAAAAAAAAATTGTAAAAATGGGGGGGGTTGCGCGTTTTGCGCGCATGCACACTGGGGGGGGTCGCGCATTGCATTATGGGTGCGGCACGCGTGCACTCGACCCCCCTGCACTCCCCCCACTTGTGGCACGCGAGCCAAAAAAGGTTCGCCATCACTGGACTAACACATATATGTGAGAACCTTTATCTTTACCTATGGCACACTTAATTCTATATAGCCCTCTGAATCAATTTATGACACCTGAAGAGAACTGTTATTAGCTTCATAATTCTTTATTCTGTTCTAGAGTTGTGACACAAAGGAATGAAGAATGCTGCATGATGCTAAACAATATTAAAAATAATCAAATATGTGACCGCAAAAAGGCATTGGCAATAGACAATGTAGACTACAGCTTTGGGCAAATACATTTAAAAGATAGTTTTCTCGGTAGATTGGAATGTCTTATAAAAGTAATTAAAATATATTTTGATGTGATCTTTTAAGCAGGGAATTTTGCTTCAGTAAAAAATATTTTTCATTTTTATAACATTTATCCTCCAACTCCCCTTGTACTTCCAAATCCATGTTGTATTTTGTATAGCTTCAACTGAGCTGTCAACGTAATTGTTAATTAGTATCTTATTTTCTTAATAAAATAATGCACAGTAGCATAATATGTCTTCCTTGTCCTGGATAACCATTGTCTTGCTTGGTATTCAAATATGGCTATATGGAAACATGAACAGTTATCTTCACATATTCTTTTAATGAATGAGGAATTGTGCTGGCTAAATTACAAAACCTGAATAATTCAGAAAAATACTATCCTCAGCAGCTTTTTCAGCTTTGAGCCATGCGATAATCTCACCTTAATTCAATCTACAGAATAATGGCACGGTTTCTCTTCAGCTTGCCCTTTAAATTGGTTCTATTCAAAATTATCTCCAGAAATTTTAAATCATTACACATAGGTAGTTTCTAAATCCAAAACTAGGATAATGCTTATCTCTTTAATTTCATAGGTTTGTTGCATCATAAATGTTTGAACTGTGCCCTCACAAATCGAATGTTTGTATACCTTAAAGACTATGGTTAAGCTATAATGTCAAAAAACAAATCCCATCTATATATGACAAACTGCATCTATAATTAAAACAATCCTCTTAATGTTCTAGAAAATTGGTGTCAAATCCGATCATATCATGTTATGTCACATGATGTATTGTGACTCTTTTTTGCCTTTTTTGCTGGGCTGGGTGTGGCCTGTAAGTGATGCATCCGGCCAGTGGGCTGCCAGTTCGATACCCCTGTTCTAGAAGAAACTCAGAATACATAACATTTTCTGAAAAAAAAAGCAGAGTGCCTTCAATAATTGTAGTTAGCACCAATGAAAAAAATGATATTAAAAGGATCCCAAGATGACCTTTACAAATTATGATTAGCAAATATGAATTTTGTGTCTTTGTGTTTGTTTTGCTGATTATTGAGCCTTGGAATAGTAGATATAGCAGAGGTATATCTACATAAGAATGTTACCATAGTCATTAACACTTTGTATGCTTTTTCTTTCATTGGTCAACATTATGGAGAGAGGTATATGCTGTCAAGTTCAAAGCGTGATTTTGCTGTCGCAGCCATTGTCGCTTTTCAGCTTGCCACAATATCAGGGGGGAGCCACTTGTGGAATGCCAGTTCCAGGTGGCAACAAGAAATCATCTCATGGGAACCAAGATCATCTAACCAAATGTTTGGCAAAGACTTGGACAGTTTTCTATAACAATACCTAGACATCTAATTGGTCAATGTGACCTGCACTAATGGGGGGAAGGAGGGAGATTTTATTCTTTAATTATATGAAAACTGTGGGAATTAGGTAGAGTTGGTTTTGCTTTCAATCTGTGCTGATATGATGTACTCAATAAAGCTTTGCATCCAGAGATTGGAACATCATGACAGCGCTTGCTTGGTTGGGTTTGTCAATCGGAACCTTGACATATGCTTTTCAATGTCTCATCATTTCTTCCCTGAAATCTCTCTTGATTATTAAAGGAACCTGAATAAATCAACTCAGAGCTAACAAATCAATCTAGTTACTTTTCCCAAACTACGATGTTTAAGACAAGGTTATCTATGAGGCTACAGGTAGACCTTGACCTACAACCTGTCATTTGGTCATCGTGCAAAGTTACAATAGCCCTGAAAAAAAGTGACTTAAGATCATTTTTCACACTGTTGCAGCACCCCCATGGTTTCATGATCAGAATTCAGATGCTTGGCGACTGACTCATGTTTGTGATGGTTGCAGGGGTCATGTATCACCTATATGACTTTCTGGCAAGCAAAGTCAATGGGGAAGCCAGATTTACTTAACAAACATCCTACTAACTTAACAACGGCACTGATTCACCTGGCAAGAAAGGTTGTATAATGAAGCAAAACTTATTTAACAGAAGTCTCATTTAGCAACATAAATTTTCAGCTCAATTGTGGTTGTAAGTTGAAGACTACTTGTACCTGCTTGACATAGAGATGGGTGCACAGAAAGAAAGTCACTGGATTTGAACTTTCTCTCCCATAGTGTTCCTCCAATGGAGCCAGCTACCCTTAGAAATACATTAAAATATTAATACATGAATTCTTATAACAATAATTAGAAATATTTCTATGCCAAGGGCCTCCAAAGATATTTCTGGGCCTTTGTGCAGCCCCTCCACTACACTGCCTTACTAGAGTTTGGAAGGAATGTTTTTCTAGATTCCTGGAATTGGGGTTTAGGGGCATATGCAGATGAAATCTATTATCTTCATCCATTCTGTTATCTTCAATCAGCTATGTTCACCTACTCAGTTGGGTCCAGAATCAAACAAATGAGAAATGTCCATCATTCAGGAAGCTCAGGAGCACCAAAACAAAGAGCTCTAGTAAGCAGCTATTATTAGGGACCTGATCTTTGTAGGAACCATCTTTCAACTTTCATCTTTCAATCAACTTTCAAGAATTTGAACCATTGTAGCCCCAGGAAACTGAAAATTCACTTTTTATATAAACCGTCTTTAGCTAGAGATGCTAGTTTTGAAAGAAAGAAAAAAAATCATTGAGAAAATTGGTTAAAAAAAAAAGCATTTAAATGTCCTTTTACTACTAGCTGCAATTTTTTTATGGGGCAAAGAAATAGGATGGAATGTATACTGAAGAGATTGTTAGGGAATAGTCTGAGCTGTTTATCCCTGAATTTTTCCTCTTGTATCATTAAGGAGACTTGATTTAGCTCCTGCCCACTTAAAGATAAGCTTGCAGAAATGAAGTTGGCACAAGTGGACTTTTGAGAGGATATAGTAGAATAGCTTATCTCCTCAAATGCCAGTCATGATGGATATAGCCTGACTTGACACATCATGTATAATTATCCCACAAGTGCTTTTTCAAGAGGCAACTGGACTTTCTAGTTTTTCTTTGAAGACATTTCACAACCCATCCAAGAAGCTTCTTCAGGTCTGATTAGATGGTGGGGAATGGAAGGATTTATATTCCTTGCAGACAGCTGTCATTTGCATTCTTTTAGTGTGTCATTAAGGCCACCTGGGCCACCCATTTATCTATGTCGTCAGGGTCACCCGGGTAGTGCAAATGGGTGTGGAGCCTTCATGGAACTTTTGAAAGGACTGTGTTGTAGATTAGAGATACAGTAGGTGATGTCATATTCCTTGCTCTCTGTTAAACAACCACTTCATAAATGCATGGCACAACATAGATGAACAAACCCATAAGGACTAGATTCAGCAGTCCATCTGCATTTAAAAGAAAAAGGCCACTCTTTTGAAATCCACAAAGTTGGACAGAGAGAACCGCTGGATTGAAAGAGGGGTCAAAGAGATCTTCTAAGTCAAAGTTAAGCAGCCCTCTTTCAACCGAGGGGGAGGGATATGACATCATCTATCTCCAGTCTGCAACACACTCATTTCAGCAGTTCCAAAAAGTTCCTGCATTACTATAGGTGACCCTGATGACACAGACAAAGCTCAAGGCGACCTTAATGACTCACTAAAAGAATGCAAATGACCAGCTGTCTGCAAGGAGTATAAATCCTTCCATTCCCCACCATCTAGTCAGAGCTGAAGAAGCTTCTTGGATGAGAAGCAAAATGTCTTCAAAGAAAACCTAGAAAGTCCAGTTGCCTCTTGAACAAAGCATCTTTGGGACAACCATGACCTGGATGACTGAGAATCTCCATAGACATCACATATAATTGTGCTATTTCACTCTGCATAGCCCCAGTTTCACTTATCCAAGGCAGATGGGCCACTTTTGAACAAAGCAGAAGCTGATAATCATTTACCATTTTTATTTGTTAAGTATGTTTAGGTGGAAAATGGATCCCTTTGATTATTCTTAGAATTTTAAAAGATGCAAAAAGTTGGTTCTTTACTGCATTCCAACTTTTCTCTGACATTAACTTTTAAATAATCAAACCTGGAAGACACTGGGGAAGGGTGGGGTGGGAGGAGTATTCATGTTCAAATGCAGGATAGAAAAAAAAGTTCATATCTTTATTTCTGGAGCTGTTAGGTTGCTAGCTTTTCCTAGATTGTAAATAACGTTGTAATTCCAAAGGCTAGACTAATCATTGTGGCAGTATAAAAATAATGCAGACTTCCTTAAAAGCATTGCACTACTTTAATAGGATACCAATATAACCAGTGAAAAACAGGCTTTATATTATAATAGCTTTCCAGGGAAAATACATTATATGGTCTGCAAGCCATAAAGATGTTATGCTTCTAACAGCCCTCTTGTAATAGCTGTGGGCTATTGTATCTTCCCACTATGTTAAATAATAATCTGCAATGCCAAGCCATAAGATGGAGGATAATTGGATAATACTAACAGCATTATAAACAACCCTGGGAAAGTTTCTTCTGTACCAAACCAAAACGAAAACTAACCAAAAAAAAGTGGGGGGAGGAGGGAACTTTATACAGCCAGGAGTCCCAGTCTTTTTTGCTCTAATCACCTGCTTGGTTTCTATGCTAGCCTTAGGAACAAGAGCAACCTTTTAGCTATACAATTTGGGATGAACACCCTTGGAACGGTGTGGGAGTAGGAATGGATTTCCAGAGGAAAAAAAATGCAGACTACAGGAACCAAGAGCACTATTCAGGTGACCCTGAAGACAAAGATAAACCTTCAAGTGCTTCAATGACCCTCTAAAAGGATGCAAATGACCAGCTGTCTGCTAGGAATATAAATCCTTCCATTCCCCACTGTCCTGTCAGAGCTGAAGAAGCTTCTTGGATGAGAAGTGAAATGTCTTCAAAAGAAAAAAAAACAAGGAAGTCCAGTTGTCCCTTGAAAAAAGCAGCTTCTGGGCAACCCTGACCTGGATGCTGGAGAATCGCTACAGATTTTAGGATCAAGAAGACTGTATCCATGACCCTACAAAGTGATATCCCTTTTATTGCACATTTGAAAGGAAGTAGATTGTCTACCATTGATTTTGTTATTTGTTATTTGTTATTTGTTATTTGTTATTTGTTATTTGTTATTTGTTATTTGTTATTTGTTATTTGTTATTTGTTTGTTATTTGTTATTCATTATTTGTTATTTATTCGTTATTCATTATTTGTTATTATTCATTCATTCATTCATTCAAAATATTTAATAGGGAGCCATCTTTCGACCCTCAATCAAAAATTAAAAGTTCTGTAAAAATCATTTAAAAAATCTATAAAACTCAACGAGCTAAAACATTAAAAAAAGAAGAGAAAAATCCAGCAGCAATCATCATCAAACCTCCTCCTTGAATGGGAGAGACAGTAAAGATGTTACTATATCTTCAGAGAAAGATTTTAAAGTCTTTAAACTCCCCTAAAAAGATAGCTAGTAGTATAAATTCCCAGCACTTTTGGTCTCAGAATCTCTCTGTCGGGAGTCGGGACGGCCCATTTTAATTTATTTTAATTTATTATTAATTATTATTATTTACCACCTAGAAAAAGCTTTAGTGCTTTGTATCTATTTACATAGAGTTGAACTGCTTTATTAACCAGGGAGAATATCAACTTGGACAAGACTATCTGCCTCTTGTTCAGGAACGCCTGACCTGAGGGCTAAGACTCTGGTACCAGGTTGCTTAGGAACGTTTTAGGTAAAGAGGAATGTTAGCCATGAGGTAAAAATCTTAGCACACCTTTTAAACATCAGCTGAGATGTCTTACTCTGACTATTGTAGATGTATGATGTTGGTCTTAGTGATTGGTTTATAATGATGTATGCTCCCATGTTATGGCGATGTCTGCTTTCCAAAAATGGAATAAAAGGGGGCCCATTCCAAGCTGGAGTCTGCCCATTTGGACCTTGCTTCTGGGCAACTTTTTTATTTGCAAATAAAAGTTCTATTTTTTTTTCTTCCACATATTTGGTGTGAGTCATTGGACTTGCACACCAGTAAAAGAAACCGAGACAATATCTCCAGAACAGAGAAAAGAATGAAATACTGGAACAAACTGATGTGATGTAAATAGTATAGGAGAAATTAAAAAGCTCTCTCCCTCTCCCTTCCCTCTCCCTCCCCTTCCTCTCCCCCTTCCTCTTCCGCTGCCTTTCCCTCTCTGCCTCCCTCCCTCCCTCTCTTTCCCTTTCCCTCTCCCTTTTCCCCTCGCTCTCCCCTCCCCCTCTCCTGCCTGTCCCCTGCCCCTCCCTCTCCCCCTTCCATTTCCCCTGCCTCTCCCTCTCTGATCCCTCCCTTCCTCTCCCTCTGTCAGGCCTGCAGTTATATTCCTTTTTAGGATCTTTGGCCTGCCACACTTTCTATTATTTTCCTATGCTGTTTCATTAATGTAGTAATTGGGAGGGGAGAATAGAAAGGAGTAGAATTGTGGAATGTGTTTTGTCATTCTTTTCTAGAAGCCCAAGGTCATCTTTTGTCTCCGCACCTCGACACCTGACTGGAACCAGCGGGGTGGAGATGCCAGCGTGGAAGAAGAGGATTGGACCATGTGATGGATTTATGGATGTGGGGATGGATCATGAACTTTCAACTGGGTGGAATCCCAGGAGGTTCTTCAGATTTGGGATTCCACAGCACGATGCCAACATGTCTGTCTTATTAAATTGGAACTTTAAGGACAGTTTTGTCTTGGACTCTGGTTTAATTTTGCATGATATTTGGAACGCTGACACCCTCTCTCTTTCCCCTTCCCTCCCTATCTTTCCCTCTCCCTTTCCCCCTTCCCCACCCTCACACTCCCTCCCATCCCTGCCTCTCTCTCTGCCTCTCCCTCTCTTTCCCTCCCTCCCCTCCCTCTCTCTTTCCCTCTCCCTCTCTTTTCCCTTTCCTTCTCCCTCCCCCTTCACTCTCCCTTTCACTCTTATTCTCACTCTCCTCCCTCTCACTTCCCCCTCTTTGTTTATATATTACTCAGTCCCTTTAAAGATATAGAATTAAAAAGATGTGAGGTTTATTCAAGTTTAAATAAACTAAGGTGACCAACCGTCCTCCTTTAGGGAGGACAGTCCTTCTTTTGTAAGTTCTGTCCTCCCTCGAAAAGTGTCCTCCTACATGTCCTCCTTTTTGATATTTGAAGGCTAATCTGTTGCGCGTTATGTGACGTATTTTATTAAACAGTTTTTAATGGTGTTTTTTTTTTTTACTCCATCGCAAGTATATTGAACAGATATTGAATCTTGTGTTGAATTTTTATCTAAAGAAATGCTAGATATTAAAATAGATGACAATTGTCTCTTTGAAAAAATTAGAAGACTGAATGTATATTTAAATTCTGAAAAATTAATACAATGGGAAAATCAACATGTTGAAATTGATAAAAGATGGGTGGATATTTTCAGCCATTTCAAAAATGAACATATTCCATGTGAACATTTATTTATACTTGTTCAATTTACGTTGTGCTGCCCTGGAACTAATGCAGCAGTTGAAAGAGTTTTTTTCAATTGCCAATGATTTTTCGACAAGTGAGAAATCGAGATTGAATGTTGATACTCTAGCTGCAGCACTTGCCGTAAAATTCAATATGAAGGATATTTCTTGTTCAGATATTTCCAATATATTTTTAGAAGATGATACATTGACAAAAAATATTAATTCAATGGAAAAGTACTCATTTAAATAATAATTAACAGGCATGTAAGCATAATTACAATATAAAATGTTGCAAATGTTTTTATTATGCATATATCATATTTTAGTGTATTATTGTTGCAATGAATAAAATATTTCTTTTATTTACGATATATTTTTTCCAATTTATTTGTCCTCCTTTTCATTGTAAAAAAGTTGGTCACCTTAGCATTTTGGACAATAGAACGTGTTTTGTCCTCCTTTTCATTGTAAAAAAGTTGGTCACCTTAAATAAACAGGCTGTGAGGTGTTAAGGTTTTTATATTTGTCGCCTGCCTAGAGCTGTTTGGTAGTGAGTATCATATGCATTTGAAAAAATAAATGCCAATAGATTTAGGAAAGGAACCTTCTGATGTTCATTTATAAATCACAGGAAACTTTACAGCAATTTTAAAGCAAGAAGGAACAAAATTGCAGTATCACTACTTGCAAGCTAACAGGGAATTTTAAAAAAAAGCTTTGGAGTACTGTGGGCAGAGAAAGGAAAAAGAAAGGGAGCAAGCCTCATCTGCTCTTGGTAGAAACTAAAGGTGCTTACAAGAACAGTGGCCCCCAACCTTTTGGGCACCAGGGACCAGTTCTTTGGAGAGAGATTTTTCTGAAGACGGGAGGGGGTGTGATTTTGGATACTCTCTGCATCCTTTAGATGGGGCTTTGCTTGTTTGCATGGCCCAGTCTCTAGCATGCCACTGCCCGGATACTGGTCCATGAATTAGGGGCTGGGGATCCCTACACTAGAAGAGTCAAAGGCTGAATGGAGCATGAACTTCTAGGACCAAGCAGAGTTCATTGACTTAGTGAACCTTTGCTGGATCAATAGCAAGCCATAAAACAAATAGCAACTGCCAACCAGCAGGGAATATAGCCATTTAGCAACTGAGGACAAAACAGTTGCACAGGGCAGGGACCAAGAGGCATCACAGGTACTGCAGACAATTGAAGGTGGCCCTGCCCCTAGAATGGAATAAAATGCTGGAATAAATTCTTTGCTTTGGTGGATTTAAGAGGGATTAGATTGGAAATTTGAAGTTTTGAATCAAAGCTGGAAAACCCAGACTGGAGGTACTTTTCTGATCTAGGCTTCCTGGTACAGTAAAAAGCACATGCTTAGTCTCAAAAACCTTCTTTTTATTTCAAAGGCTGTGAATTATGTTCATTCACAGCCCTTAATGAGTCTCAAATAGTTGTAAAGAGTCCTACAGTAGGCTGCCAAAGTTTTTTGGGATAAGGCTGATAAGCAGCCACCTTTATCTTCCTTGAAATACTGCCAAAGACTTAATTGGCAATTAGCTTGGCACATGGAGCAAAGAGTCAAAATGGAGCTTCAGAAGGTAAACTGACCAGCATGAACCAAGTTGCTTTCTTCAAAGGCTCACGTGCCTTTGCTCCTCCTTTATGTCCTATGGGAGGAGCCTATCATTTCCAAGCCTTACTCCCAAGTCGTCTCTTCTGTCTTAACTGTTCTTGCCCCCTGCACATGCGTTCACTGGGAACAAGGGGAGCCTGTTCCTCTGCCTCACTGATGTCCGCCTCTGGAGGCTCCATAGGTGGCACATAACTCCCAGATGGCCCTGGCCCCCTCTCTGCCTTTGAGGTAGAGCCCTCGTGCGAGCCTTCCCTAGACTCCAGGACTGGCCCATGTTCTCCCCAACCTCTTTGCTTCCAACTCTGCTGCCAGTTTCCCAGACCGCCGGCAGACCACAACAGGTACATTTGGAAAGTGGTGGGTGTGGAAGGTGATGGTGTCATTCATTCCTACATTCAGGAATGTTGAGTGGTTTGTACTGGAAATGGACCAAGCTGAAAGTATAGATACATTCTTGGCTAATTAAATATATGAGGAACTTGTTATTCTTTTTTCTTCATCTGCTAAAGCATAAATCAAAATTTGACAACAGAAAGGTTTCTAGAAGAGTAGTAGGATTATTTCAAAGTGGGAATTTCCAGTTGGCCAACTGATATCATGATGTCTTGATATGTGATTGTTTTGTTTTTGTTTAGCACAAGGCTGAGTGATCAGGAAGGAAGGTCCTTGAATTAAACTTTTAATTGTCTACAGCTGAGCATATTTTACATACAGACAGATGATCTAACAAAGAGAAGGAGAATGGACTTACCATGGCTGGGCCCAGAAGAACAGAGTATCTTTATCTGACTCTGCTGCATTTCATCTGCATGACATATCTTAATGATTCTGCCAACAAGTGGAAAGCTTAGTTTAAAGCTGGATGATTGTATGAAAGTGAAGTTGCTTTACCAAAGTGAACTGTGCAGGAATGCAAAAAAATTGCAGAGCCTGGAGGAAAAATCATGCCATATTTGATAAGCAATTTCAATACATTATATACTGAGAATTCAGCAATTGCTTCTGAAAGCATAAAGACAGAGAAAAATCCTTCTTTTAAAAATGGATGCTGATATTCAACAAAAGAATATTAACTTTCCAGAATTTTCTTCTTTATACAGATTGGAATATAATATAATATGCTGGTTTAAACATCGTTAAATTGATTGCTTTACTTTTCAGTTGTGAATTACCTAGACTTTCATACAACATAGATGGCTATGGAAATGTTAAGAATTAATGAATGAATGAAAGGAAGGAAGAAAGGAAGAAAGGAAGAAAGGAAGAAAGGAAGAAAGGAAGAAAGGAAGAAAGGAAGAAAGGAAGAAAGGAAGAAAGGAAGAAATCTATGACCTTTCTTTCCTGAAACTGGGACTAAGTTACATTTTTGGATCAAAAATGCAGGCACAAAAAGAACTATATGCTGTGTCTGCAGAAAAATATTGTGTACGTGGAATCTTTCAGAAATACCTTTTTTGATAATAGATTTGTCTGATATGTAAGTTCTTGGTACCATTCTCCTGAATTTTTAGAAATTTATTTAAAAGAAAATAAGGAACCCTAGAAGCAAAACTATATACAACTGATTGTATGCAGTTTTTAATGAAGGCATAACAACATATGGGCCAGTTAACATTTTTATGAGTAAACATGGAATATTTTGACTTTTAAGAAATGAGGCACAATTGTATTAAAGGTGCTTTTTTTAGGAGGCAACTGGACTTTCTTGTTTTGTTTTTTTGTTTTTGTTTTGGAAGAAGTTTTCTTCTTTTTCTTCAGAAGAAACTTCTGGGATGAGAAGCGAAACATCTTCAGAGAAAAACAAGAAAGTCCATTTGCCTCTTGAAAAAGCACCTTTGGGACAACCATGACCTGGATGACTGAGAATCTCCACAGATACAATTGCATGACTTTTGACACAATAGATCTTAGCTTGCACTGGCAGCAAAATAATCATTCCTAGCATTTTAAGGAAAAGCAACTCGCATATTTTTTATTTGTATACCACAGTCCCCATTATTATTATTATGTATTGCTGAAAGATTTCTGCCCTTAATGTCTAACACTTATTTACTTTGAAATAGCCCCATTGCTCAGCTATTGAAAAACCTACACAACTGGCTGGTTAAGGATAAAGAAGAAAAACATAATTAGCCTATACTATGCTATCAACAGCTCAAAACATAACTCGGCAGGTGCAGTATGAGAAATAGCAGGTTGCATGCTGCCTAGCTGTGATTGCTTTGACATCCATGAATATAAATTTACCTACACGTACATTAGAAACAAGATCTATTTCTCACACCAGTTGACTCAGATTGGGGGGAAATGGAGCCAATTCTCAAGAATGACAAAAAAGCAACCTATATCAATAACATCATCAAATGCAGAAATAAGGTTCTACAACCTGCATATGTAATGCTATACCAAAGGTAGAGCAAAAGAGGAGTTGTTATTTCTGATTGTGTCATTAATTCATAAATCTGTCTGTCTGTCTGTCTATCTATCTATCTATCTATCTATCTATCTATCTATCTATCTATCATCTATCTATCTATCTATCATCCATCCATCCATCCATCCATCCATCCAAATGGCTGTGTGTATGTGTGTGTGTGTGTGTGTGTTCCAGCATAACTCTGGAATGCCTTCAGCGATTTCTACCAATCAAACTTGGTACAAAGATGACTTACTCTCTGGAAACAAATACTGTGGGGGGTAAGACACTCCTAACACCCCTCTGGGTGTGTGTTCTGTTAAGATTCAGCCTGTTGTGCCTTAAAATGGCTTCTACTGTACTGCCGTATAATGGCTTCTATTGTACAGCACAATGGAATTGCCATGGTAATGGCTTCACAGTATTCCACAAGGGGGCTCCTTCTGGTGCGGGGAAAAATCTAACATTAGAAATTATGTTTCGTCCGGACATTTCACCCTGATAAATAAATACCTGGGCAATGCCCAGTATCAACTAGTTAGGTATATAAAAGTCTTAGATTTTCTGTTTTTCACACAGTATGAAAAACATGTTGTACATAGTAAGTAATGTTAGTTAATAGACTTCCAAAGATCCAGAAGTTATTTTAATAAGGATTTACTCAAGCAGTACTCTGGGATTGTTTGCTCAAATTTAATGGGGCATCTACATTAGATATCATATCATTATTTCCCCTGTATTTTCTCATCCTGCTATAAAGTACAACCCATGATCAAAAGTCCCACAGATAAGAAGGACTATGGATGATAGGTTTTTCACACTTATGACCATTGCAACATCCCCATGGTCATGTGATCAAAATCCAGACACTTGGCAACTGATGCATATTGATGGCAGTTTTAGTGTCCTGGGATCATGTGATCACATTTTATGACTTTCTTACAAGCAAAGTCAGTGATGAAGTCAAATTCACTTAGGAGCCATATTACTAACTTAACAATTGCAGTGATTCACATTGTGACAAGAAATTCCATAAAATGGGGCGTGAAATTCATTTAACAAATGTTTTACTTAGCAACAGAAATTTCAGGGTTCAATTGTGGTTGTAAGTCAAGGACTACCTGTATGCAATTTTGACTCAATAGTTTATATATGAAGCATCTATCAATGTATTGCATGGGATAAAAGCATCATCATTTGAGCTTGAATTATCCTGCTGCAATGGAAGGGGAATCTAAACTGCAGCAAAGAATAACATAAATAAATATATGCATATTGCAATTTGGTTTTAACATTATATGGGAAGTAGCTCCTGAAATTCCTCCAAATGGGCGATTGGTAGTAGCTCGCCTATGAAGCTTGCTTCCAGAAGTTGGTAGGTGGAAAGTTATTACACAGCATTTTAGATGAAGGGTCTTCAATCTTAGCAACTTTAAGACTTGTGGACTTCAACTCTCAGAGTTCCTTAGCCAGTGACTGAGGAACTCTGGGAGTTAAAGTCCACAAGTCTTAAAGTTGCCAAGGTTGGAGACCCTTGTTTTTAGACTATACTTTGTTTTGCTTCATATGATTTGGTTATATATTTTGCCATAGGTTGAGGTTCTGTGTTAGGATCTCATGGAATGCCTTTTCTGTAATGTATGTGTCTAATAACATATCCACACAGGAGAAAAAGGTAGAACAGATGGCCAGCTCATTGTTCAATAGCTGTCTTTATTGTGGTATGTTGAGGGATTGTATAGGGATGATAAGTGCAAAATGCTCCAAAGGCTTTTTCAGGGAGATATTCTGATTTTTGAGGAACTGGACAAGAATTTAGGCTTCTCTGGCTGGTGCTGATAAGCTGCCTGATATCATAGCACCAATTTGGATTAGTGAAAGAGTACAAATCCTGAGACCATAGTATAGACGGCATGTAGCCTTGAAAAACTTGTAGGCAGGCTTTCCAGAGCTACTTCCTAAGTTGCTACTGATCATAGTTGTAAGTGTGCTACCCCGTTTCCCTGAAAATAAGACCTCCCAGAATAATAAGGCCAATCGGGCTTTTGAGCGCTCGCCTGTAAATAAGCCCTCCCTGAAAATATTTAAATACATGTGCAGCCGGTCCCCATTATTTCTTTTGGTTGCTTGCCACGTAAACAACATGAGGTGAGGAGGAGGTGAAAGGGAGAGGGAACATGCCCCATGTGTCCCACATGCTCTTACCCAACAGCTGCTCCCGCGACCCTAGCCATCACATCCCTTCTGTCATGCTAATGGTCGCCGTAAAAAGAATGGCAGGCCCAGAGACGTGGTTCAAGCCTCACTGCCACAGCTGCGCAGCACAGCAGCAGCCATGAGGTGACCATGCTCGTTGCCTCCTGCACCTCAAAAAGAATAAGCCCCTCCCCCCCAAATAAGGCCAAGCACTTATTTCGGGGGTCAAAAGAAAATAAGACCCTATCTAATTTTCGGAGCAACATGGCATTATAATATTAATTGATCCAAGATCCTTTTGTGCATTTTCTACCTACTTTGCCTTGGAAGATGTTTGTTAGACTTCCTGATTCCTGGCATATTGCTCAATGATCACACTGTTTATCAGCCTGAAAAAGGTACCATCCTACAGGGATGCCTGTTTACAACTGCAAAAACCCAGTTCCAAATCCCCACTTGCTAAGTGACATCGGGCAATTATTGTATAATATCCCAATTCACCTAAAAGAACTGTAGGGCTTATGGTGGGGCATATATAAGATAAAACACACAGGCTAATATTATCTTGGCAATAATCTTTTCTTTCATGTATATAAAAAAATACAGTGAAATGGTAAATAGAAGCACGCTTAAGCCAGTAACAGTGCAAACAGGGCCATATCGATCGTAAAACAATAACTGCTTGAAATGCCAGATGCTACTTCTGTCTAGATACATCTCAACCATGTAAAACCTAACAGTCTCTTTCTTCCTTTGCAGAAAGTGCCAGATCCCTCCCAGGCAAATAGATGTGATTTAAATTTATGTTCTAGAAAAACTTAGTCAAAGATCAACTTAATGCCCATTTAAAATATGCTGTCAAGAACTCAGCAGTGTGCAGCCTAGGAAAACAACCTGGGAAGACAGCTTTGCAAACTTTCTTTCCCGTGAAATTTAAGGATGGAAAGAGAAGAGAGACGGGAGGATTGATTCTACCTTCTTAAGCTCTAGCAAGATTACGATAGCAATAGCAATACCACTTAGACTTATAGACCGCTTCACAGTGCTTCACAGCCCTCTCTAAAAGGTTTACAGAGTCAGCATATTGCCCCCAACAATCCCCATTTTACCAACCTCTGAAGGATGGAAGGCTGAGTCAACACTGAGCTGGCGAGAATTGAACTGCTGCTTGGTAGTTGGTAGAATTAGCTTGCAATATAGCATTCTAGCCACCGTACCACCACAGCTCCAAGATGCATTAGAAATACAGCATTTCAAAGTATCTGGACATTAGGAGGAGCTTTGTTTTTTTGTGTGTTTAAGACCGTTCCATGAGTAGGCTTAGCAATATCATGGGCACTTGAGTTTTACTTGGAATCGTCTTATTTAAGCTACATCCAAAGAATGACACTGCCAAGATTTATGTGTCATTCTACTAAAACTCTTTCAAATGTTTTCTTCTTGTTCTGCCATGTCTTTTTCTTCACAATTTAAAAGAGTTTAGCTTATTCTTAACTAATAACATACTGTGTCTTATAGAACCAACCAATCATTGTTATGCCAAACTAACAAATAATGAGGATGAGCTGCATATCCAACAGAGGTTGCAGGAGAATATAAAGAAGTTGCAATTTATTATTGGTTTTAATAGACTCAGTTTGAAGCTATTTTTGTTGGAATTAAATAGACAACTTTTCCCTTCAGTGTGATGAATCTTTGAGCTGTTAACTCTATCCATCCAAGCAGCCTCTGGGTTTTCCTAATGAAAAACAAACAAACATAGGAACTCTACCAGATTCAGTCCCATAGGAGCCTTACCTTTTTTTGTCAACTTTTGTTCAGAATCTTCCTTATGTGCTCTTTCCTCCTGCTTCCTGAATTGTTCCTCTGTTCTGGTTTTTTAAGGTTTTCCTACTTTGACAGAAGTAAGCTCAGTTTGATCTACTTTGGTTAATATTATTATGAACTGAGTTTTGAGAATTTGAGACACACCCTTCCCCACAGTTCATTGCATATGCATTGAATTCTGTCATGATAATGATGGTTTAGAAATAAATGTGATATGCAATTTTATATGTGAAGTTAGATATTTGTGATCTTTGAGACATTATTCCATAGCATTTTTGCTTTAGATGTTGTGGCTTTAGATAACAAACTTTTACTGAATTCTTCCAAATGATCTCCTGAATTTATGGCTGTTTTCACATAACATGGCCTGCCAACATGTTAACTCCAAGTTAATTTGACCATGATTTCCTCAGCCTAATCTTAGTTTTCACTTATACCGTGCAACAAACTAACAAGGTTAGGTATCCATAAAGCACAGTGGTTCAGTAAGGCGTACAAATGTCATCTACAGGTAGGTCCTTGGTTAGGGCTACACATGATTTATAGTGCAACATTGGTTGGATTGGTAGGATTCACCCAGTCAAAACAGATACCTTGAGAAAGAATAGCCATACCATTTAATAAATTAATAAAGAATAATTTAGTAATAAATAAATTTATTAAGTTTTGTGCACCCAAAGTAATAACAAATTAGAGAAAAACCCTCTAATCCCCATATGGTATTAATACGTATCAAAAATCTGTCAGGAGTGGAACAGAATGTAAACACTGGAAAAAATAATGTGAATGCATAAATGTACTGACATATTGAAGGAATAACCTATAATCTGCTACACTGGTCCAGTACAGGTTAGCATATGTGAACCTGCTTAGCTTGTATTCAGGAAGGTAAGTGAAATTTTCAAGAACAACTTCTCCCTATGCTTGAAGAGAAAACTTTTTGATAAGTGTGTGCCAACTGCTCCAACAGATGTCAGCAAAACTTGGACACTAACTTCACAATTAATACAAAAGCTACCAGTGACGCAAAGAGCCATGAAAAGATACATGCTTGGCATCACAAGACAAGATAGAAAGACCTGCACATGGATTAGAGAACAAATGAAAGTATACAATATCATCAAGGGAATAAAGGAATGGAGATGGAAATGGGCTGGTCACATAGCAAGAAGAACTGATGGCAGGTGGACTAAGGCAGTCGTAGAATGGACCCCACTTGATACAAAGTGCCCACGAAAGAGACCTAAAACAAGATGGATCTACAACATCATCAAGTATTGCAGGCCCAATCAGCAAAAGAAAGCTCAGGGCCATATTGAATGGAAACATGTGGAAGAGGCCTTCCTCCTGCAGTGGATAGACAATGGCTAGAATGATTAAGATGAAATGGTTAAATAAATAACATTTAAATTTCTAAATTTAAGGATTTCTAAAGTTACTTTCATACTCTTTCTGAATGCCTATGTTGCATAAGGACCACACAACTTCTATGAATCTACTTTATTCCAATTTTTATCTTGATAATATAAAAATATTAAGCAACACAATTTGCTATGTTTTAGATGTTGATAACAATAATGGATGCGGTGGCTCAGTGGCTAAGACACTTGTCAATCAAAAAGGTCGGCAGTTCAGTGGTTCGAATCCCTAGTGCCACGTAACGCAGTAAGCTCCCATTACTTGTCCCAGCTTCTGCCAACCTAGCAGTTCAAAAGCACGTAAAAACGCAAGTAGAAAAATAGGGACCACTTTGGTGGGAAGGTAACAGTGTTCCATGCGCCCTCAGCATTTAGTCATGCTGGTCACATGACCGCGAAGACGTCTTCGGACAGCGCTGGCTCTTTGGTTTTGAAACGGAGGTGAGCATTGCCCCCTAGAGTAAGGAATGACTAGCACATATGTGCGAGGGGAACCTTTACCTTTACCAATAATTCCAAGCAATTCCAGTCAGTATGGCCAATGAAGAGAAATGAAGGAGTGTTACTTTAACATACTGCTTAGGTTTCATAGAAACTGTGGGATTTGAAGCTTGAGAGCTTCATAAAATGTTTACTAAAAAGTCAAAAAAAGCTGTGAGAATAGCATAGGACAGCACAGAGTAAACCCATAACATAAAACCTGGAAGACTTATTCAGTAGAAATGCTGGAAAGAGTAGATCCTCTCTCATAACTTTAAATGATATATAAGAAAATTAAAAAAAAAACCTATTTGTTGAAGTTATAATAAAACTTTTGTATTTCTACATGGAACAGTTGTTCTTCTGTGGGTGGGTTTTGACTTCAGAGGATCCTATCCCATTAGATTCACAAATCATATACATCAGATTCAGAAGTGGTATTCAGCAGGTTCTGACTAGTTCTGGAGAACCAGTAGTGGAAATTTTGAGTAGTTCAGAGAACCGGTAAATACCACCTCTGACTGGACCTGTCCGCATCTATTCTCTGCCTCCTGAGTCCCAGGAAATGGGGATTTTGCAGTAACCTCCTGGAGTGGGGAGGGAATGGAGATTTTACAGTATCCTTCCCCTGCTACGTCAACCAAGGCACGCCCACAGAACCGGTAGTAACTTTTTAAAAATCCCACCACTGATATACATATAAACATACAAAGGAAGTCCAACATAGATAGCAGCGATGGAACAAAGGTATACGATGTCAAGTAACAAAGAAATAGGAGCCTGAGTAGACAATTCCTTGTAACACAGCTTTACGGTTACTGTCGCAAAGAGTATTTTTTACAATATATGAATCCACAATGGATTTTAATTAAAAACATCATAAAATATTTACAGCTGTAAATTCTGGTATGTGTTAAATGTGGTCATGCAATACCCAATTCTAATTCTCTCTCTGAATTCCTGGATTGGCATGTGTGTGCTTTTCGTAGTTAATGCCACTAGGTTATGAAATAAGCAATGTGAATTGTTTTTGTTTTTATTCTATTAAATATTCATGCAAATGAGGGTTATTTCTAGGTCCACAAAAACCTAAGGTGTTCCATTTTATTTTTAAGACCATGTTTAGATAACTGAATGCCAGCAACTAGGGAACTCCAAATTTCCTCTTATTTACAATTCAGTGTGAAATTTTGACTTCTTTGCTGAAAGAAGAATGGACTTCATTCACGTTAGCCACAGCTTATAATTTTTTCTGAACATAATTTATACATATAAAATCTAAACTACAAAATATAACATCAGAGTAGAAATGAGTTATTAACTGAAAATAATTGCACACACACATACACATGAGATTGTGTGTGTGTGTGTGTGTGTGCGCGCGCCCGTGTATGTATGTATGTATGTATGTATGTATGTATGTATGTATATGTGTGTGTTGTATTTGTGCTGATAAATAAATAAAGGGAGACTAGCATAGATCTATTTCAAGCTATTTAGCTCTCATCAGCTAGCCATACCCTTACTGGGATTCGAACCAGGGCTGTATTACATATTAGGCAGTTGTATTAGCCACTAAGCCACAGGCTCTCCTCCTTATCAGCTGAGCCAGGGAAATAGGTATGTATTTGTGTTACAACCCCTGGTATGCCCAAATATGGGAGGGAGCTCACTACTCCCCCTTTCTGTCCTTCGGCTCATTACAGAAGACCATCCAGGCAGAAAACCATATTTTTATTTTTAATGTTGCCTTTTTATATTTGTGTTGTATTTGTGATGATAAATAAATAAATCTCCCTTTATTATATATGATTGTTTTCAGTTAATAACTCATTTCTACCCTGATGTTAAATTTTTTAGTTTAAATTTTCTCCCTGTCTTGCTAAACAAGCAAAGAATTGCCAGCATTATGACAAATACAAATTAGATTATCACAGTTGATGCACTGCAACTGTGGCTCAGTAGGCATAATCAAAATGGATAATAAGAATGGAGCTTTATTGCTGATTAGAATCCACAGAACTGTTTTTTTTTATAAGAGTCAGACTGCAGTTCCAGGTCCCAAGAAATATCTAGGTATATCACAGTAGAAACTGTACTTAATTGTTTGCTTTTATGTCTCCTATCCAAGACAGCCACCTTATTTCATTAGTTCCACAGTGTGGTAGATTTCTCTCTGTTGAATGAGGACATAATATTCTACTTTTAAGTGGTTTATGTACATTTAAGGATAGTCCATTGTTTCTTCAGGTGACTCTTGGAATTCGTGATTGCACTGCTGAGGTTTGACAATACAATCTTTTTGAGTTTTCTTAATTGGAAAAGAAGCAAAATAGATATCCTAGGTTGTTTTTATCTATCTATCTATCTATCTATCTATCTATCTATCTATCTATCTATCTATCTATCTATCTATCTATCTATCTATCTACCATCTATCTATCTATCTATCTATCTATCTATCATCTATCTATCTATCATCTATCTATCTATCTATCTATCTATCTATCTATCTATCTATCTATCTATCTATCTATCTATCTATCTATCTATTTGTATGATGCCTATCTCACCATCAGATCACTCTAGGTGGCTTACAACATGGTAAAAAACAATGATAAATATTGACATTAAAATTAACAAAAATGGTTAAGATAGAGTGGAGGTAGATTCTTCTTTCAGCCCATTTAGCAATCTCCAGGGTGGGATGCCCCCATTTTGGAGTCCAATCCACAGAGCCAGATTTTAAGGCTCTTTCAGAAGGTTACACGAGTGGAAGCAGGTATCCTCTTGAGGGGTATGATGCAGGGGTGGGTTCTGCACATGCGCAGAAGCAAAAAAACAAGATGAACCAGTTCAGGGGTGTGGCTGGCCAAATTATTACCTACTTAGCCGAACCGGTCCAAACCGGTAGGAACCCACCTCTGGTGTGCTGTTCCAGAGGGCCTGAGCCATAGCAGAAAGGGCTCTTTTCCTCTGGACCTCACCAGCCAGAATTCAATGACTGATGAGTTCTGTAGCATATCCATTTTGGTGCTTGTGGGGAGGGGGAGGAAATCCCATTGGAGTGGTTCCTTTTAGGCCAACTGAGCAACAATACCTCCATTTTAGTCCTATCTCCTTTGATACATTAATTATGGTAATTTCTCATCAGGAATGGTTAGGAGGCTGGGGGCTAAAATATATGAAGAACGGTTACAGGAATTGAGTATGTCTACCTGAAGAGTATGTCTACCCGAAGAGCAACAAAGATGATTAGGGGACTGGAGACTAAAACATATGAAGAACGGTTGCAGGAACTGGGTATGTTTAGCTTAAGAGAAAGAAGGACTAGGGGAGACATGATAGCAGTGTTCCAATATCTCAGGGGTTGCCACAAAGAAGAGGGAGTCAAACTATTCTCCAAAGCACCTGAGGGTAGAACAAGAAGCAATGGGTGGAAACTAATGAAGTAGAGAAGCAACTTAGAACTGAGGAGAAATTTCCTGACAGTGAGAACAATTAATCAGTGGAACAGCTTGCCTCCAGAAGTTGTGAATGCCCCAACACTGGAAGTCTTTAAGAAGATGTTGGATAGCTATTTGTCTGAAATGGTATAGGGTTTCCTGCCTATGCAGAGGGTTGGACTAGAAGACCTCCAAGGTCCCTTCCAACTCTACTATTGTATTATTGTATAATGAAAAGAAGGACTAGAGGAGAAATGACAGCAGAGTTCCAGGATTTGAGGGGTGTCCTACAAAGATGAGAAGCATGATGCCAAAAAGGCAAGATGAGAAACAATGGATGGAAATTAACCAAGAAGAGAAGCAACCTAGAACTAAGGAGAAATTTCCTAATGTGAGAGCAATCAACCAATGGAACAGTTTACCTTCAGAGGTTGTGGGCACTCCATCACTGAATGCTTTCAAAAAGAAACTGGCAATCTTTTATCTGAAATGATATAGGGTCTCCTGCTTGAATAGGGTTTAGACAGTGACGTGCAGTCAGGGGAGGCAGGGGAGGCGGAGCCTCACCACTCTCGTCATGAAAATAAAAAAGAATTACTCCAGGAAGCCGTGAAAGTGGCTGGGAGAGGCGCACGGCTTGGTTTAGCCTCCCTGGACATCTCAGCAGCAGCCCCAAGTGTGCCGATCTCGCCATTTTTTACATCGGGCGAGCCCAGGATCCTTGCAAGGGGAATGGGACCACGTGTGCAGGAGGCTCCTCAGCTCCAGCCTCAATCAGCGCAGCCGCGGTCCCCTTCATCTTGCCTCAGGAAGGAGGGAAATGGGACCACGTGTGCAGGGGAAGGGGATTGCGGCTCTGCTAATCTGAGGCTGTGCGCTGAGGAGCCGCCTGCACACGTGGTCCCATTCCCCTTGCAAGGATTCCAGGCTCGCCCAATGCAAAAAATGCCTGGGTACCGTGTTTCCCCGAAAATACAACCTGTCCTGCGCTCACTGACCTAGCGTTATCCCGAAAGCACCAAGTTACAGGAGCCGGGGGTGGGGGGAGCGCTCACGTTGCTTGCCGCCTTCAATATACCGCTAGGTTGGGGAGTGGCGTTCTGTCCGGCCAGAGGGGAGAGTTGCCGGGCGGCTGCTCTCTTGTGAACTGGCTCCCGAAGAGCCGGGCACAGCCTCAGGGGCGAAGTAGCCATGAGGTAACTATGCTCACGAGCAGCCGCCCGGAAAATCCCCTCTCTAGCCGGGAAAAGCGCCATTCACTGACCTGAGCAGCCTCCCGGCAAATCCCCTCTCCAGCCGGGAAAAGCGCCATTCACCAAGCCCTTGCGCAGCTCTCCCCGCCGCCCGCCGCTCCGCTCCGTGCATAACTTCCAAACTCCAAAACTTCCAGCATCGCCCGCTCTAGGAGTGCTCTCTATGGTGGGCCGGCTGCTGGAAGACTGTCCGGAAAAATCTCTGTCCAGCAGCCGGCCCACCATAGAGAGCACTCCTAGAGCGGCCGATGCTGGAAGTTTTGGAGTTTGGAAGTTATGCACGGAGCGGAGCGGGGCGGCGGCGGGCAGCAGCAGCCAGCAGCGGTCGCCTGGGACAGCTGCGCAAGGGCTTGGTGAATGGCGCTTTTCCCGGCTGGAGAGGGGATTTGCGGGGCGGCTGCTGAGGTCAGTGAATGGCGCTTTTCCCGGCTGGAGAGGGGATTTGCGGGGCGGCTGCTGAGGTCAGTGAATGGCGCTTTTCCCGGCTGGAGAGGGGATTTGCGGGGCGGCTGCTGAGGTCAGTGAATGGCGCTTTTCCCGGCTGGAGAGGGGATTTGCGGGGCGGCTGCTGAGGTCAGTGAATGGCGCTTTTCCCGGCTGGAGAGGGGATTTGCGGGGCGGCTGCTGAGGTCAGTGAATGGCGCTTTTCCCGGCTGGAGAGGGGATTTGCGGGGCGGCTGCTGAGGTCAGTGAATGGCGCTTTTCCCGGCTGGAGAGGGGATTTGCGGGGCGGCTGCTGAGGTCAGTGAATGGCACTTTTCCCGGCTGGAGAGGGGATTTGCGGGGCGGCTGCTGAGGTCAGTGAATGGTGCTTTTCCCGGCTGGAGAGTTTCCCGGCAACTCTCCCCTCTGGCCGGACAGAACGCCACTCCCCAACCTAGCGGTATACCGAAGGCGGCAAGCAACGTGAGCGCTCCCCCCACCCCCGGCTCCTGTAACTTGGCGCTTTCGGGATAACGCTAGGTCAGTGAGCGCAGGACAGGTTGTATTTTCGGGGAAACACGGTACCCAGGCATTTTTTGCATTGGGCGAGCCCGGGATCCTTGCAAGGGGAATGGGACCACGTGTGCAGGCGGCTCCTCAGTGCACAGCCTCAGATTAGCAGAGCTGCAATCCCCTTCCCCTGCACACGTGGTCCCATTCCCCTCCTTCCTGAGGCAAGATGAAGGGGACCGCGGCTGCGCTGATTGAGGCTGGAGCTGAAGAAATTTCTCCGTTTGGCTGCGCCCCTGCGATCGGAGCAACCACGTGGTTTGATGACGTCACCAGCCTCACCAGTCATAAACGTCACCGCACATCACTGGGTTTAGATTAGAAGACCTCCAAGGTTCCTTCCAACTCTATTATTCTACGTTCTGTATTGATCTCGGAGCTTATAGAAACTTTTAGCGTTATTCAATAATTGTTATGCCAAAATAGTAATAATTTCTCTGTTTAGGTAAGGAAGTATTTCTGAAATGTTACTTACTCGTAAAGGATTGTAATCATAGCAGAGATCCTTATGAAAGTCTATCTGATGTGATTAAGAAACCTAAATAGAATGAAATGTATTTCTTTAGTTCATCTTGTTTTTTTCTTATTTGTGTATTATTTATACTCATTCCATTGACAAAAAGATACTATCACATTCTTGTTGCAGGCTCAGAACCTTTCTTTATCTATTATTAAATTTCTTCTCTACATTAGGTCAATAATATTATCTTTTTAGATATTTGGCCATTAGAAAGGCAATTGGACATTAGAACAAGAATGCTCATGAGAGTCTTTTATGAGTTAATAGACAACACTTGCCCCATTGGGTCATCATTTCAGAAATATTTCCTTAACTGAACAGAGAAACAGAATGAGTGTGGGGGGGAAAGCAGTGGAAGCAAACGTGACTTCTGACTTGGGTTTCCTTAAGGGATGCTTGAAGGGAGCTCAAGAAAATCTCCTTCCATTCCCATCCCCATCCCTCCCTGTCCCTTTTTTCCTTTCCCTTCACTCTACTCCCCAGCAGGCAGGTAAGTGGCTGTTATGATGGTGGGGAGCAAGGGATTGAGGGAATGGCTGGGAAATTGTCATGGAACATTAAAAATCAGGATCACATGACACAGCAACCACAGCAACAGACTGCTGCAACCACAACTCCCCAAATTTCATTCCCACAGGATTCCCAGATTTTGGATGCATTCTGTAAGTTGTTCCCATTTGAGATACCTGGGCTCAAATGTTGCCTTATAATCCCTGTTTTACCCAGGTAAAGGTTATAGAAATGATAGCTTTAATAGTAAAGATTTTCTAGAAAGTGATGCTATCAAGGTGGCTTTTCCATTTGGAATTGCCAAAAACAAATTTTGTATTCTCTTGATCTTTTCATTCATGTATTATGTTTTGATAATTTTATTGAATTATGTTTTGATAATTTTATTGAATTATGTTTTGATGAAAGTTTAATTAGAGTAGTTTTCTATTGAAGAGAAGCATGCAATTAGGGACAGAAACAGTTTTTGTATTCCATTCACTCACAATATCTTGGTTCTCTGTGTTCAGATTTCCATTTATAATGAGTTCCTATTTTATTTAATCATATATAGAAGATGCCACGTATTATTAACAGAAGAAAATTAATCTTTACATTCTGATATCATTGACAAATGCTTCCTTAAAAAATGATATCATTTAGTTTGACCTTGATAAACAGAAGTTGACTTTTCTTTTTTCTTTTTGGTAATGCCTTTGGGGTTTTAATTTATCTTTTTTCATATCAAGAATATAAAACATGCAAATTTGTTATGTAACACTGAATCTGGATGCCCAACATACGGAAAGAGATGTCTGATTTAATCTTTGAAGATGAGAGCATTAAATGAAGCAGAATCTTCTGCTTTCTGTTTACAAAAGTATTGATGAATATGTAATTTCAATTACTCGTTTCTTACCATCAGCATGGGCAAACAAGGAATAAACCATATTTTTAATCTAAAGTAGAAATGGTTATATTTCAAGTTCTCTCTCTTTTTAATTCTAATATAAATTATGAGCAGCTTGTGGTGCTTTAATACTATATAATACATTCTTTTCTATTGTAGGAAGTAATTGTTTACAGTTGTAATTGCTTGAATTTAACAAGCTACCAACTTCTTAAATAAAAGGGAAGGCTTTGGTTTTATTAGTCATGATGTCTGCAGCTGGTCCAATGAAAAACTGTACAAAAGAGATGGTTTGCACCCATCCAAGAAAGGGACTGAGTTACTTGGCATTAAATTCACAGATTTTCTGAATAAACATTTAAACTGAACAGCGGGAACAGAGAATCAATTGATACAGAACATTTCTGTCCCCAGATAATCTAAAATTCATAGGGATATCAGTGCATGTAACATAGATGTTAGTGTGGGTATGATTATCACTCCTGCTGTCAAGCAAAACCAAACATTTAATAGTGAGTGCCATACCATATGTATGAAAAATACAAGTGGCAAGAAAATAGGGTCAGTCAGGCATAACACAGGTTACATAGACAGTAAACATTATTATAACATTTATAACTGTTTTTATACTTTTTTATATTTGTTAATAATGGCTTTATTTATATTTTATTTATATATTTATAATGGTTGTAGATATTTATTGTTGCATACTGCCCAGAGTCACTTGTTTGTGAGATGGGCAGCTGTTTAGGTAGCCTTTGACGTATGACCACAATTGAGCCTAAAATTTATATTGCTAAGTTGTTGTTAAGTGAGTTTTGCACATTTTCTGAGCTTTTTTTGGGCCACAGTTATTAAATGAATTGCTTTAATTGTTCAGTTAGTAACGTGGTTGCTACTTCCCTGTTGACTTTGCCTGTTAGAAAGTCACAAAAGGCGATCACATGACCCTGGAACACTGCAAGCATCATAAATATGAAACAGTTGCAAACATTTGAATTTTGATCATGTCATGCAACAGTTCAGTGGTGGGTTCTTACCGGTTTGGACTGGCTCGGCCGGACCGGTAATGGTTTGGCGGCCTGGGTTGCTGGAACTGCCATGCCCCTGAACCGGTTCTCCCTATGGCATCACCATCTTGTTTTTTGGTTCTCTACATGCGCAGAACAATTTTAACTGCGCTGTGCATGCGTGCACAATGCTAATTAAGTATGCAAAGCGCATGCATGTGCAAACCGGCAGTAGTGTCTGCCAGAACCCACTCCTGCAACAGTTGTGTGAAAAATGATCATAAATCAAATTTTTCACCACTTTTGTAACTTCAGGCAATCACTGAACAAACTGTCATAATTTGAGGACTGTTGTATAAATTAGATAAATAAATAAATTAGTTTCGCCTTTATTCATGTTGCTTGTGCTATCCTATTATATTTAACAGTAAGCAGTATTTCTACCCTTCTGTTTACTAAAACTATAAACATGATCTCTTCTAATTGTCGCATTCAATTCCTGATAATTGTCAATTCTGGAAAAGGTGGCTTGTATGCATAGCTGATAGGCCCAGAACAAAAAAGTCTGAAAGATATAGGATAAGAGTTAGTAAGGAGAAAAAAAAATACTATGACCCCCTCAGATGTGCCTCCATAAGTCCCAGGAGATACTAAAGTGGACAGAAAGAGCAAAGAGCTTAAGGGAGAAATGAAGGAGACAAAAGGAATGAAAGAATGCTTTGCCTCAAATTGATGTATAATAAAGATGTTTAAGTTACAACTTACTCAAAAAATCTGGGTTATTTTTTTTCTAAAGAAAAAAACACAAGTTGATGTCTTGGGGATGACTCATTTCATAGAGTTTTATAATTAATGGGTAATGGAACAAGATTTGTTTTTCAGAGTCAGAAACAATTGCATGCAAAAAAAAAGGTGTATATGTGTATAACTGTAGTCCGAGACGAGTTGGCTTTAGTTTACAAAAGATGTTTTAGTTGAGAAGAAGGGGTTTCAAAAAGTTAAAACAGTAATCATTGTCCCAACCCCCATAAGCTTTGAGTATTTGAATAGAAAGGAGGGATTAAATTGAATCAGTAATAAAACAGCATCTAAAGCTCCAGGGCCTAACTTAGCAGTATGAAATAGCCCTATTAAACCGTAATGTGACTGCACTGGTGCCATCTGCTGATAAAACAAGTTACCTAGTGAGATGGACCTTTCTAGGCCAGGATGATGGAAGATGAATAGAAAGAGATGGATGCTCTCCAGGCTTTCAAAATGAACATGCTATTTTGTCTATAGCTGAGATGGATAGATATTTTGATATACCAAAAAGCTGAGAGCAATTACATGAGTTTAATGGTTAAAGCATTAGAGGAGCAACTTTTGGGATGATTAGATCAAATATACACTAAGACCAGGAGCGGGTTCCGGTTGCTGCTACCGCCGGTTTGCTCAGGGATGCGCTGCGAGCACGCTTGATGCACGCTATGTGCCCATGTGCAGTTCTAAAAGAATGCTTCTGCGCATGCACAGAAGCAAAAAACAAGATGGCAGCTGCCAAGAAAACCTTCGGCGGAACCGGTCTGAACCGGTAGGAACCCACCTCTGACTAAGACCCATTTGGTCTTCCTCTATAGCAGGGTGTCAAACTCAATTTCATTGAGGACCACATCAGGATTGTGTTTGAACCTGTGGGGGGGGGGGCAGGGAGGCATAGCCAGGGGAGCATGGCTAGCTCAACATCACTGGTTTCGGGAGTGTCTGTAGTAGCCTGAAAACTCTGCCAGCAAAAACGAGCTGTTGAACTCTGTTTTTGGCTGCGATGGCTTCCTGCAACCCTCTGCCAGTGAAAATGGAGCTCAGAAAGGCTTGAGGCCCTCCCAATCTCCGTTTTCACTGGCAGAGGCACCATGGGCTGGTCCTTTGCTGTTACCCGGGCAACCCCACAGGCCGGATCTAAACAACCTGTGGGCCGCATTCGGCCCCTGGCCCTTGAGTTTGACACCCCTGATCTATAGTAATGGATCCAATGAAAAATGTTCGTACTTTTTCATGCCACTGGATGGAAGATGATTTTCCACAGTATGAATTTACCAAGTTGCTGAGGTAGAGAAGCCAAGAAAAGGAGACAAGAAGGAAAAGGAAGATAAAAAACACATTGCCTTTCTAGATGGAACAGGGGACAGTACACAAGATATGAAGGAGGGAGGAGCAGTGGCTCCGCCAGAGGGCAGGGGGGAGGAAGCAACATCAAGAACACTCAGGTCACAAAAATAAGTTTGAAATATTATTGCAGTTGTTGTTACAATGTAATTGTTGTAAGTGACATATAAGATGATTGAATATATTGTTGATATAATGTAAAACAAAAAGCTGCCAATGTTTATCTTTTAATCTTTGATCTTTTTTTTTCTGTAAAAGTTGTGAGATTTGGAGGGATTTCTACCCTTCTTATGATGTAGCTGTCAAAAGTTTTTATACCTACCTACCACTTCCTATAAATATTTGTAAAAACCAATAAAATTCTTAAAAAAAAAGAAGGAAAAGGAAGAGGAATGGAGAAGAGAGAGATGACAAATGAGGGGAAAAATAAAGGCACAGATTGCTGAGCATGGGAACAGCCAGATAGCTGAATATCTTATAATTGCAAGGAGAAGAGATGAGTTGCAGTGGCAATGGAAGTGGGGGGAAAATTAAGAGAGAAATTAGTGGTGACAGGCCACCATAGAAGACATTGGCTAAACCTCTTCATGAGGTACAGGTATTGGCAGCTAAATATCAGGCACTGCCTGATCCAGAGCTGTCCAGTATGGGCGATTAGATGCAGTCACTTCTTAAAACCCAAGGTATTGGCAAAAATTTAGAAGTTTAGGACCTCACAATACAGATTAGAGAACTACAGAAAAGTAGGATCTTGAGGATGCTATTTTTGGTACTTCCACCACTTCCTTTTGAGTCACATCTAGGGCATGGTGCTAAGGACTCTTTGATTTCTAGGCCACCAATCTATGCTATTCCACAGCTTTTTAAATTCTCCTCTATGCATTCATATGTGGTAATGTCAGTTGTTTTAAAAATTGATGGAATCCCACCTGGTCACAGATGAGTGCTTTAGTGATAACTTTTGTCTGTCTGTTTGGTTGTTGGTTCAATTTGTCTCTGAAGCAGGACAAACTCTTGGAATTAAAAAAAAACCCCAAAACTTTAAAAATGGACATAGGCAACCTCAAAGAGACACAGTTGGCATTTATTATGCTCTAACCCACATGGACATTTTTTTTATTTCCACATGGTAAGAGTACATTTTCTGTTTCACATGAAAATTTCCCATCAATTATTGAGAATTTGATGTTCTGAAATAACTTTCCAGCATTTTCCAGACGTCACCCGAAAACCTCATGGAGGAATACGCCACATACAAATTGCCTCATTTATTGAAAGAGCCCCTTTTCTTGCACATGATGCAAGTGTTGCAAGGTTGCATGTGTATTTCTTGCACGTGCAAGGAGAAAAATGGGGCCCATCCCACTAGCCCTTTGCAACTCTTCTGCAGTGTCAATACAATAATAGACTGTTTTACTTTCAGCAGGTATCTTTGCCGCTGACTTTGAAAGCTACAGGGAGAGGAAGGCATGACACAATGAAATCACTTCCCTATCGTATAAATGTAAATGCTGGCATTTTTGCATAACTGTATTGAGAAAGAAACTCTGTTACCGAAGGTACAGCAATTTTTATCTGCATATTTTAATACCCAAGCCTTCAACCATCCTTTATCTGCTGTTGGATTTTTAGAAAATTTCTTCATTCACTTTTAGGGCTGTATTGCCAAGATAGCTAGGTGAACATAAGTATCAAGGTAGTTACCAAGAGATGGGCTCAACTCAAGGGGGTCTTTACATTTTGCAATACTTGCTGACAGGATGATGATTGAGTTAACCTTTAGCCATTTATATTCTATTGATTCCAGTAGGAAGAATAGCACGAGTGTCATTTCAAAAAGAATTAAATTAAGAGAAAGAAGGACTAGGGGAGACATGATAGCAGTGTTCCAATATCTCAGGGGTTGCCACAAAGAAGAGGGAGTCAAACTATTTTCCAAGGCACCTGAGGGTAGAACAAGAAGCAATGGGTGGAAACTAATCAAGGAGAGAAGCAACTTAGAAGTGAGGAGAAATTTCCTGACAGTTAGAACAATTAATCAGTGGAACAGCTTGCCTCCAGAAGTTGTGAATGCCCCAACACTGGAAGTCTTTAAGAAGATGTTGGATAGCCATCTGTCTGAAATGGTATAGGGTTTCCTGCCTAGGCCTCCAAGGTCCCTTCCAACTCTACTATCGTATTGTATTGTATTGTAAATTTGGATATTAAGAGCTGTAACATTAAAATGGTAAAATATTTTGCATATGTGTTTTGTTGGAGGAACACTAAATCCATTTGGTGACATGTTTAAGGTAAAGGTAAAGGTACCCCTCGCACATATGTGCTAGTCATTCCTGACTCTAGGGGGCGGTGCTCAACTCCATTTCAAAGCCAAAGAGCCAGCGCTGTCTGAAGATGTCTCCATGGTCATTTGGCCGGCATGATTAAATGCCGAAGGAGCACGGAATGCTGTCACCTTCCCACTAAAGGTGGTTCCTATTTTTCTACTTGCATTTTTACATGCTTTCGAACTCCTAGATTGGCAGAAGCTGGGATAAGTAGAACTGGGACAAGCTCACTCCGTTACGTGGTGCTAGGGATTCAAACCGCTGAACTGCTGACCTTTCTGATTGACAAGCTCAGCGTCTTAGCCACTGAGCCACCGCATCCCCCTGGTTACATATTTATTCTATTCCAAATTAAGGGATTACAGGGTTGTATAAATAGATTTTTAAAAACTTATATGAACATAGTATTATATATGATGTTTATATTTCTTTAGTTTCAAAGCTCCAGTGTTCTATTGCTTAGGCAACTTGATTTCAGAATGATTTTTTTTTAAATTATTGTTCCAATTTGTGCTTATTTGATTAGACAATTTACACATGTTACATATATATGTTGCTGGGCCTTGCTGCGAACACAGGATCATCCTGTTGGAGTGAATCAATCACAGTCTTGGCTAAACTCATGTGTCAAAGATGTTGTTTCTTTTTCTAAGAATTTGCCTTTAATGATTTCATTCCCCTATTCATTTTTTATTATCTTGGTTCTTCATCAGTTATATAAAAATATTTCTATATTTGGGATCTTCTTATTATTATGCACACATGCTGAAATTTTGATCAACCTTCTGCATAAGACCAAAGTAATCTTGTAGGTCTTAATTTTTGCTTGTCTGGCTACAAAACAGCAGCAGCAGCAACAACAAGAACCAGTGAGTCACTGTAATGTGAAATCAGTAGAATGATCATGGGAATGAATCTAAGGCCCTTGGGGAAGCTTCAAAAGTAAAAAATACTTTTAAAAAAGGAATGAAATGTTATTTAGTAGCAGTGGTGGGTTTATGCCGGTTCGCACCGGCTCGGGAGAACCGGATGGTGAAATTTACCGATCCGGTGAGAGGAGGTTCGACCGGTGGACCCGGAAGTAACTTCCGGAACGACTGCCCAAGCCCTGTCGCTCGCTCGCTCACCCCTGCCCTTCCGGAAGCTGCTCCGTAGAGGTGGTGAACGGAGAAGCATGGAGAGGTCCAGTGGCACCATCTACCAGACAGCAGTGGCAAGCTCAGGAGTTTTCTCCTGGATTCCCCTCTGTCTTGCCTCCTCCGATCTCCCAAAGTTCTTTCTCCAGCATGTGATAGCTTTCTACTGGATTCCTCTCTGTCCTGCCTTCTCAGATCTCCCTAATTTCGGCCCTTAATCCTCCAGTTGTCTATTTTTGGGAGGTTTTCCCCTCTCTTCCCCCCGCTTCATATGAGTTCCAAAATTTTTTGCCACATGGCTTGGGGTGGTGGTCATATGACTGAGTGTGCATGAGTGATGTCAAGTTGGCCA
Source organism: Natrix helvetica (assembly GCF_964273705.1). Classification (NCBI taxonomy): domain Eukaryota; kingdom Metazoa; phylum Chordata; class Lepidosauria; order Squamata; family Natricidae; genus Natrix; species Natrix helvetica. The sequence continues at coordinate 70,693,760 of NC_138551.1, forward strand.
TACCCGTCCGGTCACATGACTGCCAAGCCACACCCACAGAATAGGTTCTAAAAAAGTTTGAAATCCACCACTGTTTAGTAGGAAATATGCCACTTATACAAGTGGGACATGAAACTCTTTGGAGAGGCAAATCTACATGACTTATTTGTCACAGCAGATAAAGTCGGAAGACCAAATACGTTAGATAAGATATTTTGCAGAATATAAGTTGACATTGAAAAGCCTTATCCGCATTTCTGACAAGCCTCATCAAGACTACAGAAAACTTCTCGAAGGCAGCAACATCCGTCTGTGCCAGGCAGCAACATTCTTAAAAAATAACAATGTCAAAATGATGACATACACTGTTCATCATGACCTTATCATGCATAATACACATATGTATAATGTATGATAAGATCATGACATATATCACATATCTAAATCACATAATTTGTGTCATGATGTAATAACTTATTCTGCTGTGACAAGTAAGTCAAATAGATTTGCCTCACCAAAGAGTTTCATGTCTCACTTATATAAGAGGTATAGGTAAAGTTTCCTCATGCACATATTATATAATGCTAGTTATTCCCTACCCCGGAGCTTCGCATAATCCCTGACCTCCGGTCCTTCCGACGCGCCCTAAAAAGTTGGCTTTTCCAGCAAGCCGGCCTGGCCTGTTAATTTTAACTTATTTTAAATGTATTTTCTTGTAAATTCGGTTTTGGTTTTTTTTGGGATATGGATTTATTTTTTTTTAAACTTTTGGGATGTGTGTTTTTTAATGTTATACGCCGCCCTGAGTCCTTTTGGAGAAGGGCGGCATATAAATCCAAATAAAACAAACAAAACAAAACAAAACAATACTCTAAGGGGTGGTGCTCATCTCCATTTCAAAGCTGAAGAGCAAGTGCTGTCCAAAGATGTCTCCATAGTCCTGTGGCCGGCATGACTAAATGAAAAGCCGAAGGTGCACGGAGCACTGTTACCTTCCCACCAAAGGTGAGTCCTAATTTTTCTACTTGCATTTTTACATGCTTTCAAACTACTAGGTTGGCAGAAGCTGGGACAAGTAACGGGAGCTCACTTCGTTACGCGATGCTAGGGATTTGAACCGCTGAACTGCTGACCTTTCTGATTGACAAGCTCAGCATCTTAGCCACTGAGCCAGTGGTGGGTTCTGGATCCCAGTGCAATCGGCACGGTGCAACGGGGCCATGCGTCCACCACATGCACGTGTGCAGCATGCGTGCAGTATGCACATGCGTACCTACTGCCCACGATGCTCTGCAACACTCCAGCTGCTCAGCTGAGCATTGCGCAGGTGCCATACGCTCCGTGTGTGTACATGTAAACCCCAATTGCTCAAATACAGATAAGGAGGGCAGGTGGGTGGGTGGACCCTCTGGAGCACCATACCGGAACAGTACCTGGTGCTCCCAGCAGGCACTGGTACACCTGTACCGGGGCGTACTGGTTGTATCCCACCACTGCACTGAGCCACCGCATCCCTTCCATAAGAGGCATATTTCCTACTAAATAACATTTCCTTCCATATTTTTTTTAAAAAACTATTTTTGGCTTTTGTGTCATGATGTAATCACTCATGTCATTTGCTCCTTTGCTATCCTCCATGAATGCCCATGCTGCTAGATTGTATTGTCAGCAATGATTGACTCAAAAAACCTAAAAACCTATAAAGATTGGGAAAAAAAATCTTATTTTTCTCTTGGTTCTGCTTTATTCCAGTTTCTGTTTTAAAAAGAAGGGGACTATCAGTGCAATTCAGAGGACCCAGGATTCCAGCTGTTTCCCTCTGGATTCTGCAACAGTAGATAGCTGTACATCTATTGGGCTTATTTGATGGCACCATGTCACACAAAATGGTGTCCTTACTGTTAAATACAGGCACATCTTCTAAGAACCCATGGTATGAAGATAGCCTCAGTTTGAATCATTCTTTCAAATTTCTTGCAGTTAGAAGGCAAAGGAATTGGCGGCGAAGGTAAGTTGATTTCACCACTGATGAGAGTCATATATGGATGAAATTCTAAAAAAAATAACTTTATATAAAAATGGGTTAATAACTTGAGGTCCTATAAATGGTTTGTTTTGCTGAAAAGATTTAGAATGGTCTGCTACACTTTTTGTTCTAGTAGTTATGCATTTGCACTGATCTGAAGCTTCGTAGAACATTAGCGGACATTCTTCTGCATGCATAATACATAATGGAGGTTGAGTTCTGAACTTGAGTGCAGCTAATGAATGAAAAATATTCCACTTGTCCAGGTGTTTGGGCAATATTGTCTTATTTGTTGTTGTTGTTTGAGTTAAGTTTCTAGTCATCTAAGAAACTGAAACTATTACTGATTCGGGAGACAGATTTTTCTCCTCAGTGGGCAAGACATGAAAATGGATTGATTCTTCACTTCTCTGAAATCTTTTTATCTATTGGTCGTTGAGTTTTCAAATGACATTCAGCCTGCCAAGCTATTTGATATTGCCATTGTCTTCCACAGTTTGAATGGCAACAAATATGAGCTATGATGGATTGATTGGGTTAGAAGGAAAGGCTATGTAGCTTTCTTCAAATGTTGTGAGTAGTCTAAGTTTATTAAAAGATTGTCCATTTCTGCTTTAGTAATATAACACATGAAATCCTATTTCTTCAAGTAACCAATATTAATAACTATGACATTTACTGTCCATCTACATTAGATTATTTGTTTTTTTCTGATTTTTCTCTTTCTGGCTAAATGCAACAGTTCTTATAGGCAGTTCTACTGCTGTCTCTATTAGATAGCATGGAAATTTTTAATAAAGATGCATGCCGTATTTGTGTTCTTTCATACCCACGAGGAACACACATTTCTTGTATGTTTCTATCTACACACCTATCATTGTAATGGTTTATAATCAAATTACATCTTGCAGGTTGGCTGCTATTTTCTTGTCTGATTTGCCCATTTCTTTGTTTCCTGAAATGATTTCTCATTGATCTAATAGAAATTATTTTGCAGTCCTCAAATTACTTGCCAGATCTACCTAGACGTAGCATTTTAGTCAAGAAAAACCCTTGGCTCCATTTGTAGTGAAATGTATACTTTTATTGAAAGCCAAGTGGATTGCAGTATAGAAAAGGGCAGAATTGAAGTTTGTGTGCCAAAAGTCTCTGGTTAACTTTTCCTGTCCCATCCCTCTCCTCCCTTATTCCCTTATTGTCCAAATATATTTGAAAGGCTCTTCAACAGCAGGCTAGTTGGTCAGCCACTGCATTCCCATCCCAGAGCTTTGACCTTGAACTTGTATCTTCAGAAGGTATGATGTGTAGTTGGCTTCATTAGTTTCACTTTCCCCTTAAGCATTCAACCGCTTTCCGTCCATCTCCCCACCATAGTTTATGACAGACTAAGAACTAGTGAAGGCAAATTTCAAGCAATACAATACAATACAATAGTAGAGTTGGAAGGGACCTTGGAGGTCTTCTAGTCCAACCCCCTGCCTAGGCAGGAAACCCTATACCGTTTCAGACAAATAGCTATCCAACATCTTCTTAAAGACTTCCAGTGTTGGGGCATTCACAACTTCTGGAGGCAAGCTGTTCCACTGATTAATTGTTCTCACTGTCAGGAAATTTCTCCTCAGTTCTAAGTTGCTTCTCTCCTTGATTAGTTTCCACCCATTGCTTCTTGTTCTACCCTAAGCATATGATGTCTACTCTAAGCATATGATGTCAAGCAGTTCTGACATTAGCTTGGGTAACAATTGACATGTCAATGATTGTTTTCCAACCCAACCCATATAGCCATATCCTAGTATATTTCCTATGTGGCACTATTTACTCTCTTGAAGTGGGGAAATATAAGCCTTTTTTTCCATTAAGCCTTCTTCCTTAAAATTCCTCCATTCTTTTTGAAACTTCTATTGTCATTTAATAACCCACACTTAGGTTGCTTCATTGGGCACTCCCCCCCCCCCTTAAATGTTAGAAATGGGTTCTGAGCAATTCAAGTGTCACTATGTAATTATGTAGAGCTTTATCTTGTCCATTTTTAAAAAATAATAATACAAGAAATATGTATGCCATTCAACTAACACTTGATATCTGTGTATTCAAACAAAATTTCCCAGTTATACCAAGGAAGGTATTACTATATAATGTACCTATGACTTAGGCAGCAACAGGTAGTAACCTAGCTGTAATAAAATGTTTTCTAGATTTAATAAAGTTTGAACATGAACGTTCATGGTGAAATTCTCATATTAATCTTCCTGCCTGTGTGATTAAATCTGAATTCTAACTGGATTCATTGAGATGCCACAACTCATTGACAAAGATATAAACCAACACCCAGAACACCAGCACGCTAACAACTATTTCATATACACTACTAAGATATACTTTTCTTACTTCTTATAAACAAAGTTGAAATAAAAGTTATCTTAGCACTTCAGAACTTTAACATAGAAGTGCTAAGTTTGGTCACACCTGCAACTAACTTTAAGCTAGGTTATTGTTTTCCTCCTAGCATCTGGGTCAGGATTCCTGCCTTGTTGCTCCCAGACAAAGCAATAACTCTGACTCTGTCGGCAGAGCGTACAACAATAGAGCTACCACTGCTGGAAGACTCGGTTTGGAAGCTGCCGAAAAAGCCATGCTGGGATGGTGGTAGTGGCAGCGGAGGTGCCCTGGCTCTGCAGGGAGAGCTGGGCCAGGGCATCGTGAGGCTGGGAGGGGCGTGAGCAAGAGCGGAACAGCCACTCACGCAACCCCCCTCTCCAGCCATGCAGAGTGCCATTCACTGGCATTTCAAAGGCGCCAAGCCAGGGAGGGAGTTGGGCGGAGGCAAACAGGTGCTCATGCAGCTTGGCGATACCCCTAGGTCAGTGAATGGCGCTGGAAACTGGAAAGGGGGTTTGCCGGGTGACTGATCATGAGCGTGGTCGCTTCATGTTTGTTGTGTTGCACTGCTGTGACAGAGCAGCACAACTGTTTGCCCATGAGGCTGTGCGTGGCTCTTTGGGAGCCCACTCGCAAGAGAGCAGTCGCCCGGCAACACCCCTGTTCAGCTGGGCACAGCGCTGCTCACCAACTTAGCGGTATCCCAAAGGCGCCAAGCAACGGGATCACCTTTGCCTCCCCTCCATTTCCCACAGCTTGGCATCTTTGGGATACCGCTAGGTTGGTGAGCAGCGCTCTGCCTGGCCGGACGTGGGGGGTTGTTCAGGAGGCTTATTTGTGGGGGAGGGCTTATATTTTTGCCCATCAGAAAAATGTGGCATGGCCTTATTATCAGGACATGTTGTATTTTCGAGGAAATACAGTAGATGTCTTGCTTTTTCTTCTGCTTGGGGGAATTGATTTCTGCCCCAACACCTGCTTTTACGCTTTCTATATAATATGAAATCCTAAGAACAATGGTTTTATTTATATAATTATTCTGTAGTTTCTATTCTTGCATAATAATGAACAAGTTGGTTAAATTTTCATACTATTTCTGTCATCTTTTGTTTGTTCTTTTTCAAAATTCAAAGCACTTTCCTATTTTTGCTTCTCTGTGCAAAAGAGACTTGGATATGCTACAAAAAATAGTGTAGATCAATATTTCGTAATGATCTCCCTTGGTCAGGAGAATCCTAACTAAAAATAGTCTCACTACACGATATGTAAAATGTGGTAGCTATTGGCTGAACTGATAAATGAAAGTAACTTTAATAATGACCATCTTTCTGTTAATTTTTATAAATCGCCCAAAGTAAAATAGATTCAGCTAAACAGGTGGCCCAAAATATGAAAAGAGAGAATAAAGGGATATCAACAGCTTTAAATGTAGTTTAACTGTAATTAAAATGCATAATTACATAGTTATGTGAGGTTTTCTATTCCAAATAATAGCCTCTTTATACTTAATTTGTACCAAATGAGGCTAATCTATTTTAAATGCATTAAAGCAAGTCTGTTACAAATAGTAAGGACTTAAAATAGGACTCTTGTTTTATGCTGCCAGAAAAAGTTATAGAGTGATACAAACTGCCTCTGTGTGAGAGAAAGTAGTTGTCAAATCCTCTTATTCATTTTTTCATTTTTTTAAAAAAATAACTCCAAATGACAAAATTCATTTCTGTACTTCATTCCTGCGTTCTTTGAATGAGACGCTGACATGTTAAACATGCTTGTCAGCGGCCTACTTAGTTCTCTGAAACAGGTGCACAAGTTCGGAATTTAAATTAATCATTTTTAAAATACAGGGTTAGTGTATTTTTGCTGATCCTGCAGTCACCAAAGGAGGAGGGTAGCATTAATATGTGTTGCTGCCGACCTTATAAAATATATGAATATAAAAGTGGAAACATGAAATAAAGTATCTTTATTTGGAGCCTGGCTGATTTTTTTAACCTTGATTTCCAAGATTTATATTCTTAAAGAGTGACGTATAGATGTTAAAATCTGTAGGATACAGTGGCTCTTATTTTATCTCATCATGGATTGATAACGGGCCACAAAGTTGCTGTAGACCAGTGACTTGCGGTGAGGTTTATACCTGGTGAGGCAGCAAGGTGTGTTTGTTTACATCAAGGCATAGGGCTAAACAATAGACAGAAATAATTAAGAGGAAAAATAGAAGAAAAGATTGTGAACAATATATGACATACAGAAAACTGATAACCTTTTCTCAATTTTTCTCGTAAACTAGGACTCGGCATAACAAAATTACTCACTAGAGATATAGAACAAGCAGAGCATATTGAAGAAATGAGAAACTAACCTTTTGTTTCTATCAGTGCATCGCATTAAGCCATAGTTGCTCCAAAAATCCCACCACTGTTTGAAAATATAGTTTACCTCCCACAAACAATCTATGATTATTTCCTAACCTCATGCATTAGCAAGCGAACCCAGTCATTTAGCCATGTTCCAAAGACAGAGTTCATGCTATATTAATGAGCACAGTTTCCACAAGAGAAACAATCAGGAATTTCTGGGAATTGAGCTCTATACCACTTAAAGTTGCAGAGGTTGGAACATATACCTTAAGCCAAATGAAGATGTCGTTCTAAATATGATGTAAGCCTATTGAGATTGGGGTCTCTGATGCCACTTGTTCAGAAAAATCAGACTGAAAACTGAAGGAAAATGATCCACCTTAAGAAATAATTATAATTTACTGTATTTATTACATTTATTTGCCACCCATCTCATTACGAAGTGACTCTTCAGCGGTTCCTGGAAAATAGTTCTCTAATATGTTTCCATTCCTACTTTGGTTGCTCCAGAGAAGAAATTAGATTCAGGTGTTATTTGATTTTGAGTCCAAAACAAGAGACCATATTTTTCAGGCTGTTGCTTTCAACAGCAGTGATAAAAAAAATCCTTAACAAAAGAATGCCAACATTTGATTACAGAAGCAAGAAATGTTTAGAAAACTAGGTTGCAGTCTGTCTTGGCCATCTTCTACAGAACAGGCAAAAAAACAACAACAACCAACAACCAATGTCTTCCAGCCTCAGATTGTCAACTTGCCGTCTTTTTAGATTTCAGGTGTCACATCCAGTTTAGGATGGGAAACCTCTGGGGAAATCTCCCATAGCATTGCAGGGTGATTGAAAATATATTTATAAACTGCCAGAAGCTGGACTTCACAGTTAAAAAAAAGCTAAAAGTATTTTGTGAACTATATACTAAACTGTTTCACTGCTCACTCTGAACTCTATCCCTCCCTCCCACTCCCTCTCTCCCTCCCTCCCCCCTTTCTCACACATACATCTCAAAATAGATTTTGTATCACACATCTTGTTGTCAGCAGTGATCATTTCTTTGTCTTTGTTGCAGGCAAATTTCTTCCTTATGACTAAGGCTTCTACTGATATATATTTTAAAAACATGTTGTAGATTAACATTGCTAGGTTGTGATTTTACTTTTTGAGAATATTTTTGTATGTAGCACAAGGAATTCGGGATTATAAGGGAGGCTGTTACAGCTTGTTCAATCTGAATGACTTTCCTGGATATGCAGCCTAGATCTTCGAACTCCTAAAATTATTCTTTCTGAAAACACAACAGTGTAGTATGGCTCAACCTTAAAAAAAACAGAATGCGAATGACTGTGTATCTACTGGAAACATTAAATATTATCTAAAATTAAGGGGAAAATAATGTTTGTGAATCATGCACAATAAAAGAAATTGAATATATAAATGTAGAAATTGAATATTATTATTGCTGTCATTAGAAGTCAAAAAAATTGTAAATTTACATCCATAATTTAGCCAAGATATGTCAAGGATTTATTCACTTCAGTGCTGTACTGAACTATAGAATGTAGTATTTCTTCTGCATCATAGACACAATTTTAGAAAAAAAATGGTTTACATGGGTATCCTGAAAACTTCTAGCAGTTTAAGAAAGAACAAACATAACATTTGAAAAGCATGATTTATGTTCACTTAGATGTAGACTCTGTGACATTTCTTTAACCAAAGGATAGAAGATGAGTGGTGTTCCAGATGATCTTAATATTCCCATCATGGATGCTTAGGTTTTTGAGTCACCTTTAACAACATCTGGATCAGAGGTGATATTCATCAGGTTCTGACCAATTCTGGAGAACTGGTAGCAGAAATTTTCAGTAGTTCAGAGAACCGGTAAATACCATCTCTAACTGCCCCTGCCCCATCTATTCTCTGCCTCCGGAGTCCCAGCTGATCTGGAGGAAATGGAGATTTTACAGTATCCTTCCCCTGCCACGCCTACCAAGCCATGCCCACAAAACCAGTAGTACATTTTTTTGAATCCCACCATTGATCTGGATTCTCCTATGTTGCCATCTGCTTTGGTTCTTTCTATAATCTTCCCCAATCTAATTCATTACAGATATATTAGGCTACAAATTCTAGAATTCCAAGTAATACTTACATTGTTTTGAAAATTTGTTCAGCTATTAAGAAATATTTTCTTTGTTGATTAATATGAAATAATACATGTAAGACTACAACAATGAGTAATTATAGTTCTTCCACTCCTTAACAAAGGCACCCATAAACAAAACTAACTTTAATTCAGCAGTTACAATATGGGAGTTGTGGGATGAAAAACATTTATTGGGTTCATTCATCACACTGTGAAAGTCATTTTCCTTTTCTTGTATGAAAAGTAGTCTTTTGATATTTTTAAATGTTCTATGGTTTGGAGTTTGATCCTCTGCAACTGTAGTCCAACCTATACCATATCACCCTACCACTCCAAAATGCTATAAATATTGAAGAGAAAATATGCCCAATTAAATTTAACTGCCTACAAATCTTGTTTTCCTAGCTAAAAGTAGCATAGTGGGAATGCTATTTGAATCAGGAACACATCATTCAAAATTTATATATTTTTTCTCAGGCTATAGTTAGATTCCAAATTCCCTTCCTTGTAACTAGAATCTATAATAGGAAATAATGTTCACATATAGCCTAACAAATATTCAATTGATCAGATTCAAAATTAAGGCTAGGAGGCTTATGTCCAAAAAGGTGATACTTATGCAGAAACTAGAATTAAACAAAATGCCTCTCTTTTGACCAATTGCAAAGGTGTGTGACTTTGTAAACTCTTAACAGAAATGATTTCCTTTGGAGAAATATGCAGCTTTTATGACTTTGGATGTGTTCCTGTTCAACTCACCAAGCATAGTGGAACCAATAAGCAAATAACATTTGGAAGGGACTTTGTAGATCTTCTAGTCCAACCCTATACCATTTCAGACAAATGGTCATCCAATCTCTTCTCAAAAACTTCCATTTTTGGAGCATTTACAACTTCTGGAGGCAACACTAATTAATTGTTTTCACTGTCAGAATTTTTTTTTAGTTCTAGGCTGCTTTTCTCCTTGATTAGTTTCCAATCTTCTTATCCTTTCTTCTAGTGCTTTGGAAAATAGACTGATCCCCTCTTCTTGGTGGCAGCCCCTTAGATATTGGAACATTGCTATAACCTCACCTATAGTCCTTCTTTTAATTAAACTAGTCATACCCAATTCCTGCAACAGTTCTTCATATGTTTTTGCCTCCAGTCTCCTAATTGTCTTTGTCGTTCTTCTCTGTACTCTTTTTAGAGTCTCAACATCTTTTTTATATCATGGTGACCAAAACTGGATGCAATATTCCAAGTGTGGCCTTATGAAGGTGGTACTAACACGTGATCTTCATTTTATCCCATGAGGACTGTGTTGGCTTTTTTTGGCAGTTGCAGCAAACTGCTGGCTCATATTTAAGTGATTGTCCACTAGGATTCCAAGATCCTTCTAGCACAGGTGTGTCAAACTCACATCATCATGGTGGCATCACGTGACGTATCAGGACTCCCCCCCCTTTGCAAAACTAGGTGTGGGTGTGGCGCATCTGGCTGGCAGGCCAGGAGTTTGACAGCCCAGTTCTAGCAATTACTACTATTGAGTCAAGATTACATTACTGTAAAAATGGTAAACTAATCCAAGACCAGAAGAAATCCACTTTTCTATGTAGATTGTTGTTTTACATTTAAAACAAACTAAACAGTGGTACTCTTTTTTAAAGTCTTTCAGTAAGGCTCACATTTTAACTCCTTGGTTGTTTCAGAAATAAATCTGAATTTTGTGTGTGTGTATCTTGTAAAACATTAATGGAGTAGGAGTATAAATGCTGGTTGGAAGAATAACTACCACTACACTGTAATTGTTCATTGATGAATAAAAGAAAGTTGTTTATGTTACATGTAGTTGTTGAGCTTCTCTTAGTACTTTATATAAGCCTCACTCTCTGTCTGAGGAATGTAGTCTGAGAGATGTGTGAATAAATCAAAGAATTACTTTAAAAAAAAAACTTCCACAGGTAAAAGCCATGGGCCTTTGTAGAGAAGACAAGCACTTGCTCCATTTAATCTGGCATCCTAAAATAAAAATATAGCAATGAAAACAAATTTTGCAACCAGGAAGCCTTGAATTTTCCTCATTGTTATCAACCTGACTATTGACAATGGTGAGGACAGTGGGGAAGAATGTTTTTCTATTCTAAGGAATTTGATAGATCAGAAAAACTGTACAATCTTCAAGAGCTCAGCAGTGTATCCACCAGGGGAGCGTAACAGAGGCAGGTGCAGCATACAAATAAAGGCTTTGTGTTAAAGATGTGAACCTTGCTTTCACTTGGAGGTCATATTACTTTGTCCCTCAGAGTGGCAATCTAAAGTATCATGGCTACTCCTTTGGCAAGTATTGCATCCACTCCAGATTGCAATGATTAATAAGGCAGCAGGACCAGCCCTGAACATTCATTATTCACCAAAAGCCAAGAAATTCTCAAAAAATTTTTCCATATTTTTACCGTCCTCACTATCAGCTTATTTGAGGGCTCATAATACCCAAAGAAGAATGTGTACGTTGGTGACATCTCATAAAGCAGAGCATTTTTGCCACTAGGGATTGCACTTTTAAAGACAATAATTTGAGTAGCTTCCAAGTGCCACAGATGGTGTGACAGTGATATTATTAAAAAAGGATAAGGTAGAAATCAACAGCTCATTTTGGGACTATTTGGGGGAGCTGGAGGAGCCGTGACTAAAATAGAAGTTGTAAGAAAGAAACCTATCTTCCAAAAATAAAATAAATAAAAAAGAAACCTATTTCCCAAAGCACCAGAAGGCAAGAGAATAAACAATGGATGGAAACTAATCAAGAAGAGAAGCAACCTACAACTAAGGAGAAATTTCCTAACAGGGAGAACAATTAACCAACGGAACAGCTTGTTCCAGAAGTTGTGAGTCCTCCATCACTGGAGGCTTTTAAGAAGAGACTGGATAGCCACTTGTCTGGAATGGTATAGATGTCAGCATTCCAAGTAATGCACCCATAGAAAGCAGAAGTCTGAGGCAGGTAGATTCCTCAAAGAACAATTGATTGGATACGTCATATTAGCACAACTAGTGAAAACCGACTCTGAAGGTTCCTGTGATTTTCACCCAGTTAAAATGAAAGTTCCCCCTTTCCCCCAAGTCATCCATCACATTGTCCAATAGGCTGGTTGGTTGGATACTCTACTCCTCCTCTTTCAAGCCACCTGTTGAAACAACCTTGGTTCTCACAGGAAATCTTTCTATTTTGGCTACAAAACCCCAGCTATCTATTTTCCTCCCCCCTTCCATCCAGTGGCAACCCTGAAGCCATAAAGATGGTGTCAGCCAGGTTAGGTTCAGGATTGACAATAGGGTCTCTTGCTGTAGTGGGGGTTGGACTAAAAGGCCTCCAAGGTCCCTTCCAACCCTGTTATACTGTTAAAATTCTAAAAAGAGAGAAAGACTATAAATCAAAAGGAGTTCACAGACTTTAAGAATAAGAATAAGACACAGAGAAGTAACCTTTGAGCCTCCAGAGACTTTCGGATTACAGGAGCAAGAAACAAGCCTTGAGTTTCCAGATCTTCCCACCAAATCTACAAGGAAGTTCAACCTCCCTCCAAAGCAATCTATCAAGGTCAGATGAGGCCCAGAGGACAGCAACCAGAGTTAAGAAAGTTAATGGCAGCAGATCACATAACAGTCAACAAAAACCTGACATGGATGGGAAGGCGTGGCCGATGCTGTTGGCAAAGGATAGAAGGACAAACTATACAGGCCTCTGGCAGAACATCTCTGATTGTGCACACAACTAGTATCTATGACGAGCTTCTTCCTACCCAATACCCAGGCATTACCTGATTGGTTTTGTAATGAAAAAATGAGAATGACCGTGTGCATGCATGTGTAATGCTTAACCAACTGTAATTAATACACTTTTGTATTTTAGCAGAAGTTCGAGCAGTTCCTTACTGCATAACATCCTGAGCCTTTACGATTTCCTTTGAACGAAAATCGCACCACGACTATATGCTGCAAAGCCTCAGCTGCCTCTTTCTAGCTCCATCTGGGCTAGGTAGATTGGGAGGGATGTGATCTGCATGTAGAGTTCAGCAGGGAGTTTGAAAGAGGAAAAGGATGAATGAAATATAAATTGAAGAATTGTGACAAGAATAGCCCTAGAGGATCAGGCCAAAGGCGGTCTACTCTAGCATGTTATTTGTCAGAGTGGCTAACCAGATGTCTCTGGGAGGCTCTGGAAAGACAGAGATGAAGACTTGTCCATTTTTCACCATTGTTCCTTGGAAATGATATTTAAAGATATTCTCTCCCAGCCCCCGTCCTGAATAGAATATTGAAATATTTAGCATTGTCTTCATTTTGGAATGCCAGACCTTCATCAGACACAATATATTCTTATCCAAGCATTGTTGGTCTTGACTCAGTTAAAGGCTGGCAAGCGTAATTTGAGGTGGTGACATTTCACATATTTTTACAAGATATGTACTTCTAGATATTATGTCTGATTGAACAGGATAGGAGCCAGCTCACTCCATTTACATTTCTCTAAATTATATTCTTTGGCTCAACTCTTGGGCCTGAATCATAGAGGTAAATTTGTGAAGTTGGATCAGAAGTGGTATTCAGCAGGTTCTGACCAGTTCTGGAGAATTGGTAGTGGAAATTTGAGTAGTTCAGAGAACCGGTAAATACCACCTCTGACTGGCGCCACCCCCATCTATTCTCTGCCTCCCGAGTCCCAGCTAGAAAGGAAGAAATGGGGATTTTGCAGTATCCTTCCTCTGCCATGCCCACCAAGCCACACCCACTAAGACACGCCCACAGAACCGGTTAGGAAAAAAAATTGAATCTCACCATTGAATTGGATGCCCACTGAGAAATGTGATTAGACTTCAACTAGGTCAAACCAAGTTGTGAGTCATTACGTTTTACAAATTTAAAGTCGTTATGCCAGTTAAGTATATTGAAAAGGTACCATTTATAACCCCCACCCCCGAACAGAACTAACAAACCTAGAATGCATGGTGGAACAACTTGCCTCCAGAAGTTGTGAATGCTCCAACACTGGAAGTTTTTAGGAAGAGATTGGACAACCATTTGTCTGAAATGGTATAGGGCAGCAATAGCGAACCTTTTTTTGGCTTGCGTGCCATAAGGAGGGGCAGGGTGTGCCGCACCCATAATGCAACACGCGACCCCCCCCAGTGTGCATGCATGCATAAGAGGCGCTCCCCCCCATTTTTCCATGATTTTTTCGTCCTCCCCAGGTTCCAGAGACTTTATAGGAGCCTGGAGTGGGTGAAATCAGGCTCCCCCACCCCTCCCGGAGGCTTTCGGGACCTTCAGGAGGCTTCCCTGAAGCTTCCAGAGGACTAAAAAGGACCCTCCGAGCAAACTGGAAGTGACTTCCGGTTTGCTCGGAGGGTAGTTTTTAGTCCTCCAGAGGCTTTAGGGAAGTCTCCTGAAGGTCCCTGAAGCCTCCGGAGGGCTTAAACCGATCCTATGAGCAAACTGGAAGTCCGTTCCCAAACTTCCAGTTTGCCCATAGGGGCGTTTTTTGTGCTCCGGAGGTTCAGGGAAGCTCCTGAAGCCTCTGGAGGGCCTCCGGGGGGCTCTTTTTTGCCCTCCCAGGCTCCTATACAGCCTCTGAAGCCTGGGGAGGGCAAAATGTCCTTAAAAAATGCTAAATTGAGCATTTTTGCCCTCCCCAGGCTCACACTGACAGGGCAATGCCTTTTTGCCCTCCCCAGGCTCACACTGACAGGGCAATGCCTCATGTGCCCTGACAAATGGCTATGCGTGCCACTTATGGCACGCATGCCATAGGTTCACAATCCCGGGTATAGACTTCCAGCCTGAGGAGGGGATTGGACTAGAAATCTCCAAGGTTCCTTCCAACTCTGTTATTCTATTCTATTTGTCCTGGCTATGAGAGTTGGGAAGGAAGCACTGAACAATTGATGCTTTTGAATTGTCATGTTAGAAAAGACTCTTGGAAAGTCCCCTGGATTGCAAAGAGATCAAATTAGTCAATTCTAAAGGAAAATCAACCTAGACTCTTCTTTGGAAGGACTGATGCTGAAGCTAAAGCTCAGATACTTTGGCTATCTAATGAGAAGAGAGAGCTCATTGGAAAAGACTCTGAAAAATTGAAGGCAAACGAAGAAGGGGATGGCCAAGGATGAAATGGATAGATAGTGTCATTGATGCAATGGGCACCAATGAAAGACTATTTAGGCAGACTCTGGCTGGACAGGGGATCCTGTTGTGATCTAGGGAGTTGCGAAGAGTCAGACACAACTTAACAACTGAGCAATATTTATCCCACATATTAAATTTCTAAATAAGAACTTGAAATTACATTCCATATAAACAAACCTATTCTTTGCATTTCTTTCCCTCTATAGTGAATGATATTCATTCTGACTGAATTGACTTTGATGTGAGCATGTTTACAGTTGGAGTCTAACATTAATTGCCCATTTAGATCCAACTATTTCCAGGTGCTGCCAGAAAAAATGTGTGTCTTCTGTTCTCCATGAATAAGGGCACAGCTAATTCCTTTTGCTTTGCAGAAACAAGTGATTACCAAGTGAACTAATTATCTATGGAGATGCCTACTTCTCTCTGCCATTTGGTGACAGACCATTCTCACCAGTAGTGCGATCTAGAAGTGCAAATAAATAAATAAATAAATAAATAAATAAATATTCTGATCCTCAGAAATTATAATTGTGGAGAGTGGTAAGGATCTGCATAATGGCCCTTTCCACTTCATTTGGCAGTCTGGGTGACACATTGTAGCAAGTAGAGGTGGAGGAAAAGTTCAATCTAAATGAAAAGAGCCAACACAACCTATTGCCCTTACCCTAATTACATGATAATTCTGCCTGGGAAAGTAATTTTACACTCTTAAGATTATGTTTTTAACACTGGCTTCCCTAAATTCATATGGTTGTCATTTCTTTGGTTTATCACTACATACATTGGGTGTGACAGTCTCCCAATATTTATTGGAAGGTCTGAAGTGGAAGGCTGATTGCACTGAACATGATGGAATTTCAATGAGATGTTCTGCCAATATGATTGAGAAATGTCTCTGTATTAGCTTTCTAAATCGTGAATATGAACACTTAAATGGAGAGGGAGAAGACTCACCCTTTAATATTGTCTCTCTATCACAAATCTAGAAGAATTGGTGGGTTTTTTCCTCCCCTCCTTCCGAAATATTCCATTCAACAGTAAGTCAGATATCCAAATCTTATTTGGAACACGTAAATTAACCCTCCATTTTTAGTATCTTTTCCATGGTCTAAATAGTTAAATTGTCTTTGATGTAGGATCTAGAGTCCCTCCCCCCCCCCATGCTTCCTGACCAAAGTGAAAGACATAAAGGATGTGTGAGTAATTCATCCAGAAAATAGGGAAACATTTACCTATTGCCTATGTCCATTGCAGCAATTTAGCGAAAGTGTGAGGGTTTCTTTATGACTAAGAAAGAGAAACAACTTGATCTTCTCCCATTGTGTTTGAAAAGCTGTATTTAGTGCTGCCTTACAATGCCAACCCCTGATGCAGGGAACAATAAAAAACCCATGGAAGAGAGGTGAAGATATTGATTCTGTGTGCAAAATGTGCATTTGATAGCTTTGTTGGACAGCACAAAGAGAAAGGAAGAAGGAGTTGTATGCATCAATCGAGAACAGGCTCGTGAGTGGAGTCCATAGCAGGGGTGTCAAACCTTCATATATTTATTTCCCCCCTGTGGCAGTCAGTCAAAGCAAAACACAAGCTTCTTCTTTTTTTAAAAAATGGCTAGGTTGAGGGTTATCTTTTCTCAGAAATGCTGTTTTGTACAGCCTAAAACAATAGCCCCCAATGTCTCTTTGGTTATTCTGGGTATGTCTTTCCAACAATTATTCACTTTTGTATTTAATACCACATTCATTCATTTCTCCATTCATGAATTATTTGCTATTTGTTTTATCACATGCACCTATTAAATATCTCATTCCCACTTCATTTAATTTCCTTTTGTATTTTCCTGGGTGTACCCATTTTTTTTTAATTTCAAAAGCACACTGTAGCTAATAATATCTATCAACACACTAATATCAACACGCTAATAATATCACCATCATTCCATAGGCTTTAATCAACATCCTTGGCTTAATCTTTGCTCATTGTTGAACCATTTGATAAAAATTAAATTTATTTTCATATATATGTGTGTGTTTGTGTGTGTGTGTGTGTGTGTGTGTATGTGTGTGTATGTGTATGTATATGTATATGTATATATATATTTATGTATATATATATGTATATATATGTATTTGTGTTACAACCCCTGGTATGCGCAAATATGGGAGGAAGCTCACTCCTCCCTCTTTCTGTCCTTCGGCTCATACATACATATGTATGTATATGTGTATGTGTATGTGTATGTGTATGTGTATGTGTATGTGTATGTGTATGTATGTATGTATGTATGTATGCATGCATGTATGTATGTATAGAAAATATATGTTTCTTTGCAAATTTATTTTTAGGTTGCTGGTGGATCAGAAGTGGTTTGAGTTGATGGAGTTGATGTGTGATCAGGTTTGGAGTGGGGATGCCCTAGGTGTTTTTACCTTCTAACATGTATATTAAGACTGTTTAATCATTTGATGTTTCTAAATTAATAATTAGGTTTCTTCATTTCCATTCTCTCTACAGAAGGCTTTTTGTTTAGACATCTTTATCTACTTCCAAAGGATTTTTTTTTTACATTTTAGGATCCAATCTGGGCTGGACACTGGGACTAGAGTTTTTGTCTTAAAAGCTTTCAGACTTAAGCTGCAGGCCATCTTCAGGAAAGTCCCAAAGGATGAGAAGCAAAACATCTTCAAAGAAAAACTAGAAAGTCCAGTTGCCTCTTGAAAAAGCACCTTTGGTACAACCATGACAGAGAATCTCCATAGACCTCTTTAGGGAACTTCTCTCTAGCAACAGAAGGCTAGAAAGGAGGCTATAGAGAAGTTTCCTGAAGATGAACTACAGCAGGAGGGTCTAAACTTGGGAACTTTAAGACTTGTGGATTTCAACTCCCAGAATTCCCCAGCCAGCATGGCTGGAAATTGAAATCCACAAGTCTTAAAGTTCCCAGGTTTGGACATGCCTGGACTACAGCATGAGTTGGAAAGCTTGGAAGACAAAACATCTGGACCCAGTGACCAACCCAGATTGGATCGTGCAATGTTATCCTAGGACGCGTATAATCATCTTTTTCTTTCAAGATTATTTACATTTTGTTTGCCTCTTTTCATAATGATAGTTCCTTGCTTTCTCTGATTATATTCTTTGCAAAAAAAAATTCTCCACTATACATTACGGGATATCTTTTCCTTATCCTAACTTTTGCAGCAATTGTTTTCTTGTATGCATTTTTCCCTCACAGCTTCTTTCACATAGTAATTCCACAGTTTTTATACTTCCCAGGAGTGTAACTCCACAGTTCTGTGGCTTTTTTCACTCTGTCCCCACATCCTCTTTCTCCGCATCCAGATTCTGTTCATTCTATTGTTGTTAATAATCCTTTCCTTTCTTGCAGTCATTATACTTTTATTCATGTTTCTTTGTTTTTTTTTATGCCCCTTTCCCCCCATGATTCAGTTTTGAACAAAGCAAATAATGTTCTTCCTCATATTCAGAAACTCTCATATCCTGCATTAAATGTTGCAGTCATTCATCATAAGCAATCAAGTCCTATATGTTTTTAAGTTGTTTCTTTTGCTGTATATTATATAGCAAATAATAGTACATATAAACAGACTTAGGCGTAAACAACTCATTTGGAATTTTAAAAGCATGCTATGGGCACTCTCATAATATGAGTGCCATTTTATGGATGGTAGTTTGCAAAACTTTGTATATCATCTCCCCCCCCCCTTCAGTTTACTTGTCAGTTACTCTCTCTAACTTTCAGAGTGCCTTCTACATGTTCACTTGAACTCTACCTTGTTTCTAGGTAGATTCAAACACTTCCAAACAAAATATTGGACAGCCAAAGCATATTAGGACACTGACTCTTTGTATTTTGAATATATATCTGGGTTGTATGTGAAGCCGAGACATATTTAGAAATAAACTGATATTCTGGTTATCACAGATTCTTTTAAAAATTAATACAATTACACAAATCAGGAGGGGTATGGAACTTGGCAGGTGCCAAGGAAAGTGCTAGCATCACATTAGTCTTGGAAGAATTGAAGCTCTTCTAAATTGAAAGGATTAGCCGGTGACATCACCATTGACCCAGGGGATGCCCAGTTGGGGACTCCTTTCATGTCTCCGCAGGAGCTGGGGTGAAGGATGGGAGCTCATCCTACCCCAAGGCAGCATTTCGGCTTGCTGCTTGTCAAGCTAGTCTCCTAATTATGTAAGCCACTGTCTAATTAAACAGTATCCTGAAAAGTCCTCCTTCTAAGTTAAATTTCAGAGTTTTCTCTCCATTTTTCTATGAACCCTTTATCCAACTCTCAGACCAATGCACCACCTTCTTTATCAAGCCTTATTAGACAACACATTTTAACAGCAGTATCTTAAAGATAGAGTGGCTCTTTGGCTTTGAAACGGAGATGAACACTGCCCCCTAGAGTCAGGAATGACTAGCACATATGTGCGATAGGGATGCTGAGCTTGTCGATCAGATGGTCAGCAGTTTGGCAGTTCGAATCCCTTGTGCCACATAACGGAGTGAGCTCCCGTTACTTGTCCCAGCTTCTGTCAACATAGCAGTTCAAAAGCATGTAAAAATGCAAGTAGGAAAATAGGGACCATCTTTGGTGGGAAGGTAACAGCGTTCCATGCGCCTTCAGTGTTTAGTCATGCCGGCCACATGACCACAGAGACGTCTTCGGACAGTGCTGGCTCTTCGGCTTTGAAACGGAGATGAGCACCGCCCCCCTCGGAAATGACTAGCACATATGTGTGAGGGGAGCCTTTACCTTTATCTTAAAGATATTTGAATCATTTGAATATCTTTATCCAGTTTTGGTAATTATATCTGATCTGGCAAACTATCTGTAATGATTTTCAGTCATGATCGCACATAGGGACCCAATCAGGGGGTTAGGAAAATACCCTGGTGGTCTGAGAGGGAAACCTGGAAGCTATTTGGACTACATGTTATCAGAAAAATATATGTTATAAGTTAGATTATAGGTCATGTTTGACAGTGTTTCTGCAAGCCACTGTGCTTCTTAAGGAAAATGCTTATGGTACTAAATTCAGGGCGTTGGATTTGGAAGAAAGAAAACCCACTTCGCTTTGTGGCTTATTTTGGTCTTTCTAGCAAAGTTACTACAATTTAATTTTGCATTTTGGCGATTTGGTTCTGATTACCCAGTTAGCTAATGACAGTTATGTAGAGTATAAATACACATTGCTATAGCCTGTGTATATATACACTGGATAACAGCAAGCATAGAAAATACATATAATATTGACTACTACTTGTCATTTGCATTGAAGGATAAGACACAATATTACTATGCTCTCAGCTGTATAATTTGACAGGAAGCTAAACCAGACAGAATTTGACCAGTGCCCCAAACTTCAACTAATTGAATGGTCTTATTTTACTCTTTTTTAAAAAAATCACAGAATTGATCACAAACAAAAGGAAGAAAAGGGCACAGACACTTTGGGTGCAGGACATGTTAAAAATATTATGTTGCTTCAGTGCTCCAGGTAACTGACAAGAACATTCACTATTACTTGACGACATGCTGGATCTCCCCTGCAAGGCAGAAAATGATAAACCCCATCTGGTAACAATGTACCCAACTGAACAATTTTACCAATGGATTTAGCTTCCGTAAAAAGAAGTGCTGCAGGGAGAAAACAAAGAAGAGATTCAGTGTTGCAATCTCTTTTCCAAACTAAAAAAGGCCAGGCTGAAGGAATAGGAATAGTGTTGTATGGATACAAGTTTGATACATATGGATATAAGTTTGGTTTAGGCTTTAGCATTTGCTATTAATATAATAGGCCAAGAGAATATAACCTTTTAAGGCTTTTATAGAATTGCTATGTATTGTCTATCTATGTATATATGCTGCTTAGTTTTAATATTTGGTGTGTAATAGAGCTATCTATTAGCCATATTTAGGTTTCGTTTTTTTATTAGTGTTTAGTTTCGTTTCTAGGATAAGTTTCCTTTTCTTCTAAAGCTTTAAGTTTCTGTTACGTATGTAACGAGTCATGCTTTTTTGTGATTCCTATATGTTACTCCTTTATACGTGTATTTCCCCCCGCCCTAATGAAACTGCTTAATAAAAGGAATTTGCTTTGATCTGTTCGGGGGACACAACATCACCCCGGGCATTTCTTTGCTTTCTTACTCCGAGAATCTTTTGTGTGGTGTCTTTTATTGGCTAATCCACCCTTGCGAGGGGCCCTCTAAATTCGCTCCTGTGGGAGCCATCGACAAGGAAAGTCTGAACCTCGGGCAACAAGTGTGTTGCAAGGCTCGTTGCAACATCTGGGGGCTCGTCCCGGGATTCGGCTTTCTGCGTTTACAAAGGTATGACTTTTGTCTAGAAGTGTACCTCCCTCACGCCTGTTACTTTTCGCCTGGAAGAGGTTACGTGCACAACTAAGTGATGGGCACTTCGAGTTCCAAAGCTTTGTCAGGACATAAGGGCGAGCTTTTCACTCTAGTGAGGACGGCTAATTATTTGCAAAAAGTTAATGGTACCACTGTTTACCCCCTTTCTAAAAAATCTATTGCTTCGTTTCTGTCTTATGTTTATGAGAAATGCCCTGCTTATCCAGAGGAAGGGACCCTTAAGAAGGCTACCTGGATACGTTTGGGGAAATTTCTTCATGAAGCTCCCCGAGCGCCATCAGATATTTTAGTGACCTGGAGGGCTATTATGGCAACACTTCAAACTCTTTATCCTAACTCTCCTTCGGAAGATACTTCCGCTCCTTTAACTCCGGGTGAACCTCCAAAGACGGTCTCACCTCCTCCCTACGAGGCTCCTGAAGTCTCGGTGGCTTCCTCCGCCCCCCCTGCGGAGGCTACTGTTTCTTTTTCTACTGCTCCCGTCTGCTCCTCCATGGATATGGATGCGGCTGCGGGAACCTTTTCTGTTTTAGTTGCCTCTTCCTCTCTTTCTTTAAAAACGGAACCCTCGGCTTCGGCTTATCCTATGACTCTTAATCCAGCCGGGGGACAGCCGATGCATGAAAACATCAATGTGCGTGTGTTAAAGAACTTAAAAGAAGCTGTTACTTCTTATGGCATCCATTCTCCCTATGTGATGGGGTTACTCGATTCTCTTATGGATACTAACATTGTTATGTTGTTTTATGATTGGAAGTCTTTGTTTTCAATGTTGTTAACCCCTGCTCAGTTTGTCATCTGGGTTTCTGAATATAATAAATTGGCAGATGCTGAAATTATGCGAGGCTTGCCTCAAGGTGTTTTGGCTGATCACATTAAAGGCACAGGTCTTTTTACCACTTTGGCTCAACAACAAAATTGCCCGCGCCGAGCCTTCGCGATCATTCGCCTGTGTGCAATGGGTGCCTTGAAACAGGTAGATGACGCGGATGGTCGCGCATTACAAAATTTTTTAAAAGTAATTCAGGAACCTTCTGAGCCTTATGCTACCTTTATAAGTCGACTCCAAACAGCTTTGGAACGACAGATTCAAAATCAGGCTGCTCGTGAAGAACTTTTAATTAAATTGGCTTTTGAAAATGCTAATGAAGATTGTAAAAGGGTAATTCAACCCTTGAGTGGAAAACCAGGTGTTACTCTTGCTGAATTTTTGCAAGCCTGTCGTGTGGTTGGAACAACTTCTCATAAAATGTTGTCTTTGGCTGCTGCAATTACTTCCACTATGTCTCCGCCTGCTCCAACTTCTCAGGTTTTTCCTGTTGTTCGTAATGGCAATTGTTTTAATTGTGGCAAGCCTGGTCATTTTAAAAGTCAGTGTCGCTTGCCAGGCGGGGGTGGGGCGCCTCGTGGAAAATCAAAAGGTTTTCCCCCTAACCCAAATGATAAGCCTAAAACCCTTTGTCCAAAATGTAGAAATGGCTATCATTGGTCAGCGCATTGTCGCAATACACCTATTAACAACAATGGGTCGGGAAACTAGAGGGGGGGCAATCAGCTAGCCCCGCTTCAAAGGCTGACTTGCAAGCTTTGGCCACTAACTCCTCCCTTGTTTTCCCTGTTTGTCTTTCTGAAGATTTTGTTTATGATGATCCTGGTTCTGTTTTTATAATGCCACTAAAAGTGTCTCTTTTATCCCCGCTTCCACCCGATGTATCTGTTTTGTTGTTTCCTAATTCTTCCCTTATTTTGGAAGGGGTAGTGGCCGCTCCTTTTCTATATAATTCGGACTCTCTCAAAAATATTTCTTTGGCTGCGATTGGAGATCGTTGCTTTTCCTTAAAAGCTGAAACTGTTGTTGCCACCCTTATCCTTTTGCCTCCGCCTGATCACCCCTCTCTTTTTGCTCTCCAACAGCCTGTGCAAAATGCCAAGCCAATAATTTCCATCCTTCTCAACGGCCGCTCCTTTTCGGGGCTTATTGATACGGGCGCTGATGTTTCAGTCATTCGCACATCTGAATGGCCCTTTTCTTGGCCTCTTATTGATGCATCTACTGTGCAAGGCGTGGGAGGTGCCCAGGCTGCTAAGGTTAGCACCTCTTGGTTGACTGCATCTACTCCTCATTCTTCTGTTATTGCTTATCTCCGTCCCTTTATTTTACCTTTGCATACTAATTTGTGGGGAAGAGATTTGTTATCTCAACTTCATGCTATTTTGACCATTCCTTGAAACTTTTATAGTATGTCTTTGTCCCCTCTTTCCCTCACTTTGAAATCTTCTATCCCCGTGTGGATTGATCAGTGGCCCATGTCCCAAGAAAAAGTTATGATTTTGCAAGAACTGGTGGCTCAACAACTGCAGGAGGGACATCTTGAGCATTCTACTAGCCCTTATAACACTCCTGTCTTTGTAATCAAAAAGAAAAGTGGGAAATATCGCCTCCTACAGGATTTGAGAAAAATCAACCTTATAATTCAGCCTATGGGACCTTTACAATGTGGCCTTCCAAATCCAAATTTAATCCCTCATAATTATGATCTGGTTGTAATAGATTTAAAAGATTGTTTTTTTTCTATTCCTCTTGCTCCTGCTGATAGAATCCTTTTTGCTTTTACCATTCCTCAATTTAATAATTCTAGGCCAACCACTAGATATCAGTGGAAGGCCCTCCCTCAGGGAATGATTAATTCACCCACAATGTGTCAATATTTTGTTGATAAGGCCTTGCAACCTTATCGAGATGCTAATCCCACATTTTTAATCTACCATTATATGGATGATATTTTAATAGCAGCTGATGGTCCAAAAGGCACTGTTTTTCAAACTCTTTCCTTTTTGTATACCGTTCTCACCCAATCAGGTCTTCATGTTGCCCCTGATAAAGTACAAACCCAGTATCCTATGCAATATTTGGGTCATAAGCTCATGGCATCTGCTGCCATGCCTGTTCTCCCTACATTATATCTCCCAGAAAAAAACACACTTGTTCAACTTCAGCAGTATTTGGGAACCCTTAATTGGGCCAGACCCTATTTGTCCCTTCCTACCCATGTTTTATCCCCTCTTTTTTCTGCCTTAGTAGGTCTTAAGCATCCATCAGATATTGTTGTTTTAACACAAGATCAAAAGGCTGCTTTGTCAATGGTTAATGCTGTGCTCACCCAGCAATGGGTCGACAGGGCTCTATCCAACAAACCACTTTTTTTTGCTATTTTATCAACCCCTTCCTTATTAACAGCCATTATTTTTCAGCTAACAGATGAAAAGAAATTGCATATTTTGGAATGGATACATCTGGCACACACTCCTAAGGCTTCAATTACCACCAAAGCCTCACAAATGGCTCTTCTTTTAGAAAAGGGAAGAAGGCGCACAAAAGCCTTGATGGGTCTTGAGTTTAGTACTCTGTATGTACCTTTTAAGCTAACTCAATGGGAATCCTTATACCAAACCTCAGATGCATTACAGAATGCCCTAGAGGATTGGAATGGAATTCTTTCATGTCACCTCCCTCCAGACCCTCGATTACAAATATTAAAAACAGTTCCTATTCTTTTTTCAACTCCTGTGAGTTCTTTTCCTCTAAAGGATGCACTCACTGTATTCACTGATGGTTCTAAATCTGTGGGTGCCTGTGTATGGCAAGACAATGGACGTGAAATGTGGCAGACTCGTACTACGACAGCGCAGCCATCTGCCCAACAAGCAGAATTATCTGCTTTTAATCTTGCTCTTGCCTTGTTTCCTAACCAGCCCCTCAACATTATTACAGATAGTTTATATGTTTCACATTTGGTGTCTTGTATTTATGACGCCTATATTTCTCCCTCCACCCCTGCCCCTTTAATGAAGTTGTTTTTACAGCTCCAGGAATCGTTACATCTCCGTATTCATCCATTATTTGTAGCACACATAAGAAGTCATCAACTTCTCCCTGGATGCTTATCTGAGGGAAATCATATGGCAGATGAGGCATGTAAAACCACCCCGTCTTCCTGCTTGTATGCCTTAACAGCAGGAGAAAGCCATGATTATTTCCATCAAAATAAAAAAGCACTTGTCAAGCAGTTTGGTATTACACATCAAGAAGCTGCTGCTATAATCCAACAATGCCCAACATGTAGTCTGCAGGCATCGGCTATCCCACAAGGGGTTAACCCTAGGGGTACTAGTGCCTGTGAGACGTGGCAAATGGATGTGACTCAATATCCATCCTTTGCCCCTTGGAAGTATATTCACGTTTCCGTGGATACTTATTCGGGCTTTATTATGGCTACCTTGCAAAGGGGGGAAGCCGCAAAGCAAGTTATAAATCATAGTATTCGGACTTTCGTAACGTTGGGATGTCCTACAACCTTAAAAACTGATAATGGTCCAGCATATACAAGCTCTGCCTTTGCACAATTTTGCCATCGCTGGTCAATTGTCCATAAATTTGGCATTCCGTTCAATAGCCAGGGACAGGCTATTGTGGAAAGGGCAAATTTGACCCTCAAACAAGCCCTGGACAGACATTTGGGGTCCAAAGGCGTAAGCCCCCCGTCACTCCCGGCGTTACAAAATGTATTAAATGTTTGTTTGTATTCTTTGAATTTTCTTAATTTAACCGGATCCCCAGCCTCTACTGCCGCTTCTAGACATTTTTCCACCCCTCCCCTCCCCTCTTCTCGTCCTCTTGTTTATTATAGGCACCTTCCTGATCCAGCTTGGAGAGGTCCTGTTCAATTGATCACTTGGGGAAAAGGCTACGCAGCCGTACAATTACAAGATCGAGTTCTGTGGGTTCCAGCTCGCTGCGTTCGTCCTTGCCATCTCGACCAATTAAAAAAGCAACATGATTTTTTTGTTGATCCTGTCTTTGATCTCTCTTGTCTTTTCTGTCCCTAACCTTTTTTCCTCTGCGTCTTCTATTTTTCCTGCTTCACGTGGTTTATTTCCTAAATGTACACTTCTTGAACGTTTGAATGCCTATATTAGAGTTCCACATTGTCGAGTACAAACTCCTTTCGGGGGTCGTGCGGAGCTTATTTGTAGACAACGCCATCCCTTGCTGCATCCAGCTCAGTGGACATGGCTGAGGAATGGATATCCGATCCATCCCTCTAACAACACTTATATAATATCTTCTCCTTGTTCTACTTCTTTACTAATTCTTAATGTTTCCTCTGAGGACTATGGCACTTATGTGTGCTCCCTGTTTTTTCCTAAGCAAAAAAGATCTTTTGTTATGAAAGTTTCTTTGTTTTCTGTTATTCATTTCTCCCCTGGCGTATTTCGCTCCCTGTCCTTTTCCCATGTTTTTGTTCCTGTAGCTCCCCGTTTGCGGCGCTCCTTGTCCGATGTACAACAGAATCAGCACCGTCCCGTAAACTATACCTGGACTATTTTGGACTTTCAAGGAAATATCCTTCATTCCATTTCGAATCGAACTCTGTGGCCTTGGTTTCCTGTGCTTTCTTTTGACTTTGCTGAAATGCTGGTTGGCGCTCATGGCTTTAAATATAAGACTAAATGTGACCCTTCCCCCTGAGGTGTTTGGGCCACCGGCCTTGGCCTGTATATTTGCCCTGGATATCTCACGGATCTTTCCCACCAGGATAAATGTGGAACCTACTCAGACTATTATTGTAAGTCCTGGCAATGTGTGTCGACTGGAAAGATTTGGTGGACGGCTCCCTATACCTCGGACTATATTAAAGCAATATTAGGCCCTGATAATAATTTGCCTTGGAACTCCTGTGATAATTGGGCCTGTTGTGGTGTTCGCCTTAACCCCATGACTGTCACCTTTACATCGTATGGCAGAAATCTTCCAATCACTGAATGGCTTACAGGGAAGCAGTGGGGGGGAAGGTCAAAAGATAACTCTGACTATTGGTATCGGGGTCACCCAGGTAATGTTTTTACAATTCGCCTTACCAGGACTATAGAAACGTCTCCACCAGTAGGCCCGAACACGCAACTTAGTTCGCCTTTTTTACAGCCCTTGACTAAAAAGGATAACCCATTGGTGACCCTGGTCTCCTCCGCTCGAGATGCCCTTGCGGCAGCTGGTACCTTTCCTCGCAATGATACTAAGTGTTGGTTGTGCATGTCTTCCCAACCTCCTTTTTATGAAGCCGTGGGTTCTGCCCTACCCTTTACCAATAGCACCTCAGATATCACTTGTCGTTGGTCCAATTCCTCAATAACCATATCCTCCATTGAAGGTCAAGGTTGCTGCCTTGGATATGTACCCTCTAACTTTTCTCATTTTTGTATTAATGCTTCTACAGATTTATATCATCAATGTACGGTTTATTTGCCAAAATCTTGAATGTCCTCTTTTGTCCAGTCACTTGATATTCACGGGGGTTGGGTAACTTTGTTTTCTTTTCACTCTAATGTTGATCTTTCATCTTATTTTAAAGGATATTTTTTTATTCCCTCCAATGGTTCTATTTGGGCCTGCTCCACTGGTGCTACTGCATGTGTCAGTGGAGATATTTTACATTCACAAAAAGCCTTTTGTATTCAAATTTATCTCCTCCCAACAATAACTGTTTTTTCTGATAATGACTTTCTTTCTCGAATGGAAACACCTCAATATTTTTCACGAACAAAACGTGAGATAGTCACTACTATGACTCTGGCCTTGCTCCTGGGCCTAGGAGCCACTGGAGCGGCAACAGGCGTCGCAGGAATGGTTGTGGCTGACCAACGAGTCCAAAAGCTCAGTGTTGAGATTGATGCCGATCTCAAACGCATTGAACAATCTATGGTTGCTCTCCAGGATTCTCTTACTTCACTGTCTGAAGTTGTTTTACAGAATAGAAGAGGATTGGATTTGTTATTTTTAAAACAGGGCGGTTTATGTGTAGCTTTAAAAGAAGAATGCTGTTTTTATACTGATAGTTCAGGCATTGTGCTTGATTCTATGGCAGAATTAAATATCCGATTGAAAGATAGAGAGAGAGAACGCTTCCAATCTCACACATGGTATCAGGGAATGTTTGACCTTTCCCCCTGGTTGACTACTCTCCTTTCGGCCCTGGCCGGTCCTTTGATTTTATTGCTCCTTGCATGTATAATTGGCCCATGCGTTATGGGGAGACTTTTGGCATTTTTGAAACAGCGACTGAACAATATTGGAGATGATGTCCTTTTGCTGAAGCACACTGTTGAAAACGAATGTAAAAAACCTCTTTTAGAATTTGCCTCTGAGGCTGATGAGGACTCCGAATCAGAAAACATTCCTTTAAAAAGGTGTATTGGCTCCCTAAGGGCTCTCCCGGAGGGGGGATCCACTGGGGATGTCATAGCTTTAGAGGAATTTTAACCATCTTAAAAAATAAAAACAGAGGACATATGGATACAAGTTTGATACATATGGATATAAGTTTGGTTTAGGCTTTAGCATTTGCTATTAATATAATAGGCCAAGAGAATATAACCTTTTAAGGCTTTTATAGAATTGCTATGTATTGTCTATCTATGTATATATGCTGCTTAGTTTTAATATTTGGTGTGTAATAGAGCTATCTATTAGCCATATTTAGGTTTCGTTTTTTTATTAGTGTTTAGTTTCGTTTCTAGGATAAGTTTCCTTTTCTTCTAAAGCTTTAAGTTTCTGTTACGTATGTAACGAGTCATGCTTTTTTGTGATTCCTATATGTTACTCCTTTATACGTGTATTTCCCCCCGCCCTAATGAAACTGCTTAATAAAAGGAATTTGCTTTGATCTGTTCGGGGGACACAACATCACCCCGGGCATTTCTTTGCTTTCTTACTCCGAGAATCTTTTGTGTGGTGTCTTTTATTGGCTAATCCACCCTTGCGAGGGGCCCTCTAAATTCGCTCCTGTGGGAGCCATCGACAAGGAAAGTCTGAACCTCGGGCAACAAGTGTGTTGCAAGGCTCGTTGCAACAGTGTTGCAATTTAAAAAAATGTAAATGAGATGCTTTCAAGTTCGGAATAATAAGTAGTTTGTCTAATTAAACAGTATCCTGAAAAGTTCTCCGTCTAAGTTAAATTTAAGAGTTTTCTCTTCATTTTTCTCTGAACCCTTTATGCAAATCGCACCACCTTCTTTATCAAGCCTTATTAGACAACACCATTTTAACAGCAGTATCCTAAAGATAGGGTGGCTCAGTGGCTA
Source organism: Natrix helvetica (assembly GCF_964273705.1). Lineage (NCBI taxonomy): Eukaryota > Metazoa > Chordata > Lepidosauria > Squamata > Natricidae > Natrix > Natrix helvetica. Next base: position 70,723,366 of record NC_138551.1, read on the forward strand.
AGATGCTGAGCTTGTTGATCAGAAGGTTGATCAGTTTGGCGGTTCGAATCCCTAGCATCGTGTAACAGAGTGAGCTCCCGTTACTTGTCCTAGCTTCTGCAACCTAACAGTTTGAAAGCAAGTAAAAATGCAAGTAGAAAAATAGGGACCACCTTTGGTGGGAAGGTAACAGCATTCCATGTGCCTTCGGCATTTAGTCATGCTGGTCACATGATCACAGAGACATCTTCGGACAGTGCTGGCTCTTCGGCTTTGAAATGGAGATGAGCACCGCCCTCCTCAGGAATGACTAGCACATATGTGCGAGGGGAACCTTTACTTTTACCTTTATCTTAAAGATATTTGAATCATTTGAATTATCCAGTTTTGGTAATTGTATCTGATCTGGTGAATTAGTCTGTAATGATTTTTAGTCATGATTGCACATAGGGATCCAATCAGGGAGTTGGGGAAAATACCCTGGTGGTCTGAGAGGGGAACCTGGAAGCTATTTGGACTACATGTTATCAGAAAAATATATGCTATAAGTTAGATTATAGGTCATGTTTGACAGTGTTTCTGCAAGCATTGTAAAATCTTGGGAGGTTTGTTCACATCAGTGGAAGCATTGAGGAACAGCACGAGCCTCATTGTGAATTAATTGCTACCTCCAGCTCTTCTCTAGAGAAGAGTTGGCAAGATGACCCAATAGGGTGTGACAGTAGAAGCAGGATATAATGATCAGTTGCTGTCAGATGAATAATTCTCCCCATTACCTTAAGATGTGTAGAATGGCACTAATGAAGAAGCTCTATTCTAATCTTAAAACAAGAAGAAAAGTCTATATATCAGCCTTGTCACCTATGCAGCAACTTTGAGCTGAATTAATTGCTTTCTTTTCTCTTCAGCTTTCTGTTTCTTCCGGATTGCTTGTTGAAAATTAAACAGGACCTTTGTGTGGTTTCTGCTGAAGAAACAAAAAGCAAGCTAGGAATGTACTGTGTTTGTATGTTAATGCAATTTCTTATTCCTCTCCCCCATTGATTTAAGTTAATTCAATGCTTTTAACTAATAATATTACTATTAATTATTCACCCTTTTTAACATTTAAAAACAACAACTCTACAGTAACTGTTTGAGAGGCTTGGAATAGAGAGTCCAAAAATTTGGGACGACTCCTTGGTATTGCCTAATTTGTCTCATCAGATTTTTATCCCTTCCAAAGACTGCCTATAACCTGTGGCAGTGCCTGGTGAACTTGGTTGATCTTGGCAAATTGCCAAGCAAGAGTGATCAGGTGATTACCAAGTGATACACATACATTTCCAATAGATCATTGGAAAACACTCAGATGTTGTGAAGTTGACAAAACATTCTAGAAAAAAAGGCAATAGCAAACTATATCATGTTGTCAAGATAATGTCATGATTTGTCCATGCAATCATCAGAAGTCAAGATTAAATATGTCTTTACATTGAAGCTATAAGGCAAAAGTATTTAACTTTTCTATTGCAGACACAGTGAGATAAAGGCATTTTAACACAAGGAAAAGAGCACTTCAATCATAGGGAGTAGGTTGAACCTGTAAAGAGTCAAAATGAAGGTAACTGCTATATCTGGTTTATTTTACCAAGGAATAATATGAAAGCTATTTAATAAGAAATGAACAATTAAATTGAAATCATGGCAAATTCAGAATATAAATTGGGAGCCTGTGATTCTTTGGGGTGCACTCTCTCATTGCACCATTTTCATGATGGCTTCTTCCAATATCTGTCATCTGTAGCCCTCACTTATCTGAGACTATAAATTGTTGTTGAGGAATATCTGGAGATCCACAGATTTTCCATTTATGCTTTATAGACCAGATCAGCTAGGAATCTAGATTCTAACTTTGTTTCACTGAATCAGAAGAGCAGAAGAGACATGACATATATAACTTCTCATATAAAGTTTAGTACAATCTGCTAGAAGGTTGCAATGGTGCAGCGATTAAGATGCACAGACTGCTAACTGGAAAGTTAACAGCCCGGGTTCAAGACCCAAGGGACACACAATGGTTACCTGTCCCAGATCCTGTCCACTAGCAGTTCTGAAGCATGCAGATATGGGTAGATAAATAGGTATCACTTTGGTGGGAAAATATCAGCATTCCATGCATCTTAGCATATAGTCATGCTGGCCATATGACCACAGAAATGTCTTCAGACAACGCTGGTTCTCTCAACTAAGAAACAGGGATGAGCTCTGCTCCCCACAGTCAGACATGACTGGACAGGAGAAACCTTTACTTTTATAATCTTCTGACTTCACTACATAATAAAGCTATCTGTGCAATGTGCTAATATTCACTTCTTATAAACAGTGTGGTTTTCTCCCTTTCTTCCCTTCCTCTATTTTTAGAAGTAGTGAAGCTTTGCTAAGAACCCTAACCAATGAACAGAACCAGGGGAATGAAATTTAAAACCCATTTACCTCCTAAAGGTTTCCCCCTCCCCACTAACCTTGACAATTAATTAGCACTAAAATAGTGTTGTGTGTATTTCACTGAAACCAACAGGAGAGAAAAATAAGTAAATGGATGTTAGGATTGCTGCTGAAGTTCATTGATAGAGACCTGTAATCTCTGTGGCCCATGAAATTACTTAAATAGCATGAAATAATTAAGCACAGGGGAAAACATGAGTACCATTCCTCATTATTCACCATCTAAATGCTTTAAAATGAGACAAATCAATCGTAGGTACTGACAAGATGTGCTTAAGATAAAGGTGTTCACATAATGAAAATGAGGATTCAATAGAGACATGGACTCTCTCTGAAGAGAAAGTATTATGCAGTTAGAGCATGGACTTCTAAGGTCAGATTACATGTCATTTCAGATTTTAAGTAACTGATTTTTTTCACACCTATTGTTTTTTCTGATTGGTTGGTTCCTTGGTTGCTTTTGCAATCTTATTTTCCTGGCCTATGCAGGAAACATTTATACTAACAGTATCAGTGGTATAACTGGTAAGTTAAGAATAATAGCAAAAACAACACTGAAGAGAGCCTGTTATGAGTGCTATAATACAATTATATAATAGTAATAAAATCACAACAAAAGTAGAAGAGCCACCCTTCAATTATTTTGTTTTATTTTATTTTTTACAATGTCAAGGAGACATTTTGTTGGCTCCATAAGAAACTTTTGGGGGAGAAATTACCCTACAGATAATGCCACCATTGAGGAAAAAAAACCCCAATCCTTCTTTCTGGGATAATCCCATTGTTTTTGGGATTCCATGGAAAAGAGCCTCAGAAGTGTTTTGGATAAGATTGTAGGGTTTTGTACAATAAATATAAGACAAAATGCTCCTTCTCAGTGGTGGGATTCAAAATTTCTTACTACCAGTTCTCTGGGTGTGGCATAGTTTGGTGGACGTGGCAGGGGAAGGATACTGTAAAATCTCCATTCCCACCCCACTCCAGGGGAAGGTTACTGCAAAATCCTCATTTCCTCCAGATCAGCTAGGACTTGGGAGGCAGAGAATAGATGGGGGCGGAGCCAGTCAGAGGTGGTATTTACCACTTCTCTGAAGTACTCAAAATTCCTGCTATCGATTCTCCAGAACTGGTCAGAACCTGCTGAATAACCACTTCTGCTCCTTCTACAATAAATTGTGGAAAGTAGATCAGATTAGAACCTTAGCTTGAGGAAGTATGCTGTCTGTTCTGCTGTTCTGCTCTGGTAAAGTTGGGTCTCACCTGCTAGTATTTTCTGTGCCAGAAGTCTAGGAGAGGATACTGGACAGAAAAAAGGATGTGGGAAGATTCTAATCAGGACAAGATAGGGGTCAACTTTGGGTTTCTTTGACTCTCCTTTTTCAGCGGTCTTCTGAATTTCAAATAGTGATGAAGACATGGCTGGAACCCTGAAGGGGTAAATTGGATTTTTTAAAATTCCAATGTAGACTGGTCAGTTTGTCACTATACCAGCTCCCCATCTCCCCCAAAAATCATTAGTAAGAAAAAGAAACAACATATTCAGTAGATGGTGCCAAAGGCAAGGGGAAAAAGAGAACAAAGCGAACAAACACTTTTATATGTATTTGCAGAGCATTCTCAAGACTGGTCTGAAATGGATACAGATTGGGGATTGGTCCCTTCTAGGCTTATGTGTAATATCTACTGTAAATATTAAGCTTTTGGGAGAAGGGAGGCAAGCTTTCTTCACTAGAGGTTTACCACCTGGAGGGAAGCAATGACACAATGGCTACCCCTGGGGTAAGTTCATTTTACTTATCAATTACATTTTTAAAAATACAAATTTACTGGTATGTAGGACTGACCTTGGGAGACAGGAAAAACAACTGTAAACCAGTGAACACTAGGCAAAAATGCCTAAATCAGATTTGTTTCAGAAGGTCCTGTCCCTAGTTTTCTGGAGAGTAAAGTAAAGGAGAGCAGAGATACTTTCAGAGTTACAAGATTATGTTACCATAAAGACAGAGTTAGCACTCATAGTAGTGGTTCTTGATCAACTACCCCAAAGGGTTTCCAGAAAATTAGTACCTGCCTCAATTCCCATGCAATTAGGGAACTCATTGCAAGTTTTTTAAAAATAATAATAATATGTAATTCCTTTGGAAGAGTTGTAGGACCAGGTTAAGGACAGGTTATCATGGAGGAAATCTATCAACGTGATTGCTCTGAGTTGATAACAAGTAATTGGTATGCAATCATCATACATGGTTCACTTAGCTTCTGTGACTTACTATATTCTTCCCCACGAACGGGTAAATGGCAATATGAAAAATCCTCCTGAATGCAGGAGACACTCAGAACTCATCTTTCTTTTCTATTCCTTTTCATTATGAAAACCTTGACAGAAAAGATGCAATTCACCTCTTACTACAATGCTTTCTTTGTGCAAAAGTGAAATGCAGGTGAGGTAGTATACAGAGAATGAATTTCAGGGGGGTTTACTTAAAGCAGCCTGTTGTGATCGAGCACCTAAAATGATAATGAGACTGACAAAGATCTTTTCAGACCTACTGTGATAGTTCTAAAAGGTTTTATTTTGATGTTCTGAATGGTTTCTATTTTGAGTTATTTTCAAAGCATCGCAAAACAGCGCTTCTTCTCAAGGACATTGGTCTATTGAAAGAATGGGCTTCAGTTAATAAGCTGTATTGTGCATTTGTGATTTTTCAGTCTACGCTCAGCCCAAGTTTGATTATCTTTTTTGCCTTTGCTCCATGTACCTGAATGCCTCTGTTTCTTCACATCCTTGACCTTTATGGGTGACTGATTTCTTTTGCTCCATTTTTGTCCACCTTCTGACACCATGAAGCTCAACACAATTAAGGAAAAGAAAATACCACAGATGTATGTATGTATGTATGTATGCATTTAGAGGAGATAATATGCCATAGTTATTTTTATGAGGTTAATTGTGTTTGCATGGACTATGCAGTAAAAAAAAAAACTTCAGAAAAATAATGGATGGAAAAATCATCAAGGACTCCTCGCTTGAATTACAAATATTCTTCTTTATTGGTAGTATAGGTAATCCTCGATTTACAACCCCAATTGAGCTGAACATTTCTGTTGTTAAGTGAGACATTTGTTAAGTGAGTTTTGCCCAATTTCATACTTCTTGCCATAGTTTTTAAGTGAATCGCTGCAGCTGTTAACCTGGTTGTTAAGTGAATTTGGCTTCCCCGTCAACTTTGCAGGTCAGAAGGTCGCAAAAGGGGATCCCTTTACCCCAGGACACTGCAACCATCATAAATTTGAACTACTTGCCAAGCATCTGAATTTTGATCACATGACCATGGGGAAGTTGTAATGGTCATAAGTTTGAAAAATAGCTAGAAATCACATTTTTCAGTGTGGTTGTAACTTTGAACAGTCACTTAATGAATTGTTGTAAGTCGAGGACCACCTGTGTTATCCCCTCCATTTTCTGTCACATTTGCACTATTTCAAGCACATTAGCTTGTATTAGCCCCATCCCAAAAAATCCCACCTTCATGCATTAGGTATTGTCCACTGCATGCAAGCACCCCATCCATTCCTCTCACTTTTTTTCAGGCAATTTTCTTTCACCAATGTATTTTTATAGACATTTTGTTTATTGAGGAAATACTTGGTATTCGGATTGTTTTGCTCCCTTTCCCTTGGTTGCTGCCTTAACAGTCCATCTTTTTCTATTCCATCTTTCTGTACATCATTTCAAAGTGCATTGGCAGCTGAGACACCAATGGAAGGATCTGAGAGTGGTTTTTTTTAAAGGTATAGTTTGAATCCCTTAAGTTTATGAATCTTTTGTAAACTGGTATAGCTTCAACTTTGCCTCTCCTTATGTATGCTGCAGCTACAATAACTCAAAAAAATATTCTTCCAAAACCACTACTGATCCACGTAAGGAGCTATGTGATTCAAGGGAGATTTGCAGCATAGTCTTTCTTTTAATAAATCTCAGTTGAAGTATGTAGCTTTTCTGGTTACAAGAACCAGAATTTTCTGCACGTGTCATTAAAAGTAAACACTTGGCCTTCCTCTTGACTAAATCTGTACAGAATTGGGTTGTTGAATTTGTGCAATCCATAATGCTGGGAAATTATTTTCTAGTTTTCTTATGTTAAAATAAACAGGTCTCATTTCTAACATGGCTGGGATTATTGATATTGTTAGTTGTAGTGGGAGAGAAATGTTTATCAGCAGTAATTACACTTTTTTTAAGTTTGGGCCTTTGCATTTTATTAAAGGCTCTCATGAGTTATTAGTATAATTGGAAAACAATTACTGACCTTTGATCATAGAGTTTACAATTTATTATTAATTTTCTGTTAACAATCTTTAAAAATGTTGATGGATCAAAGGCACAATAAATATGGAAATTATTGAGTGGAGTATGGATCCATCATTTGTGTCTCAATAGTAACTTTTTATGCTTAAATATATTATTATCCTTTTGGGCATAGGGAAAAAGAGTACAAACAAAGGAAATTGGAAATAGTGAATATAAAAAAGAATGTGGCAAAGAGAATGAAATACTGGATAAAATGAAATGAAACAGAAATATTTTGCATATTTGTGAGCCTAAGAGAAAGTTATAAAAATCTGAATGAAATATTCTGATCTTGTAATAAGCAATTGTTATCGTTTGTCGAATATCTGTTATCTGCTCAGCTTAGAAAAGCTGTTTTTTTTAGAAAACATTTATTTGTCTGTACTACATCAACTAAGGAATGAATTTAAAAACACGAATGATTTGACTGTTTATACAAAGAGATTGCAAAAATAAATGACAGAGATGAGATAAAATGTGAGTCAGACCATTGTTAGGTTGTCTGAAAAGTAGGAAAGAAGGACATGAAAGGAAGGAAAAATGGATACAAAGGAAAGAAATAAGATGACACTTAGTTGTCACTTTTTCTCTGTACACATTGGCACATATTAAAAATAAAATTCTGATCCCTGTTCTCAAAAGAACACACACATACACACACTCCCTTAACATAAGTCCAGGTTTACAGTGATCTAGTGGATAAGAATAGACTTTAAACTGATTAGACAGACATTGTAATTTCTTAGCTTTCTTAATTTTTACATGGTTCATGATTTATATTATTGATTATTGTCAGTGATACTTTTAGATTAATTTGATTTTCATAATCACCTATATCCTTTAAAAGACACGAGTCATTTAATCACATAAGACCAAACTAACATCATCCTGACATTTCTCATCTAACATACCAATTTTATTGAATTCCATACTTTTTTATTCATTATGTTTTTAATTTTTATTTCTGTCTCCTTTTTCTTTTCTTGTTTGTCCTTTTCTCCCCTTCTGTATAAAATGTTCAATAAAAAAAGAATAAAAATGATTTTGAGGGAACTGAAATGAAGGAATGCTGAAAATAGTATTTTCAAGATCTGTGTGGCAATGATGGTGATATCTCAAAGAATGAAATTGAAATGAGTGTTATAAAGTTCATATCTAAAGAAAAAAAATATGGCGGCTTTCATAAAAATGCCATGACAATGAAAAATAATAAAACTTCAGATACAGATGGAGTAACCAGAGAAAAGATCTATATTGTTTATGGAGTAGCTGTGCAATTTGTTTAACGGATTTGTCAAAATTCTGATTGAGAGGTTATGAGAGGGGACAATGAAAAATATTGAAAATGCAAAGTGGCTTTTATGCAGACATGAGTTTTCCTTTTTTCAACAGGTCATTGGGAAATGTATGAATATGAGAAATTGTTTATTGAAAATCTGTTATTTGTGGGAAAGGATGTGGGAGAAACCACAGTTGTGAAATAAAGCAATCCTTTAGAATTTCATATGAATGTGATAAGAATAATATGATAAACTGAAACGTACATGAGAATAAATTTAATGATTAGCAAATAGCTCAATACTTAGGAAAGAGCAAAACGAGATGTATGCTATCCTCTTGACTAATTAATAACTTTATGGAAAGGCATGTAGAAATGCTTCTGATAATATTATATATGTAACAATTTGGAACATGAATGTATGTGTACTTTTGCATGTAGATGATGCCTTGTTTTGATTCAAAACCAGCAAAATATAGTTAGATTGGACAAAACAATGAGTCACATGGGACAGAAAATTAATCTGAAACCAAAGAAGTTTTGTTTAATGTACGAAAATGCTATTGCATCTTATAGATAAAAAGGCAATATCAGAGCACCTAAATGAATGTGCTAGAACATTTACTAAAGTTGGGAAATAGTTGGAGAAATTGTAAGATGTGTAAAGGTTGTTAGGAAGGTGGTATCGGTAGATACTATATGGTGTATATGAGAAACGAACGTTTGTCAAAAAATGCAAGATGTTTTTTCCCTTATTCTGTTACATGAAAATAAGAGTTAGGAATATCAAGTCAAACACAGAGTGAATGGTTATATTGATGGTTATAGTGAATGGATATAAACATATATCAGAAATATGCGTGGTAAAATAAACAAAACAAAATTATAGGATCAAGAATGAATGGTGCAGAATAATATAAATAAATAATATAAAAAGTAACTTGGAAGTACAAAATAATTAAAGAGGATTTAATCACATGGAAAAATGTATGAGGTTCATACTGAAAAGCAAATTTATGAAAATATATTGAATGGGTTGAGGAAAAATCAAAAATCAAGAAAGTCATGACCGAATGGACTTGATGAGAATCTCAAAAAGACAAGAAAAGAGCAGTATCAGAGGTGATCAAAATAGGTAAGATGGTGGTTGTGGCATTGTGATATAAGCTCCATACCTTTATATTGGAGCATTAACCCATTTATAAAAGGGAGGGGCTTGTATTGAAATGCCATAACCACAATCTTGTCTATTTTGTTTCTCAATGAGTTGGCAAAAGTAAAGATATATTTTGCAAGAATAGAAAGGTTAAAGAGGTATAATTAATATGGTTGGTGTAAACTAGACTTAGATTTTCTTTCCCCTTACTTACGGCCTTTAACTTCTATTGTTTGCTTCTTATTACTTAGTAATTTTGTGCAGTTCACATAGCATGGTTTACCCAGGAGGAATTAAAGTAATGGATATTCCTACACAAATAAATAGGTTTCTTTACATAACATACAAATGAGGGCAAATCAGTTGGCATGTAGATGGTGTAGGGGATGACTCAGCTGAGACTGAAGGAAGGATCAAATGTTAAATCAAATGTCATGAAACACCTCACCACCACAAGATATATAGGTCCAGCCCACCTTGAATTCCATTGACTCTTATCCACCTCCAATTTGCTTGGACTGTTAGTAGTTCAGATTCTTGTAGAGAGCTTAATTTGCAATAAATCTTTATACCCAGTTGAATTGCCTGGAACTTCTGATTTCCCTGGTGCTTCACAGATGGCTTAGGAAAAGGCCTCAGACAAATTAATGAGGTTCTTGGCTATCAGTAACTAAAATTATCACCTCATGGATCATTGGCAACTTCTCTGAGACACCATCAGCATAACACTTAAATACAAAATACAATCAACATGGCTGTCCTCTATGGCTGTGAGATTTTTGAGTGCCACTGTGTTCGACACAACACTCAAGTAGGTAATCCTTGACCTTTTCTAGCAGGTTTCTTCCTATAGCTTGAGGAATATACACAGTAGGAAAACATTACTTGCAACTGCTTTACACATTTGAAATGCTAAATTAAAACATTTCTGCTTATTCTATGATATTGCTAATTTCTATTTATTTGGGCATTTTCTTACATTTATGATGTGATTTCATTTGCTTTTTGATGTTTCTCTTTCACTGTATACCACCCTGAATTTAAATTGATATTAAATAAAAATAAAGTGACACCCTACATTGAAAACTTTCAAGGTCCTACCGGATGGAGAAGATATAAGATCTAATGAGCCATTTGCTTGAGTCTTTAGAAGGCACTGCTAATTAATCTTCAAAATGCAATTTGGTGGATGGAGGCATTGGACCAACTTTGAAAGGGTCACCGTTATTTACAGATGCATCTCCTTTGTCTTCCTCTGAAGAGGTTATTTTTTTTTAGTTAAGATATAAAAATAATATCCATGAACTAGGAGGAAGGCTTCAAAACCAGATTTATCGCATGTATAAAAGTATAGAAAGATGTTTTTTTAATAGAATGCAGATTTGAATCTTAGTACGGTATATTCAAGGCCACGTGGAAAACAATTCAGCACAGTGTTGCTATAAATAATATAGTCTGTCCTGCAATCCAATATTGTTTTATAGATGATATTTAAAGCATTTATTCTATTATTCTCTATCTGTTTCACTGTATTTATTTTTGTATTCCAAAAGCAGCATTTCTATAACCTTTTGGTATCATTTTTAATTCTAGGAAAATATGGCAATTTGTTTTCACAACATATTTTTTTTTGGTAAGGAATGTGTAGAAGCTGGATAAATGATCTTCCTTCTAACTGGGTTTCATGAACTTACACAAGGTGAAAGGGTAGGGACTCTGCAAATCACAAATGGAAGATTTTATTAAAGGGCTGAGGAAGCTTCAGAGAAAGAATATCTTTGAAATCTCATTGGATGACAGAATTTAAGAGAAAGGAGCTACAGTACCCCATTCTAACAGACCTAGTGGGGCAGGAAGTTATTCTGGGGTACATAAAGCTTCTCAAATAACCTGACCCTGTTCAATCATTTAAAAATTACAACCAAATTGTTGTGGTTTATAAGGAACAAGATATCCCATGATCCATCATTGTTTCACAGATATTTCTTTACCTAAGCAAGAAAGAGAATGAACTTCGGTGATCAAAAAACAAGTGGCTGTGGGAGCAATTTCTGACCTTCTTTTGATTTCCCCATTGGGTTTCTTTGTAGGAAGCTGACAGGGAATATAAGAAATCCTCCCTTCCTTCCTTCCTTCCTCTCTTCCTTCCTTCCTTCCTTCCTTCCTTCCTTCCTTCCTTCCTTCCTTCCTTCCTTCCTTCCTTCCCTTCCTCCCTCCTTTCCCTTTTTATACAGGGCCTATCATAGTTACTTTTCTCCCTGTATTATATCCACTTACATTACTGCCCCATAAATCTAAATCTAAATGCTGAAATGAGATCTGGGAATAATTTAATAGGAGATTAATTTTACTATATTGAATGAAAAGCACTGATTCTTTTTTATATATTCATATGAATGATGAATCATATTCACAAGTATTAAAACTTTTAAAAGATGAAGATTAAAAACTAGTGCAAACTAATATAAAGTTAGGAAGAAAAAATCAAAATCAAAAGCCTTCTGAATTATTTTCCTGATTATATGTTTGTTCTCACTCATCCCCTCATGTCATCTACCAGAACATGTGGAGAGAGAGAGGGGATGGAGAGGGAGAGGGAGAGGGAGAGGGAGAGGAAGAGGGAGGGAGGGAGGGAGAGAGAGAGAGAGAGATGGGGGAGAGATGAGGGAGAGATGGGGGAGAGAGATGGGGTGGGGAGGAGATGCATCCTAGATGCAGGTGAAGGACTTGCAGAAGCTGGGGTAGAGTTAAAAGATGGATCAGCCAAAAATCCCTACATAGCCACAAGCAGACTAGGTGAATTCCTGTCTTGATGGACCATTTTCTATCTTGAAGCAGCTGCTAACCAGGTAGTTGGGAAAACTCTTAGGCTGTTTAGCAATAAATCTATTTAATTGGACCATTACATGTGTACCTACTCTTTTGTCCTGACATTAACTTAATCAGTACCTCTAAATAACATTAGTAATAGTTTGGCTTGTTTGGGTTGAAGAACATAGTGAAAGGATGGGCTATGCCCGTGATGGCAAACTTATGGCACGCATGTCACAGGTGGAACGCAGAGCCCACTCTGCAGGCATGTGAGCCATCACCCCAGCTCTGCTCCACTGCGCATATGTGTGTGCTTTCCATCGGCCAGCTGATTTATGGGTCTCTACCGTTTGTGCGTGGGGGGAGGGGTGCATGTGGAAGGCACGCACACATGCATAGGGGTTTGGGGGTTGCACGTGCATGCTTGGGGGACATGGGGGTGCAGCATGCTCCCGTGGCCCATTTTTGGTCCCAGGAGGCTGCATGGAGGCCTACTAAGCCCAAAATGGGGCACAGGAGGGCATGCTCTATGCGCACATGCACAGAAGGGTGGAGGGAGTGCAGGAGGTCATGTGCGCATGAATGGGGGGAGCACGAGAAGTTTCAAGTGCATGTGCAGGGGGGCAGGGCACGGGGAAGTGTCTCATGCGCATTGCATTATGGGTGCAGGGCAACGTGCATGCTTTCGGCCTGTGACGACAAAAAGGTTAGCCATTACTGGGATATGCACTCACTTATTACTGCTACTATAGCAGACTTTTAAGACAAGGGATCAGGAAAATCATTTACTAGGATAAAAAGAATTTCCAACGTATACAGACTGGTTTTCATCTTTTGAAATAAATAAGATAATATATAGCACTGCTCTTTGAAAAAGTAAATCCTCTGGATAATTAAATACAAGTCTAATCTGACCAAATTTTAACACTGATTTCAAAGGACCTCATTCGCTGTTGCCTTTCTGTTTTCAAGTACATATTTTTGATGCATGGGTTAGGGGAGATACTTATACAGTAAATGATTGTTCCAATGAGATTTAGGTATGTCACTTTGGCCACAGTTTGATAGTGTTCTCAGCAGCAATTTAAAGTAGAGCTGATAGGATGATAAGATTATCATATAATATCCTACAGATTCTTCGTGGCATCAGGGATTATATCCTGCTGTAAACAATCAATAGCTATCATGTCTAAATGGAAAGTTTTGGAACAATGTTCCATAAGCTCTGAAAATGAAATGAGATACTTGCCAAGGCCTTCTGAGGATTGCTCGAATCTTACGTATTTAGTGTAAGGATGGTATTTACGTGTAACTGAGACACTAAGCAGTGTACTATTTATACTGATGGTTTGCGATTGATCATAAGAACCTAGTTTAGATATTAGATTGATATTAAGAAAATACCATATGATATTATTTATTGATATCTGTTGGTCCTTGTCATATTTTACCAATATTCTACAAATCTCAGTCTCGCTCTGTCTCTGTCTGTCTGTCTGTCTGTCTGTCTGTCTGTCTGTCGGTCTGTCTGTCGGTCTGTCTCTCTCTGTATATGTGTGTGTGTATGTGTGTGTGTATAGATATAGATATAGATAGATATATGAAGTAAAAGTCTGTGTGAAACACTTCATTACAGTGTATAAATAACTTCTTTATATGAAATTATATCAGTTTGACTCCTGATAAAAGAAGATATATAGTACAATCATAATTGTTTTGATTTTGACATGAAATAAAGATGTCTACTCTTGATCCATTCCATTCCTTAATAATGCTTTTGCTGCTCCTTCTTCTAACCAAAAGCATCATTGTCAGATATCATGTTTTTCTACTTTTGCAGGAAAAATATTAAAATATTGGGGGTTTTGTCTTTTCCTTCTTTTTTATGTATTCTTCTGATCTTCCTCCCCTTTTTCTGCAGTTCTTTAATTGGTGGAATCAACTAGTAGTTTGAAAGCAACTGATCCCAGTATCAGTATTATAGTTCTTTATAATCTACATAGTAGTTTTTGAGAATTCAATCCTTAGGGTATTTATTTGTCATCATATTTATGTGCTTTTTATCATTGTAGTCTTGCTTTCTGTCCATTAATGTTCCATTGTGCAATTATTCTTTCATTTTTATTCAGTAAGATTACTAATTACTAATAAATAATTGTAAAAATGCTGTTATTTAAAACAGTGAGCTATAGTAATGAAGCAAAAGAAATGTCAAAATAGCATTAGTAGTAACTTGATGTGTAAATAAATCTGCCCAGAATTCTTTTATGGTGAAAAGGTGCTAATAAATGTAAAAATATTCTTAGTTCCTATGCATATAAATACATTATTTCAGTAGAGATTCTTTTTAAAGTGAAATAATGTAAATATACTGCAGCTTACATTGTAAGCGAATCAATGGAGATAATGAACTGAACTTGCTAACATTCATTGTTTTTAACTCAACATTTCCATGAGCACAGATATAGAACTGAAAACATAAACTGTAATTGAGAAAACTGCATATAGAAAAATTCAAATGCATGTGTGAACAATACATTCTATGAAAAGGTGTATGAAATGTTACTAGTAATTGCTTAAAAATAGAGTATATCGAGATAAGTTAACAAAACCATGCATTAAGTAAATATGCACACAAAATGAATATGTTAGGGAAAATTGCATATAAAAACGCCAATCTATTTTTCAGGTTTTTTTTTTAAAAAAATAGTTACACAAATTAAATTAAATGGACCTGAGTAAAAGATGAGTATCAGTTAGAATTGATGGACCAAATCTGAATTATCTTTACATCCTTTTTAGATACTGGCCAATAATAAACAAGCATTTTAAAAAAATCAGCATAGCAACAATTAAGCACTTTTTTCTTTATGGTTCAGCTTCTTCAGCTTATCTTTTTGACCTTAAAAATCTAACACCCAGACACATTTTGCAATGTAAGTTGAGTACAAAATCCTTTTATTTTTTTTTTGCTTTAGTATTCAAAAAATCCCTACAGGTAGTCTTCAACTTACAACAGTTCATTTAGTGAGCGTTCAAAGTTACAACAGTGGCTTATGACCATTTTTCACACTTATGACTACTGCAGCATCCCCGTGGTCAGGTGGTTTATATTTGGATGCTTGCCAACTGGTTCATATTTATCATGGTTGGAGTTTCCTGGAGTCATGTGATTATCTTTTGTGACCATCTGACAAGCAAAGTCAATGGGGAAGCCAGATTCACTTAACAACCGTATTACTACTTTAACAACTGCAGTGATTCACTTAACAAATGTGGCAAGAAAAGTCATAAAATGGGGCAAAACTTAAAAAAATTCTCACTTGGCAACATAAATTCTGGGCTCAATTATGGTCATACATTGAGGACAGCCCGTATTATGCTACCAGTCAGGAAGTGATTCTATGGGAAGATAGGACTTGAGATTTTTTTTTTGCTGAAGTTAGTCAAATATTAACATTGAATATAACTAAAATTAGTTCTTAGGTAAGAGCAAGAGAACAATAGCACTTAGACCCATATGCCGCTTCACAGTGCTTTTACAGCCCTAAAGAGTTTATAGAGTCAGCATATTGTCCCCACAATCTGGGTCCTCATTTTACCAACCTCAGAAGGATGGAGAGCTGAGTCAACCTTGAGCTGGTGAGAATCGAACCGCTCTCAGTTGGTAGAATTAGTATGCAATACAGCAGTCTAACGTCTGTGCCACCAAAGGGTCATGATTGTCCCAAAGAGACTTTTTCAAAAGGCAGCTAGACTTTGTTTTTTCTTGAAGTCAGAACTGAAGAAGCTTTTTGGTTGAAAAGAGAAATATCTTCAGTGAAAAACAAAATCCAGTTGCCTTTTGGGACATTACACTGAAATGAGTTAGTAAGTAACCATAACTCAGGTATGTGCAGTTCTTGTTTCTCACAATATTTAGGAAGCTTTCTTTGAATATCACCCAAGTTTAATCAAATATAATTATTATGATGGTTTTGGGATGGATGAGAAACACAACTTCTGTGCTTGTGTGGGTCTGTGTGAGTGGCTTTTAATACAAGTCAGCTGATTCTCATTCCCAGCACCATGACAGTAGATGTATAATTTTATGTTTTTCCTATGTAAATTAAATATCAACCAATATGTCAAAAAATATTGTAGTCTACAAAACACTGAGTCAGGATTAATCTTCCTTTCCCTGATGCATCACTTTCCTGGAAGATTAAAAGAATGATATTCTCTTTCTCTCTCTCTGCATTTATTAAAATACTTTTTCTGAAGTCTAGTTAATTTAGTCTCATGGAAAGGAGGTAAGAGTATCCTATTCTGTGCAGACCTGAGCTCTTGTTTCATTTTTGGCCACTAAAATATGTTTGCTTCCAAGTTAGTGTCATGAACCACTATGGTTATTTTGGCTCTCTGGCACTATTTTCCTACAGCAAATGGGTTATTGTTAGAATTAGGATTAGGTGTATCAGTCATTGATCTCTGCACATTGATGTACCAGTGGTATAATCACAAGATATTGCACCAACTGATATTGCAACAATTCACAGTGAGAAATTGCTGGGAGAAATATCAACAACCTCAGATATGCAGAACCTCTAATGGCAGAAAGTGAAAAAGAACTAAAGAGCCTCTTGATGCGGGTAAAGGAGGAGAGTGCAAAAGTTGTCTTGAAACTCAACATTAAGAAAACTAAGATCATGGCACCTGGCCCTTTCAATTCCTGGCAAATAGATGGGGAAGAAATGGAAGTAGTGACAGATTTTACTTTCCTGGGCTCCAAAATCATCCCAGATGGGGACTGCAGCCAAGATATTAAAAGATGCTTGCTCCTGGGGAGGAAAGCTGTGGCAAATCTAGACAGCATACTAAAAAGCACAGACATCACCCTGCCAACAAAAGTGTGTATAGTCAAGGCTATGGTTTTCCCAGTTGCAATGTACGGCTGTGAAAGTTGGACCATAAGAAAGGCTGAACGCCAAAGAGGCTTTTGAACTCTGGTGCTGGAGAAGACTCCTTTGAGTCCCTTGGACTGCAAGATGATCAAACCGGTTTAGTCCTAGAGGAGAATAATCCTGACTGCTCTTTAGAAGGCCAGATCCTGAAGATGAAACTCAAAAACTTTGGTCACCTAATGAGAAGAAAGGACTCACTGTAAAAGAGCCTAATGCTGGGAAAGATTTAGGGCAAAAGAAGAAGGGGATGACAGAGAATGAGGTGGCTGGATGGAATCACTGAAGCAGATGCATGAGTTTAAATGGACTCCAGAGGACAGCAGAGGACAGGAAGGCCTTGAGGAACGTTGTCCATGGGGTCGCAATGGGTTGGACACGACTTTGCAACTAACAACAACAACAAAAACTTTCTGGGCAGGATAATTTAACACTAGTGGCAGTGTTGAGAGTTGAAATCAGAAAAATAAATGTATAGGCAGTCCTTGACTTACAACAGTTCATTTAGTGACCGTTACAAAAGCATTGAAGAAAGTGACTGATGACCATTTGTCACACTTATGACCATTGCAGCATCCCCATGGTCACCTGATCAAAATTTGGATGCTTGGCAACTGACTCAGTGCCTTGACGTCATGGAACCACCTTCTGCATCCTTCTGACAAGCAAAATCAAGGGAGAAGCCGGTTTCGCTTAACAACTGTGTTACTAAATTAACAACTGCAATGATTCACTTAACAATGGTAGCAAGACAAGAAAAAATGGGGCAAAACTCAGTTAACAAATGTTTCAAATAGCAACAGAAATTTTAGGCTTAATTGTGGTCGTAATTCGAGGACTACCTGTATAAATTTAGAAACTTTTTGAATGAGTGCCAACTGGAAATTAGTAGGCTATAGTCTGCTTCATTTAATTACCTGCTTTAAGGAACAATATTTCATTCCTTTTTTTAATTCAAAGAATAACAACAGATTAGATTGAAGATGAAAGGAGAT
This sequence comes from Natrix helvetica, assembly GCF_964273705.1. Classification (NCBI taxonomy): domain Eukaryota; kingdom Metazoa; phylum Chordata; class Lepidosauria; order Squamata; family Natricidae; genus Natrix; species Natrix helvetica. The sequence goes on from NC_138551.1 coordinate 70,741,364, forward strand.
TCTAAAAGCCAGATGGTGGTTGAAGCTTGTCTTTTCTTTTTCTTTATTTTTGCTTTTAAAATATGGTTTGGATAGGAAGAAGTACTTTCTGAAATGGTTACATGATCACATCATGGACAATGGATTTTTTTTTTTAGGGAAGGCCAAACACTGCAGAAATTTCTTTCTGGGAGCATTTATCTTTCTATGAATATGCTGATTTGCTCTCTGGAAATTTTTGTAATCCTTAATTTGAACACTGGTAATGTGAATTACCAGTGACATTAATTAAGCACTGCAAAGAGAAGTTCCACAACCTGAGGGAAAAACAAATTTGGTTGATGAATATTATTATGGTTATTTTTAAATTAGCCTTGTATTAACTCATTGCTAATTAATTAAGTAACATAACACTGTGCATATGGATTCCTATATACACATACAAACATATAAATAAATATAAAATCTTTGGCTCTAGGTTGTGTTCTGAACAATAAAAACAGTTCTAATGTTTCTGCCAGTAACTCCACCACTTGGAAAATATGTATGTGGATATAAATAACAAGAACTATTTACTTAGCTGATATCACTTGATAAAGTGTAGGTTTATATGAATACCCACCATTAATAGTTTTGTAGACCAAATTATACTGTATGCTAGAATTTATTAAAAGAGTTACTGCTGGCTCGCTAATGTATCTGAGGAGATGTATAGATTATTATATAAACATTTTACCAATACACCATGTTCTCTACAAAGAGGGGGGGGGAAACTGCAGACGAAATAATAGAAATCAGCTGCTGTAAGCATTTAAAATGAGAGGCTAAGAAGCAGGAGTTTTATTTGATAAATTAATAAAAGATTACAACAGTACCTATAGATTACAGGGGTGTCAAACTGGCGGCCCGCAGGCCGGATGCATCATGTGCAGGCCCCACCCACCCCAGCTCCGCGAATGGGAAAAATGTCATGAAACATCACATGACAGCAACGTGACATGGTGAGTTTGACACCCGTATTATAGAAGAACTCTTAAAAACACACCTTCTCTTGTTCAGTCATTCACATTTTGAGCGAATAAGTGAATGAGTGAAATATCTGTAAATATGACAATTAGTGAATTTTGAGATCCAATAGGTGACTTATTCTTTAAGATTAAATCACGATAGTTCCTGTATATTATATTTTCCACATCCAATATATAATGTAGCTATGGATCTGAATTGAAAGCAATTAGCTTATGTAACTTGGCTTCAATACAATACAATAGTAGAGTTGGAAGGGACCTTGGAGGTCTTCTAGTCCAACCCCCTGCCTAGGCAGGAAACCCTATACCATTTCAGACAAATAGCGATCCAACATCTTCTTAAAGACTTCCAGTGTTGGGGCATTCACAACTTCTGGAGGCAACTTCTGTTCCACTGATTAATTGTTCTAACTGTCAGGAAATTTCTCCTCAGTTCTAAGTTGCTTCTCTCCTTGATTAGTTTCCACCCATTGCTTCTTGTTCTACGCTCAGGTGCCTTGGAGAATAGTTTGACTCCCTCTTCTTTGTGGCAACCCCTGAGATACTGGAACACTGCTATCATGTCTCCCCTAGTCCTTCTTTCTCTTAAGCTAAACATACCCAGTTCCTGCAACCGTTCTTCATATGTTTTAGTCTCCAGTCCCCTAATCATCTTTGTTGCTCTTCTCTGCACTCTTTCTAGAGTCTCCACATCTTTTCTACATCGTGGCGACCAGAACTGAATGCAGTATTCCAAATTTGGCCTTACTAAGGCATTGTAAAGTGGTATTAACACTTCACGTGATCTTGATTCTATACCTCTGTTTATGTAGCCTAGAACTGTGTTGGCTTTTTTGGCAGCTGCTGCACACTGCTGGCTCATATTTAAATGGCTTCCAGGCCAAGATAGTTCTGCATATTATCTGTTGAGTTGAAGCCTTTTCTTTCATATCCCCAAGAGCTTGTGACTCCATTCTTAGCTTTCATACCATTTCTTAGAATGTGATTTTAGCTTTAATCCCCTGTTAATTCCCCTGTTCCATTAGATTCAGAACATGGCTTTCTGAAACAGACTTCAGCCAGATGGAACCATCGATTGACTTCACTGCTTGAGACAGACTTTCTTGGAGTAACAGTAGAGGGGCCTCTTAAGAGCTTTTCTGCCACCTATTTTTCTCATGGATGGATTGCACCTATGTAAGATACCATTATAAATTTTTAATTGCAAGTCATTACTAATAACATGCATTTATGAGCACCAATAACCACAGGATTCCTGAAAATCTTGCTAGTATTTCCAATAGATTAAGCTGGATTTAAAGTTACAGTAACAATATTGTTTCTGTTTACAGAAACAGATCAGGGGTGTCAAACTTGCAGCCCCCCGGCCGGATGTGTCAGGCATTGGTCACACCATGCCTGGTTTATTGAAAGGGGAAAAAGTTGCGATACATTATGTGACGCCATTACGGTGATGCGAGTTTGACACCCCTGCTTTAGATCATGCAGACCAAGATATGTTTCAACATCTCTTGCCTAGGCAGAGTGTCAGGTTCCGGTTCAGCAAAGCAGAAAGAAACAGTAAATCACTCAGTTCTTGGTGTGTATTGCTTATCCTCCAATCTTGGGCATGATCTGACAAACAACCAGTGATAAACTACGGTGGAATGAAGTCAGGGCTGAAGTCCAGTGTTCCCTTCCACTGTTTAAACCTTCCATGTCTCCACCCATCGCCCATGCATGCCTACAATAGTCTCACCCAGCCACAAGCCTCCATGTGCAGGCATCTGCGCTGCTTCTCTCAGTGGTAAAAAGTCTGTAAAATGTCTAAACGTGGCATGCTTCAGCCCAGCAAGCAACTGCTCAGTGGCATCAAAATTTCAGTAGCGAACCCAGCCAGTCTCACAGCTGAAGAGTCCACACTGAGCAGCGGCAAGGTGAGGTGTGGCAGCGCCCCTCCCTCGGGCATTCTTTTTGCACAGAGTCTCAAAACAGCAATCTCCGATGAACTCCCCGGAGCAGCCGGCCCACCGGAATGGCAGCCCCGAGCCGCAGAGAGCAGCAGGGCTGACACAGACGGCATAAAAATGAATCAGACTTGGCTTTGTATATCTAGATCTGGGTATCCAAAGTAGTCATATGTATCCCAGTATTGAACCAAGTCATATAGGAGAATGGTTTAAATCTGGGGTGCCCAACCCCCAGTCTGTGACCCGGTGCTGGGATGCAACCAGGCAGCAAAAGTGGTGGTTGAGTGCACATATATGTGTGTGCACGTGTGCAACGACATTTGTGAAAGTGGCGCATGCAGAAAATCATCCCCTCTCCCTCCTCCCCATCGCTGCTGCCTGTCTACCAATCTGCCAAGCCAAAAAGATTTAGACATCTGGTTTAAATGATTTGTGTCTTCATTAATAGAGTGTGCTAAGATCATTGCCTAAATCCTTTCAAGCTATACTAACTAAACATTCATTAATATAAAAGATCATAAATGATAGCCATAGTCTGAAAAAAATTAAACCTGTTAATGGCCCCCTTTGAAAAGCATACAGTTGGTTACGAACTAGATTTATTTATTGAATGATTAAATTTATATGCCACCAACCTCACAATTCAGAACAATGGTGGTCCTTGTTATAGGAAAGTTACAATAGGAAACGAAGACAACAACACAAATAATCATTCTTACTTTAAGATCAGAGGTTTATTGTTCCTAATAATTTGGAACATTAGAATTGAATAGACATAAAAGATATAATAACAGTAATACACTTCTATCAACAAGCCATGCAATGGGGTCCAATGATATATAGCAGGTCCTACATAGACTGCTATAAATCAAAAAAGTTAAGGAAACAATTGGTCCATTGCTAGGAGAAAGTGGCAAGAAGGTGACAAGCAACAGGGAGAAAGCAGAACTATTTAACTCATGTTTTGCATCTGTCTTTACACAAAGGGATAAAACAGTCCAACCTATCAAAAGCAGCACCACAAAATTAGGAACACAAATTGAAATAGGGAAGAAAATGGTAAGTGAGCACCTGTCTACCCTAGACGAGTTCAAATCACCAGGACCGGATGGATTACACCCCAGAGTTCTGAAGGAACTAGCAGACGAGATCTCAGAACCACTGAATTATATCTTTCAGAGATCCTGGAACACTGGGGAACTACCAGAGGACTGGAAAAGAGCTGATGTGGTTCCCATCTTCAAAAAAGGGAAAAAATTAGATCCAGGAAACTACAGACCTATCAGCCTAACCTCAATACCAGGAAAGATTCTGGAAAAAATAATCAAGCAACGAATTTGCGAACACCTAGAAGCAAACAAAGTAATAGCCAAAAGCCAACATGGATTTGTCAAAAACAGATCATGCCAGACTAATCTTATTGCATTCTTTGATAATGTGACAAAATTAGTGGACCAGAGGAATGCCGTTGATATAGTTTACTTGGACTTCAGTAAGGCTTTTGATAAGGTAGACCATAACCTACTACTAGATAAAGTAGAAGAATGTGGGTTAGACAGCATCACCACCAGATGGATTGGTAACTGGCTGACCAACCGCACTCAACGTGTAGTTCTCAATGGAACTGCATCTACATGGAGGGAAGTATGCAGTGGAGTACCCCAAGGCTCTGTTTTAGGCCCAGTACTCTTCAACATCTTCATCAATGATTTGGATGAGGGAATAAATGGGGAACTCATCAAATTTGCAGATGATACCAAGCTGGCAGGAATAGCCAACACTCCAGAAGATAGGCTTAAGATACAGAAGGATCTTGACAAACTTGAACATTGGGCACTATCTAATAAAATGAAATTCAATGGTGAAAAGAGTAAGGTTCTACATTTAGGCAACAAAAACGGAATGCACAGGTACAGTATAGGTGATACCTTACTCAGTAGTAGTAACTGTGAAAGGGATCTTGGAGTCCTAGTGGACAACCATTTAAATATGAGCCAGCAGTGTGCAGCAGCTGCCAAAAAAGCCAACACAGTTCTAGGCTGCATCAACAGAGGGATAGAATCAAGATCACGTGAAGTGTTAATACCACTTTATAATGCCTTGGTAAGGCCACACTTGGAATACTGCATTCAGTTCTGGTCGCCACGATGTAAAAAAGATGTGGAGACTCTAGAAAGAGTGCAGAGAAGAGCAACAAAGATGATTAGGGGACTGGAGACTAAAACATATGAAGAATGGTTGCAGGAACTGGGTATGTTTAGCTTAAGAGAAAGAAGGACTAGGGGAGACATGATAGCATTATTCCAATATCTCAGAGGTTGCCACAAAGAAGAGGGAGTCAAACTATTCTCCAAAGCACCTGAGGGTAGTGTTAGGGTGTAACCAACAAGTTGGGTAGACAATATATTGCACAAGGCATGTTATGTATCTTTAAGAGAGGAGCTCTGCTAATTAGTAGATTACAGCATTTAAATTGCAGCTGATGTTGTTGCTCTCTCTCTCTCTTGATTGATTGATGTATGATAACTGCTGTCTAACTGTTACTACTGTTGCTACTACTTACTGTGTGTAAGTTATTTGCTACTTGTATCCAAGTTATCTTGGTAGTATTGGATTGTTTTTTCTGTGTATGACTTTTTGGCTGTGTTTATGGATTTTGCTATATTCTTCAAAAAGTAAAGATTTATTTTGTTACTTTACTATCCATTATTCAGTGTGGTTGCTTTATCTATCGCACGCTGCGTATACTTTACAGGGTTGCTCTGTTATAACCTCGACCTGGGGTTCATTGCTAGTGCTTAATCGCACCAGTACCTAACAGGTAGAACAAGAAGCAATGGGTGGAAACTAATCAAGGAGAGAAGCAACTTAGAACTGAGGAGAAATTTCCTGACAGTGAGAACAATTAATCAGTGGAACAGCTTGCCTCCAGAAGTTGTGAATGCCCCAACACTGGAAGTCTTTAAGAAGATGTTGGATAGCTATTTGTCTGAAACGGTATAGGGTTTCCTGCCTAGGCAGGGGGTTGGACTAGAAGACCTCCAAGGTCCCTTCCAACTCTACTATTGTATTGTATTGTATTGTATTGTATTGTATTGTATTGTATTGTATTGTATTGTATTGTATTGTATTGTATTGTAAAGGGCTCGGAGCTGATCTCAAATCCTATCCTTTATACTTTTCTCTTAACCACATATGCACTTCACAACTTCACTAACCGTCACTTTCTGTGAACACCTGTATACATTACTTTCAGTTCTTCATTTCCAACAGTTTCATTCTTCCTGTTCTAAATGTTTCTATACAAGTGCAGACTGCAAAAAACATGTTTCACAGTTAGCAACGGCTCAGCAGGATTACAAATATTTCTGGTAGATTTTGAAACTATCCTAGCCGAAAACTTTGGTTCATATGTCCCTCTTCTGGGGCCTTCTATCATCCATAGGACTTATTGAATCTAATAAACCAATAGGCTATATTTCTTGATTCTCACAATAGCTTTGCTTGGAACTAATGAAAACTGAAGGACTCATGAGGACTCTAATATGTCCACTTCCGAATTTTTATAGATACTGAATCTGACACTCACATCAATACAAGTATAAATCATGTAGCAAGGTTATACTAACAAATGATGGTTTCTTCATTCATAGGTGAAATTAGATGTTGAATTAGATATATTTTGGCCATACCAACTCATATTTGCGGGGAAAATGACACTTCCATGTAGCTCATTGGTCCCAACCAGGTGGTCCTGAATAAGTGATATAATGGATGGGCTGTTAAGCATAATAAGCCAACTATATAGAGATGTTCTTTAGATTTATATTTTTCTCATCTTTATTAAAAACAGGCAGAAATGCAGGTTTTAAGTGGACCTAGACAGGTTACCTTCAGAGATCTTTCTCCTAATGGTATTGATCAGAATGATTGCACTTCTGAAATTGCTAAATGTATTAGCTTAATGTGCTATTCCCTTTTCAATTAACATGTGGATTCTGAAGTTCTTGCATAATTGAAAGTAGAGGTGTGAAATTGGAGCATACGTCATTGGGCAGCCTATACATAGCATCCTTGATACTGTGTTAGTTTTTTACTACAGATACAGAGACCCAGCTGATCAAATGAGCATAAAGATTTATTACAAGCTTCAGTTCTCTAGAAGAATCTGAACAATAATAATCAAAGGAAATTAGCAGGAGTTAAGAAAGGAATTCAAGGTGGGCTAGACTTAGATCTCTGGTGGTGATGTAGGGACTCATGAATGATGATGGATTTCACTCCTCCCTCAGGTTTAGCCTGGTCATCTCCTACATAAACCAACATAGAAATAATAATTGTGCTAATTAGTACCCCATTTCTGCTATTTTTATTACACCAGACTATCTTCCACGCATTTAAAGATTGGGCTGGTATATTTTGGATAGTAGAACTAACGATTTCAGGAACATAAAGTTGAGAATGGCACTGTCCTACATCTGTAGCAATAGGGATATTGTTGGAATCTGCATTCTCAAGTTCTCTTAGACATGGAACTGACATATTAAACCAGGAGTCCCCAACCCCGGACAGATACATCTGTGGCATAGTTAGGAACTGCACTATGCAAGCAGTGAAGCTTCATCTGCTCATGAGTGGGCTCTAGGTTGCATGTGAAACCATTCCCCGCCCCTCCCCACCAACTAGTCTGTAAAAAAATGTCTTCTACAAAATCTGTTATGTGTGGATTTATCTGTAACATTTTGAAGAGTAATAATCTGAAAAAGGCAACATTTTGTTGTTGACAATGATAGTTATTTCAAAAGCTAAACCAAAAAGAGTTCCCAGACCTAAAGAGTTTTATATCTCCCGTCATGGCAAAGTTGATAAAAAGAAATTCATTGATTTTAATATGCTGTTTATCTCATTAATCTAGAACGTCTCAACCTTAGAGAGCTCTGTCTAATCCAGTATTATATCTGACTGCAGATGGAAAGTGAACACACACACACACACACCCCACCACACACACACCACATCACACCATATATACATACTTCACAGAGACAGACATTATTGGTTTTTCATCTCCTCTCTGAATTTCGTAAGGCAATTTGCTTTTATTGTAAGCAATGATTGGAAGCAAATACAAATCTGTTCTTAGTTTTGGCTCATAGCAGCAGTCCACTCTACTAGGAATCCTGAATCTGCTTTTCTACCAAATCCTCACATCCCATACTACCCTTTGGACTTTCCTACCATCACAGTTTTTAATTCTGGCAAAACTGAATGGGGTAGGGATAGTTTCCAACATTGGTTTCCACCCCTTGGACCTGAGGTTTTGTATCAAAGGCCTGCAACAATGATTGCAATACAATCAAAGTTTTATGTCATACTAACACGCAAACAATCCCACGGCTTCCTTTTTTAAAGGCCTATCTAGTCCACTACCACATTTCCCACAATGGAAGAAGAAACAGAATAATAGTTTCTCAGTGTTGTTTCCCACTGGGAACCTATTCACATGTTGCCTCTGCTCCTGGAAATAATACATAGCAGTCATAATGTCTATCTTCCATAAATTTGTTGACATCTCACTTTTAAAGCTGCCTGTAATGGATAACAATTCTATTTTGGTGGGCATCTTAGTAGAATCAAGTAATGGCCTTTCCACACTGAGAAGGGGACATTTATTTCAGCGACAGCCACACTTTGGATGGCAATATTTTAAGGAATTCTGGGAGTTGTTAGCAACATTTGGCGGTAACTGTGTAGATTTCTCACTCCTTCTGTAGAAAATGGGATTACACAATCTTTTGTTGCTTTGTGAAAACCTATAATAAGTTACTTATCCTTCTAAATAACAATCTTAGACCCTTAATCTAATATATTGGTCCTGTGTGTTACTATTTTATTGGAAGTGCTTTTTCTTGCTTTGGAAAAAAATAGCACTTCAGAAATCCCCTTTTAATAATAAAAAAGTTAACTACCAAAGCAAACTTGCTTATGGAAAGAAGTTTGCTTCGAGAGGACAGATAGAGACATAAAACTGTGCAATCTACTGAGCTGAACACTTTAATGATGGTCTGATAATGGTAGAATGTTTTTGTCTAAATATACAAAAGTTTGAAAGTAATGGGCTGTGAAAAAAAGAGCCATTTGGTTAGCATATTCTAAACTCTTGCTTTGGGAAGTTTGCATTTTTCTTCTTCTTTCTTTTGTAAGTGTGAGTTTCTTTAGTGACATGTCACTTGATTTAAGAGACTCATTTGGTTCCCTTAATTGTTATCTATAATGTGATTAACTCAGTTTTCAAATAACATCTGTCCTTACATATGAATAATAAATTAGTTTTAGTAGGGCATGGGAAATAACTAAGTTTGACCATCTTGAAAAACATGGCAATTAATTTATGGACGTACATCTCGTGTAACTTGACTGATTGATTGATTGATTAGGCATCATCATTGACTTTTAGTGACCACATAGATTTTATCTATGACAACCTTTCCCTAACCTGGTTCCTTCAAGTCTTTCAGTAGCCATGATGCTTACTGCAATATATTTTTTAAAAATCACAGCAAACGAACCTAATATATTTGTGTGTGCACAATACATTGTGTGCAAACAATATATTTGAATGCACACTTACACATACATATAGGGCTAATTTGAAAAGTTCTTTGATTTCACTACCCTAGAACTCCTTTCTGTATGGCAATGTGGGAAGTGCAAACACTCATACGGTAGTATGTGGAATAAAAGAGGCATAAAAGGGATTCTGAATTACTTCCATGAGACTAGAGCAAAGCATTTGGCATTGTTATGTGTACTAATAGTGATGATGCATGATGCCAGTTTTCAGATGAGGAATGGGGGAATTTCATAAGATGGGTAGGAGAGCCCCATTACAGCCCTTAAGATGGGTGGTATTTCAATATATGGAGATGATGACCAATGGGACCAAATGGGTCTGATCTGATCTGAAGAAAGCTAAAACTATTATATATTAATATGACACTTTTGCATATTTGTGTTGTGATTTCTGTCCATAGAGTTCTTTTATGGAATCAAGCAACTATACTTTGATTTGAATTTGCAGTAGTAGAACTACTCTTGATGTCATCTGTTGGATTTAAGTTGAAACACTATAGAAGTCTGGCTCTTCCAACCGGCATGAGGTTCTGATGGGGCCATGTCATAGTGGAGGTAATTAGTGGATTAAATAGAAGATGCCACTTCTACCCTGTCATATACTGGCCCTTACTTTAGCTAATTCTCTATTAATTCTAATATTATATTTATTTTTTTAATACTATTATATTGTTGATTTTATTATGTTGTGTCAGGGTAATGATGATTTAATAGCTGACCAGCTGCTGTAAGGATGTAAAACGAGATGATAACATGAGGATGAGTGAGCAGGATTGCTGCCACTTTAAGAAGCTGTACATGTGAGGATGTATCTTTCTCCTCTTGTATTTCTCGCTTCATGTTCTATCTACATTGTAGTTCTCTGTGTAGAGCTGAAGATTGATTGTTGGTCTGGTATTTGCCTAACATGTGTATGTATATATAGGTCTTGTATATAAACCACTGTTTGAAAGACAAAACCTCTGTGTACTGTATTTTGCTCCTGGGTTGTCTCAAAATAGTAGTCACGCTGTGTGCACTCTGACATGTTGTAAGCCACCCAGAGTCATTTGATAGTAAGGTAGGGGGTATATTAAACAAATAAATAAATAAATTTTAATTTCTAAATATTGTGCCAAAGGCAGCACTGTCTATACGTTTGAATGTGTCTGGTAGTTACCAGCCATTCTCAAAGATGGTATTGTTGCACATTTCCCATTCAACATTCCCAATCATCAAAACATCTCCTTGTCTTTTCTTGAAAATTTCTCTACAATCCATTTTCATTATTTCCAAAACTATCTTTTAAAATGCATGCTTTCCCTTCTCAAAATTAACTTATTGTTGCTTAGATCCAGACCATAAGATGGAAGTTTATTAAGGTCATTCAAGAATGGTATGGACAATACCATGTTATCTTTGAGTGAGCTGACTTGACTATTTTTGGAATAATATACAAATCACAATTTATTGGCCTTATGTCCTTCACTTCCAAGTCTTCAGAGTGCCAAATATTCCCAAATGTTACTGATACAAAAAACATACTAAAATGTATGCTCCATCCCAAAAAGAGACCCCAAACCAAGTATTTTTAAAAGGCATACTCCAGATATAGTTTGATGTAAAATATCCAGAAAGCATATCCAGATATATTTTGATTTAAAATAAATATTAAACAATATGTTTAAATGTGATCTATAGGTTTGTTTGCTTATTTGTTTTTTTTTTTCAATGAAGATCAGTGCCAAAGAGAATGGAGGGAATACTGTCAGACGGAGAAAAGAAGAGGTCGATTTACCCATTGATGGCATATAATCAATCAATCAATCAATCAATCAATCAATCAATCAAAGAGTTTCTGCATTGAAAACAAACATTCTGTCACCCCTACAGAATAACACCACTGAAAATTGGCAGCAAAACATAAAACATTGGTAGCTTGCTTTCTCATTTTATGACTTTCACTGCCCTGCAAGATGCTCCAACATGTCAGTCCTGCCATCTTCTGGTATATCACAATATGATTACCACTTCAGGCAACACATAAGGGTGTGTGTGTGTGTGTGTGTGTGTGTGTGTGTGTGAATTGAGCGCAAAGTTTCTGTTGCTAAGTGAGTTTTGCCCCATTTTACAACCTTTCTTGCCACAATTGTTAAGTGAATCACTGCAGTTAGTAACCTGGTTGTTAATTGAATCTGGGTTCCCCATTGACTTTGCTTGTTGGAAGGTCGTGAAAGGTGATCACATGACCATGGGACACTGCAATGTTCATAGCTATGAGTCAGTTGCCAAGCGTCTGAAGTTTGATCACATGCAGATGCTGTAATAATCGTAAGTTTGAAAAATGGCCTTGTACGTTTTTTCTGTTGTAACTTTGAACAGTCACTAAATGAACTGTTGTAAGTTGAGGATTACCTGTATGTTTCTCTATTGGGTGGCCCCTAGATTTCTCAATGCATCAAAAGGTTTTCTGTAACCACAAATTGGAGGGTTCAGCCACATTTGGGAGGTACCAGGGTGCAAATGTTCTTAGACATTTTTTTTGAAAAATCTATCCTTTGGTCTTTTCCCCTAATTACTTGCATTGGGGTTATTCTTTATACTATTTATGTTGTTTGTATTGGTTGTCATGAATTGCACCAATGGGCTAAAACCAATTTTGTTGTATTTATTTTGTACAACGACAATAAAGGCTACACTATATTATAAAGCTAGAAAAAGCTGGGATATGAACCATTCACATCAGCATCACAAACACATGGGCTAGCATGAAATGATAGCAACCATAGAAATCCTGGAGATTCGTTTAGCATTTTTATTTTTTTGATAAGAAAGCACAGCTAGAGATTTAACAATTATGCAAAATGAACCAGGCTATGTCATGTGCATATCTGAAGTTGTCTGGGCGATGTATAAGACAGCATAAAAACAATATATAAAATTTAAAAAGATCAAGGAATATTAAAATTAATTAAAAGATGGTGTAGGGGTTTCAGATCTCTAGCCAGTCCCATTGCTGCATGCACATCTGGTGCTTCAAGCTAGGGCATAGAGTCGTGTTTTTACAGACCTTTTTGTAATGCCAGGAAAGTGCCACTCACAGGGTGGGGCCAATGGCAGATTAATAGCAATGGCACTTAGACTTATATACCACTTCACAGTGCTTTACAGCCCTCTCTAAGCAGTTTACAGAGTCAGCATATTGCTGACAACAAGCTGGCTCCTCATTTTATCAATCTTGGAAGGATGGAAGGCTGAGTCAAACTCCTGGCAGTGGGCAGAGAGTTGGCTTGAAATACTGCACTCATGTTAGATCTATTTTAGGGTTCACGGACAATGTTTCTCCATGTTGTTCTCAAAGTGTATAAATCATCATCACCAACATCATAATCATCATCATCAACAATAACATCCGCAGCAGCAGTAGTCAAAACTCTGCTACAAACTTTTAGGAAGCTTTTAGAAAAATATTGGGGGAAAGTTTGTTTTTTTCACAAAAAATGCAGCTTGAGAGTTTGAGCTTGGTCTGAATTGTAACTAAGGCTTGATCAATATCATAGACTGTGAAAGAGAACATTTCATCCAATTGACTGTGAATATTTAGCCTGCTACTCAATTAATAAAATAACCAGAATTTCCTTCAATGATCACCAAAAGAGAAATTTTTCAAAAGTTTTGATGAAATAATGTATCAATTTGTCTGCAAGATATCATTTTCATTTGTTTGTGGCATAAGTGACTACCCACAGTGAAATAAAAATGAAATGAAATAAATAAGAATTAAATTAATTGCAATTAAGTTTAATTTTTTTTAGTATCTATAAATTCTGTGTTATTATTGGAGCTATCCGAATGTTGACCGAAGAATAAAAATCTCTAGAATATTAATGTAGCTATATGTAGTTTCAGAATTTTTTTACACATATATGTAATGTGTTTTATTTTAATGAAAAAAACAAGCAAACTAAATTTGGCCATTTGTACTGAAAGTCAACATTAGTGCAATTATAAACCTGACTCATTGGTAATTCTGCAATGCCCATTAAAGGTCCTAACTTAGACCTAATAAAATTCATAAATGTTAACCTTAATGCTGTCAAACGTTTTATATAGTATACTTTAGGAGAAACATATAAAAGCTACAATGACCTTGAACAGATAAAGTTCTGTTTAAGGTCATTGTAGAGATTTAGATAAAGATCTTAAACAGCTTTATTTAAAAAAAAAAGATTCTCTGAGGTTAGGAAAATCCTAGAATTGGGAGATTTGTTATAAAAATTTCCTTTGTTGTTGCTTTTAACCATTTAATCATATCCAACTCTTGGTGACTTTACAGACAAGTGGTTTCCATGCTACCCCGACAAGCAAAGCTTCTTTCAATTGTTGTACATTCAACTTTGCATCAGATTTGATGATATTAAACTAGCATATTCTTTGCTTGCCCCTTCTTCTTGCTTCAGGAGCCATTTCTAGCTTCATTGCCTTCTCCAATGAATTTGCACGCATGATGTGGCCCAAATAAATCAGATGTAGTCTTATGATTTTAGCTTCTAGTGATGTGTCTGGTTTTATATGATTTAACACCTCTCTGTTATGCACAGAGGTGTTACACATGGTATACACAGTAATTTATGGCAACACCACAGTTCAAAGGTGTCCATTTTTCTTCGATCAGCCATTCTTAGTGTCCAAACTTCACATCCATACATCATTATATGGTAGACTATTGCTCTAACTAGCCTGCTTTTTGTGTTTATATCAACATCTCTGCTTTTCCAGATTGTATTCATGCTAACCATTGCAGTGCGGCCTAAGGTTATCCTGCATTTGACTTCAGGAATAGAACTGCCATAGCCATAGGGAACAATTTTGGATCCAAGGAAGATAAATTGTTGAACTAATTCAATTCCCCTCCTGTTGATTTTAAATGTCTCATGTCCATCTGCAGCTGTTGTCATTATCTTTATTTTCCTGATATTAAGAAACAATGCCACTTTTTGAATTTTCATCCTGGATTTTTTCAGACCTATTTTACAGTTATTCCTTATTTCCAGCCAATAGTGTTGTATCATTTGCATACCTCAAATAGTTTATGATTCTTCCCCAACTCACTCCATCATCAGGCACTTTCAGATCTAATTTCTGCATGATCACTTCAGGAAATAGATTGAATAAAAAAGGCGATAAAATACATTCCTGTCTCATGATTTTGAACGTTCAATAATTTTTTTCCTTAGCCACCATATGGGGTGGGGTGGGGTGGGGAAGATGGGAGGAAGGAGGAAGAACAGAAAAAAGGAAATAAAGAAAAGAGAGGAGAAAATGAGAGATTATTTCCTGAATTCAACTTCTTCTGTAAAGTCTCTGAAAAATATCATTTGAGCACATATCATCCTATCCAGGGAGATCGTCCACCACATTTAGAACACATGTGAGGAAATGAACATTTAAGCCTCTTAAAATGGCTTTTACCTTTCAAAGGGTTAAAGGAAACCTAAATATGCTGAAAACCTCTCAGATCACCGTGCTTTATTGTAAATTTAATTTTGGCTCTTTAAAATCTTCTAAGGCAACCCTTTTTCTGAGTTAAAATATCGCTGTTATAACTAAGACCACAGTTATGGCTTTTGACAATGAAAATTCACCTTTCCTAAGTATTTGGTATGCAAATGGAGGCATTTTAAATCCCCTTTCAATCATTGTGGAATTCAACTTTCCTCAACCCCAGCCACAAGGCAAGAGATTTTGAGAGTTATAATGCAAAACATCTGGTGAGTTACATCTGTGATGGATACTTCATGATTATCCACTATTTTTAAACAAGAGCCATATACTTTAGCGGTTCTCAACCTGTGGGTCGCGACCCCTTTTGGGGTCGAAGGGCCATTTCACAGGGTTGCTGAGACCAGCGCAACTCCAAAGTTTAGACTCCACCTCGCAGTCCTTGAAAGCCCTGTGGATAGGCTCCAGAATGTCCACGCAGCACGTTGCCGTGGCTCCACACCGTAAAAAACATAGGTGCACTGCACACCCTGGACAATTAGCCTCAGAGACTTCGTAATGGCGGGAAAGTGTTCCTGCGAGAGAAGAAGAGGATTAGGTCCTGCTCCGGGCTGTAATTGTGCGGGACATACACGCGGCTATGTTTTCCATGCTGCTGCCAGGTACTTTTAACTATATCTAAATCCACAACCAGACCTGTCATCAAGAGCCAAGCTCAGGAGCCCGAATTGGCCCCATTCACACAATGAAAACTTGCTTGCTAAAAGTACCATAAACCATGCACAAAGGAAATGAGCAAAAATAAAATGCAATGCAAGTAAACAATTTTAAAAATGATACAAGTGGAATTATTATTAAAAATAAAATGTAACAGAGAAAATGATATGTGTGAAAATATAAAGTTGGATTTCCTGAAATGCCACTCCGAGAACCCATCAGAGAAAGAAAATAAGCAAGGGCAACAACAGAAAGAAGGAAAGATGAAGAGGGAAAGGAAGAAAGGGTAAAGCAGAGGGAATAAAGGAGGGGAATCAAGAGTAGAAGAGAGGGAAAGAAGGAGGAGAAGAGAGAAGGAGAGGAGGAAAGAGAGGGAAAGAAGAAGGGAGGAAGGAGGAGGAGGGAAATGAAGAAAGGGTAAAAGCAGAGGAAGTAAGGGAGGGGAATTAAGAGTAGGAGAGAGAGTAAGAGGGAGGAGAAGAGAGGAGGAGGGGAGGAAAGAGAGGGGAAGAAGAAGGGAGGAAGAAGGAGGGAAAGGAAGAAAGGGTAAAGCAGAGGAAGAAAAGGATGGGAAGTAAGAGTAGGAGAGAGGGTAAGAAGGGGGAGAAGAGGAGGAGGGAGGAAAAAGAGGGGAAGAAGAAGGAAAGAAGGAGAGAAGGAGAGAAAGAAAGAAGGCAGAGAAGGGAGGTAGAGAAGATAGAAGGAGCAAGGTTGTTGCAAAATTAAATGGAGTGGCAAGAAAGTGACCTAAACTGTATTCTATATATTTGTAAGAAAATAACGATAAATGATTAATGATAATGATATAATTATGTGACACCTTTCCTGCGCGAGCTGCACTGGCTTCCTGTGGTCTATCGGGTGCGTTTCAAGGTTTTGATAACTATCTTTAAAGCGCTCCATGGCTCAGGACCTAGTTACTTCCGGGATCGTATTCTGCCCCATACATCCCTGCGACCAATTCGCTCGCACAGAGAGGGACTCCTCCAGGTGCCGTCCACCAGACAGTGTCGAGGGGCGGCGCCTAGGAGTAGAGCCTTCTCTGTGGCAGGCCCAGCCCTGTGGAATGACCTCCCTCCGGATATTAGGACTACGTCTGACCTCCACTCCTTCCGAGTTAAGCTCAAGACCCACCTATTCCAAGTAGCTGGCCTGGCTCAACCATGATCTAACTATATCGCTCCTGACGGGTTTTTATTAGTGTAATTTAATTGAATTTATTTATTGGGGTTTTTAAATATTGTGATTTTAATTGTTTTTATCTATCAGCCTACCTCCTCCTTGTATACGTCTTATACACGTCTTTGTTATATGTATGTCTTGTCCAGATATGTATTTTATATGTTTTATTGTACGCCGCCCCGAGTCCTTCGGGAGAGGGTGCGGCTAAGAAATAAATATTCTATTCTATTCTATTCTAACCCACAAACAGCACAGTTTACACAGCAAAAGCTATAGGGAGCAGTTTTTAAGCAAGAAACCATTTAAATCATCCCTGTGTGCACATGACCTACTTAAATTGTTATTTGATTTGATTTGATTTGGGCTGAAAATTAGTAATCACCACTCAGTGTTCAAGTTTTATTTGTAAGACAGAATTACAATGTCTAGGCAGCACATATTAATTGTTTCAGTTGAGTTGATGTCTTCTGTCAATCTGATTTCAAATGTTCTAAATCATTGTATTAACTTCCAATTTACAAAAAAGATTTACCTTTCTAAAACCAGTTTTCCTGAGTTTGGCACACATAATATTCCTCTATTCAACCTTTAAAATGAATGTATTGTTTTACACACATATATTCACCATGTCCTACAGTCCTAATCGTATGTCAACAGAACATGGATCAGGACTTTTAAAATAATAGAATACCTTAGTCATGTTGTTTGCTCTTAATCAAATTAACATTCTAAATTTTTGTTTTCTTTAAAAATACTCTAGGTTTTCTCAGCCTCATTCAAGCCCCTTTTAAAAAGAAAGAAATTGTGATGTGGTAAAGCTATTGAAAATGGAATTTATGAAACAATAAAATATTCTATATGATCATGGGATTTCAGATGTGTTTGCTTTTCATATTTCCAGCAAAAGGGATGTATTCATATGCTAGCTAGACAATTTGAACACCAAATGATCAACTAGTTGTGGTATTTATGTAGCCTGTTGTTAATTTTTAACTGATTTTTTTTCTTGAAAAACTAAATTGTTATGGCAATGAACATGAGTGCTATTTCCCATTTGAATTAAAACCTCTACCCCAATTAGTTTATGTGACTGGTTCAGAAATATGAACTGTCAGCTTGTTCCCACTGCCTATCTGTTGCTTGTGTAACGTTGATACTTGTGGGAGGTTGGAACAAAATGGTGGATATAATAAATGAATGAAGAACCACCGTACACAAAGTCATTTTGGTTCAGCCTAATGCCTTTTCCTGTATCTTACTACGCTGACTTAAGTCTTCCTTTCTACTTCCTTGTAGAAATTTAAAAAAAAAATCCCATTGTGTTGTACCATATCTTTCATGTTTTATTGATGGCTCTGTATAAAATTAAATTACATCACTCAAAGAGCAATGCAACTCAAATGCTTCAATCTATTAACATTTTATTGCTGGAGGGGACAGCTAGCTGGTTTTTTGGAACTGTGCAATAGATCCCAAAGGGCAGAGTTGCTGCTGAAAATGCTGAAAACGTAGCTTTCAATAAATATATTAAGTTGTTACAATTTGTTTATGATAGTAGTTCATTTGCGGTATAAAATTATTCTATGTTCCATTTTGTAGCACCCAGGGTACCCTCCTGTGGATTTAGTTCTGGCTTCACAAATATCAGAACACAATACAATCAAAGGACAGAAAATGTATTTAAACTTCCTAAAGTTCCTTGATCAGCAGTCTGTTAGAGGGTACACAATACCAGGATAACATGTAACTTTATTTCAAGATTCCCAATGGATTATAACAAGGATTTTAAATCTTTTGGAAAGGGTTAGTTTATATTTTATAGCCAAATTTAGAAAGCAGGGTATCTTTTTTCCTTTCCTTTTTCATTATGGTATTCTTATTTTCACTCTTTATTTGTTATAATGAAGTTCGGCATATCTTTGGTGGCTTTTCTCTTCCATCTCTTCCTTTCTTTTAAAAAAGAAACACCTGTAAGAATTTATTTGAAACAGTAGATTGTCCCTGCATTTTTAGATAAGTATTAGCAGTAATTTGTGGTCTTGGGTGGATGGTGGTGATTGATTGATTGAATTAATTTATAGGATCACCAACTCAAACAATGAGATTATGAGAAGGGTACATTTTGGGAGCCAAAACAACCTGGGTCACATGGCATAACAAGATGCACCCATAACTAACTATACCACTGTATTCTGGACCAACTGAAGTTTCTGGATGGTGTTCATGGGTAGCCCCATATATATTATATTACAGTAGTCTAACCAGAAGGTGACTAAGGCATGAGTGATCATAAGCAAGGACTTCTGGCCACGAATGAGCACCACTGTGTTCAAAGGTCCTCCTAACCACAACTGCCACCTGCTCTTCAAGCAACATTTATAAATCAACTAAGTCAGAACAGGGTAGTGTCTCCCTATCTAGAGCCAGCTGGTGTTCAACTCAGAGTGAATCTGAATGACTTTATGCACCAAATATTGAGAACAATCCTCACAACAACCACATAGATGTATCACCAATTCCTCCCGACCTAGAAGAGACCAGATCACTCTGAAAAGGGCTACTAGCAGAAAACATAATGGGGTTTTTTTCCACACAAGGAGCCTCCCACAAGTCTCAATTGGATTGGCTCCTGGTTTTCTGACAGTGGTACTTTATGATCCCCCTCCCCAATTGCTCTGATAGCCAGAGAGTTGGGTGTGTGTGGTCATGATGAGTTTTGATATAGGCTCACACACCACCCTCTACATCAAAAGTTCTTGTTTTTGTTGGCAAAATAGAACTTTTTCATATTTCATACTGTTCAACTGTATGAAATAAAGCAATACTGTATCTATTTTCATGATATTCATGGGTATATTACATTACTCTTTTAAGTGTTGAGGAGAAGATATTTGCCATAGTACTTGAATTTTCTTGGCAGAAATCTGTTAGCCAGTCACCTACTTTATCTTCTACAATGTGATCAACATTTCCAGTTATTCCATATGCTATTTTATTTCTGACTATAGTGTTCATTTATTACAATTAGAATGATTAGAGAGGGCAAGGTTTGATATAAACTCAAACATTTTACAAGTATTCTATGTTGAAAGATTACAGAAGCCCTGAGTCCTGAGAGGCACCTATTTTTCAAATATTTTAATCAGGATTCATTTCTTCACTATTCAACAGTACTGTACATAACAGATTTTTCAAAAACACAAGTAATAAAGGAGTTATATAAAGTACGATGCAATAGAAGGAGTGGACTTTAGAAGGTTTTAAAGTCTAAGTAATATTACAATAATTTTTCTTCAGAATAAAATATGCATACAGAATAAAGGGCACATAAGCCTGAAAATTCAAAATATTTTAATTTTCAATATTGTTTAAAATGAATTTTTCATGTTCCCTATATGACTAGAGAGTGGAAACTGATATTGGTTCTTCCTTGTGCCATCTGCTTCTTTTATTACAATGAAAAGGGAGCAATATATTGAAAATAATTCCCTTCAATGCAATAGAATAAAATATGCAGAGCATCTAATTAGAGTACCATCTGCAGTAGCCGTAACCTGGAAATTTCACTGAAGGGCAGAAAATCCACAGCATATTTTTGCCTGTCACTTCTAAATTCAGGAAGGAAGGGGCTATCTCACTAATCAGGATTAATGTAAAAAATATATGTAAGAACTTTATGCAGAACATTGAAGTACCAAAAGTGGTATATCACAAGAAGATTGCTTCAGAAATTGTCCATTCTGGATTTCCCTATAAATATCAAAACTGATCTATTTGCACAGTATATGATTGGGACTAGCACCATTTGAAAATTAACCTCAGTGAATACATCATCACGCCTATAGACAGTTATTTCTAGAGTTTCCATAAACAAAAATCAGTTGGACAACGATGCCAAGACTAACTCAGGAGGCAGAACTGAAGAAGCTTTTTGTATGAGAAGCAAAGCATCTTTAAGAAAAAAACAAAGGAAGTCCAGTTGCTTCTTGAAAAAGCATATTTGGGACAACTAAGGAGGCAGCAACTAAAACATTAAAGGAGTAGGAAACATTGGAGTATTCTCAACATTCCTTCTGAGGACCAGCTGACTAGTATTATCATTAATCTTGTACCATCTAATAAATTGTAATATATGCAATTTATGGGAGGGAATGAAGTAGCAGTCTGAATAAACGTTCTAAATGCCAGAACTTTTAATACTGTAGATGGAACTTTCCAAAGGGTGACAGTACAGGGAATCCTCTATTGACGTGATCAATTCCGAATCACGGTAAAAGAAAATCTCTGTTCCTAGGAGGTCTTACTATTGATTTATTTGGATCCATTTATTTATCAAATGTGATGACAAATAATTCTGGATGGCTTACAACAAAGCTAAGAACAAATAATAAAATACTAAAACCATCAATGTAATTATTATTAAAAAAAATAGAAAACCTATGAACTATAAAACACTAAAAAAGAAGGAATATTAGACAAAAAGATGTTAATTAGTATTTCATCATACTTCACTTCAAATTTGGTTGCTTGGCAACCAGCATCAGAAGTGGTATTCAACTGGTAGCAGCGGCTGCAGAAGTCTCCGCCCACCCACCCCTGATGTAATGCCTGAGCACTGCACATGTGCAGAAGGCTGTGCACATGCACAAATGAGGCGCATGCACACACTCACATTTGTAAATTGGTAGGGAAGGTAAGTGAATCTCACCTCTGACCAGCATGTATTTACAATGTTGTAGTACCCCAAGTTCATGGGATCACTATTTGCAACTTTTCTCATCGGCTTCCAACAAGCAAACTAGCACTGATGATGTTACTTACTTAGGGTAATGAAATGTCTGCATCAAGAAAACAAGCAAGCTCAGAGAGCACCAAGGACCCCTCATGTCAACCCTGAGATACAAATATTCTCTTTTATTGGTACCACATATGTGTGTCAAATCTTCAAACAGTATGCAAATGGGAAGAATTTGTCTGCAGTCACACTTCCACCAAAGAACAACTTTTCTTCCTGCATGAATGCCTATGACAGCATACCCTATTTACCAGTGTCAGGTACAAACTTCCAATTAACTGCACAGCTGGATGCAAAATAGACCAAGAAAGTGGGCGAAAAATGAGGTGTGCGTCATAATCACAGATGCACACCTCAGATTAAACAAATATCTGCATACCATAGCAAACCTTAAAGAACAGTTAGAACAGACAATCACTAGCACTTTTATCTTTGCATATTCTAAGCAGTAGCTATAGTAAGAGCATTTAGGCATATATGCAACTCCGTAGCGCTTTACAGCCCTCTCTAAGCGCTTTGCAGAATCAGCACATTGCCCCAACAATCTGGGTTCTCGTTTTACTGACGTCAGAAGGATGGAAAGCTGAGTCAACCTTGAGCTGGTGAGCTTCTAACTCCTGGAAGTGAGCTGAATTAGTCAGCAATACTGTATTCTAAGGGTGGCTAAGTGGCTCAGGACTGAGTGGTGGCTCAGTGGCTAAGACGCTGAACTGATCAGAAAGGTCAGCAGTTTGGCAGTTCAAATCCCTAGCACCACGTAATGGAGTGAACTCCCGTTACTTGTCCCAGCTTCTGCCAACCTAGCAGTTCGAAAGCACGTAAAAATGCAAGTATAAAAATAGGAACCACCTTTGGTGGGAAGGTAACAGCGTTCTGTGCACCTTTGACGTTTAGTCATGCCAGCCACATGACCACGGAGATGTCTTCAGACAGTGCCGGCTCTTCGGCTTTGAAACGGAGATGAGCACCGCCCCCTAGAGCCGAAATGTGCGAGAGGAACCTTTAGCTTTGCCTACTGCATTCACCAGAGCATGTGGAGAGACTGGCCACGCTAACACTGATGATGTTACCTAATTAGGGTAATGAAACGTCTGCAAGAAAACAAGCAAGCTCAGAGAGCACCAAGGACCCCTCAAACTAAATGGAGAAAGCTAGATTTGCTTAACAATCATGTGGTTGACATAATGATTGCAACAATCCGCTTAAAAGCCCTGGCAAAAAGGTCATAAAATTGTTAAGTTGACTCATCTCATAACCATCTTGCTTAGCAACAGAAATTCTGGTACCAATTGTAGTCAAAAATCAAAGTCTATCTGTAATCCCAACAAACCAATTATGTTAAAAAAGAAAATTCCAAGAAGAACATGGAATAGAAGCAGATGTATTTAAATTATTCACTTGTTGCCTCTATGGCTATAATCCGATCAATCTTCACTGAAGAAGACCAGGGAGACAGTCCAAGGTGCTTTAATGAAGGCACAGTGTATGGCTTCAAAAATCTCTCTCTTCAGCTACTGTATATGCTTGGGAAACAAAATCCAGCCAATTCTTGTTTGGAAGATGTTAAAGTTTATTTAAAGTTTTTTTTTTTCAACAATACTTTCACAGTATTAAAAATGCCCATGTTCCTGCAGAGTATGACATTATTTTCCAGAATCTGGGTGCCTATTACTAACCAACTCAGTATATTTTCCTTCCTTTATTATCCCAAAGAAGTTTCTTACACTTTCCCCTTATTTAGACATAGCTGAGCAGAAAAAAAGGAAGTGAACTCATTCTTTGTTTCATATCTGGCCTTAAGGATTGCGGCTTGTAAATTGTGAAGGCATGCCTTAAATGTAAAAACGTACACTTCTTAACCTCATTTGGAAAGGTTAGATTTAATAATAACACGTATGCTGCTCTTTTTAAAAGCAATATGCTTGGAAATACACAGAGAATTAACCAAGAAGGCCAAAGAGTAAGAAAATTGAAAAAAAAATCTATTTGCAAAAACTTGTTAAAACTGAAGCAACCGATCAAAGAAATTAATTAAAAAGTTCCACAAGATGCACACTAAATCATTTTTAATAGGCAGTACAAATGTTCACAGTGTGGCATCAAACTTGTTCACTAGCACTCTTATCTTTGCATATTCTAAGCAGTAGCTATAGTAATAGCACTTAGGCTTATATGCAATTCTGTAGCGCTTTACAGCCCTCTCTAAGCGCTTTACAGAGTCAGCACACTGCCCCCAAAAATCTGGGTCCTCATTTTACAGATGTCAGAAGGATGAAAAGCTGAGTCAACCTTGAGCTGGTGAGGGTCAAACTCCTGGCAGTGAGCTGAATTAGCAATACTGCATTTTAAGGGTGGCTAAGTGGCTCAGGACTGAGTGGTGGCTCAGTGGCTAAGACACTGAACTTGTTGATCAGAAAGGTCAGCAGTTCGGCAGTTCAAATCCCTAGCATCACGTAATGGAGTGAACTCCCGTTACTTGTCCCAGCTTCTGCCAACCTAGCAGTTCGAAAGCACATAAAAATGCAAGTAGAAAAATAGGAACCACCTTTGGTGGGAAGGTAACAGTGTTCTGTGCACCTTTGATGTTTAGTCATGCCAGCCACATGACCACGGAGATGTCTTCAGACAGCGCTGGCTCATCAGCTTTGAAATGGAGATGAGCACTGCCCCCTAGAGCCGAAATGTGCGAGAGGACTCTTTAGCTTTACCTACTGCATTCTAACCACTGCCCCAGCACAGCTCCTGGTGAGTAGGCAAGACATGATTCAAAAGAGAGCGAATTCCAATCTCACCAGAAGGAAAACTAATTTTAATTGAAAAATGAAAGACATTCTAGGATGAGTCAAATTTTTCAGTTTTTAATGTCCAAACATTAGGGGAGCAAAAAGGTTGTGACATGCATCGGGGATTGTAAAGCTATTTTGATTACTTTAATATTATTTAGATGTGCTTGGTAAATAACTACATAAATATCATAACTTTTAAACATTTGTTTGTTTCATTACTCACTGGAGTAATAATGCTGAACAATTTACATTGTATATAAATCATTGCATCAGCTGACAAGTGGCTGTCTTTATAAACCTATAATGAAGCTGAAATGGTCTGGGCATTGAATGATAAAATGCTTCCTGCTAAAGACTAATGTTAAAACAAAGAAAGCAAAGAAAAGATCAATCAAAAATTGAGATGGATGGCTATAATGCTACCTTATAAAAATATTTATTTAAACTAAGACTTAAGTAATTCTATAGTGGTCCAATTATTTATGTATTTTGAAATTAAACATTAAATAGGTAGCATTTAAATATGGGGAGATGTTACTTTGAGAAATGTCCATGCCATTTTGTTGTTGATAGTGTTTTGGAGTAGAGTGAATAAATTATATTTGTCTACTTCCCTAAAATCACAAGATTCATCCCTTGCAAATTTATCTCCGGCTCACCAAATATATAATCTGGAAATATTCTGCCTTCAGCTGAATGATTTTCTACTCAAAACCCTGGAGAATGTTATGAATCTGTCAGTACAATTCGTAATGTGAAGCATATGTATCTGTCATGCTGTTTTCAAGTTTGAGTACAGCAATAAAATTTTTTGCAGAGTCTAAAACTTCAGGTAAAGTTGGCCTCACAGAGCAAAGAGGGTCATATCTCTGTTTAGTGGCATGTTTTAAGAAAACAGTCTACTGCACACAGTAGAAACATAGACAGCCCAACATCTGAGAAATAATTCTCACTGTAACATTGTTAGCATCAAAAAAGAAAATAAGAACAATATGGAAAATTCTCTTCTGTCGATGCTAATAAATGAAACCTCAAGGGTTTGTGAGATATTGTGATGGTAATTTCCTCCTTTCTATATAGTTATTTATTAAATGTATGGGCCACTCATCTTGCCAAGAAACAACTCTAGGTGGCTTACAACCAAGAAAAGCAAGATGAAACATTAAGCATTGCAATAATAAATATCAAAATTAAATATCAATGTTTTCTTTCTCACATACCTACAGAGAGAAACATCTACATTCCTGAGAATAATTCAGTAGTTGATCAATCTTAAGTGACTCTAACATATTCCTTGCTATCTTGCATAAATGTGGGTAGAATCAGTCTTATGAATTGGTTACATCAGAGGCCTATCTGTTCTGCAGGAGAGAACTTGGATCTAGTGGTTAAGGCATCAGACTAGAAACTGGGAGAACGATGAGTTCTAATCTTACTTTAAGTTTGAAAGTCAGCTGGATGAATGAGCCAGTCATTCTCTCGCAGACCACCTCACATGGTTGTTGTTGTAGGGAAAATGGGAGAAGGAAGAAGCATCAGGCACGTTCATCATCTTGAGTTATTTATAAAAATAATAAAGGCAGGACAAACAGACATAAACAAACAAAAACAAATAAATAAATAAAAAAATAAAGATAATGGAACATCTTCTTTCAGGAGCTGCGTTTGATTGGTCATTCTTCTTTCTGCCTTTAGGACATGTGAAATAATGTATCTCCCTGGAGTCCTGCTATGCTCCTTCATTAAGTGTGTGTGTGTGTGAATTCTGGAAGGTATGAAGAAAGAACATCAGACTAAGAGTATGCACTTCCAGCAGAGTCATCCAAGGTGTTCAAGGTCATTCTGGTTTTCCAGCTAAAGAAATACGCTATCTGGCACGAAAAACCAGCACTATTCTGTTAATTTACAGTCAAGTTGATTTATTGCTAATAATGCCTATATTTAAGAATCTAGTCAACTAGGCCAACACTAAATTGATGAATTCAAGCATTCATGAATTCAAGAAGGGCTGGACATTCGCTTGTGGGAACATAATGACTCCAGGCTGGTTCTTTTCTTGACTCTGTCTCAGGTTTTGCCTCTCTGTCTCCTATCCGGGAACCCTATATGCTGGAAAGCAATCTTATAAGGAAGGCGTTGGAACAGTGGTGGGTTTCAAAAAAATTTGGAACCTCTTCTGTAGGTGTGGCCTGCTTTGTGGGAGTGGCTTGCTGCCCATGTGACCGGGTGGGAGTGGCTTGCCACCCATGTGACCGGATGGTAGTGGCTTGCCACCCATGTGACCAGGTGGGAGTGGCCAAGACAATGTCACTGAATTATTTGCCCCAATGGATAAACTACAATAAGATTTCAATAACTACACAAAACAATAAAAGAGCTACTTACAGAAGGAAGAGGACTGTCCTTGCCAGTCTTCAGTATCACTGACTCCAATGAATGGCCTGCACAAAGAAGAGATACAGAAATGAACTCTTCCATTGCATGCACTGCATTAGGATGAAACAAGCACACAAAACAATAAAGACAGCTACTTGGAGACAGATGATCACTTTAGTGACAACATAAAAGATATAATTTCATATGCACAGGAGAAGATAATAAAAAAAATGGCTCCTGTGTTTTCAGCATGATAGGAATAAGGGGAAAAAAATCACCAACAGCAAGTTGGATTGACAATTATAATCACAATGGCTGTCATATTGGAACATCACAAGGGCTACGTTGGGGTCAGATCCCCCTAAAAAGGTCTTTCTATGTATTTCCTAAGAGGCAACACCTACTTGATGTCACATAATAAAAAGAATCAGTATTTTTCATCAGGACTTTAACGGTGTAATTTTATTTATGCTTTATTTAGTTTTCAATTTCTAAAATGTGTTGTATATTTCAAAATCTCGTTCTCTCTCTCTTTGTCTCTCTCACACACACATGCACACAATATAGACCTTTCTCTCTGTGCTGCCTATGACCACACCTGAGCCCAAAATTTCTGTTGTTGAGCAAGATAGTTGTTAAGTGAGTTTTGCCCCATTTTACGACCTTTCTTGCCTCAGTTGTTAAGTGAATCCCTGCAGTGGATCAAGTTAGCTACCTGGTTGTTAAGTGAATCTGGCTTCCTCATTGACTTTGCTTGTCAGAAGGCCGCAAAAGGAGCTAACCGGATCCAGGTTCATATCATAAATATGAACCGGTTGCCATAACTTTGCAGTTATGACCTGCAAAGGTCATAACTGCGAAAAAAAATCAGAAGTCACTTTTTTTCAGTGGTGTTGTGACTTTGAACGGTCACTAAATGAATTATTGTAAGTCAAGGATGACCTGTATTTTGCTTCTATACTCCCAAGTCTCATTTTGACATTAAGCTTGTCTTTTATGTTTCAGGCTCGATATGCAACTGCATTCAATTATATTGTATTCATTACCTTCTTTATTTTGCTTTATTTCTGTAATTTGCTTTATTTCTGTAATTTTGGCACACTGCAGTTACTTTTACTTACACTGAAATCTGGAACTTCTAGCAATTTTAGATCGCAGCTTGCCAACTTGTATCCCCAGGACTGCGAAATCTCTTATAGGAGAGTCAGAATTATTTTTCTGATCCCAGCAGCAAATTTCCTAAAAGGTTTACACCTCCGTTTATGCCGCATAAAAACAATAGGTAGAAATCTCAGAAGAAGGGGGGAAAAAAACCACGATTTCAGTCAATGACCAGTAAATTGCAAAGTAAAACATGGTGAAAGGCAATGAGAATCCATGTAATTATGAATACAGTAATAAAATATAACATAATATTATGAGCATTAAATCTATAAAATCAATTATCTAATAAATTAAATCTAAATGAAGCCTTCTATCCTGCTGTTTGCAAACTAATGTTTATCCCAAGATGCAACTAAAATAATGCTAATAAAAGACCATAGATACTTTGTTATAGTTAATGACCAACTAATAAACTAAAATGCAGACTAATAAAACAATTGATGAATATAAAATGCTAGGGCATTACGCTCTTGCAAACAGTCATGCAATTATCCCTTTTCTATATCTGCGGGCAATAAAACAGTGTTCTGGAACATGCAGAGACACTGTATCAATTTCATCAGATAATAAATGCCATAGATAAAATAAACGTGGATGTCCTGCAGAATGTGCTATTAATGATGTCAACTCTCTTGCAGGAATATGGCTATGGAATATGAAAGGGACAAGACAGAATAAAATGAGAGCGGTTTCAGTGCAAACAGTTCCATATGAGCAAAGCCATTTATTATAAGGATCTTTTTCCTGATCCATTCCAACAAGAATCTCCTTAATAAATCATGCTAATATCATTGCTTGCCTGTATTTGTACATTTAAAACCTGCCTTAGATATTTGACTGGACTGAGATTTAAAAAAAATATGGAACAGCCGGATAAACCCATACTGGCACAACGTTTTTTGAGAGATTTTTTAAAAAATATCATCTACAAGAAACCAAAGTTTCTCCGCAGGAAAAAAAAATTAAAAAGGCACCACAATTTAAAAGATTGGTAATTTGTGGTGGCGAGAATCAACGGAGGCATAATTGTAAAATTCACTCAGGGATGTGCTTCCGCATACGCAGAAGCAAAAAACAAGATGGCGCCGCCAAACCAGTCTGAACCGGTAGGAACCCACCTCTGCACCAAGGACCTCTTATTTCAACTCTGAACTATAAATATTATCCTTTAAGGTTATACTTAAGAGCTTTGGTGGCGCGGTGGTTAGAATGCAGTACTACACGCTGCTTCTGCTGAGTGCCGGCTGCCTACCATTTGGCAGTTTGAATCTCACTGGCTCAAGGTTGACTCCACCTTCCATCCTTCCGAGGTCAATAAAATGAGGAGTCAGATTGGTGGGGGCCATAGACTCTGACTCTGTAAGCCACTTAGAGAGGGCTGTAAAGCTGTATATAAATCTAAGTGCTATTGATATTGCGAAGCGCTATATTAAGCAATATAAAGTATTTTTGGTCTTATTGCTTAAGTCTTCTAATTTGAAGGGGAAAAATGGTAACATGGCCACATTTAAATTAAGGTTCACATTTTTGCTGCTCTTTGATTCAGAACTGTAAAAAAAGAAAGCAATTCCTTATTGTTTTCCCATTGAAAACCAATCAAATGGGTAGAGATACTTGTTAAATATTTTAAACCTTTTTAAAAAGCTTCACAAGGAGCTTTTTGGATCTCCCCACCACCACCACCACCACCATACACAGTTCCTAAAAAAGCTCAGATAAGGACAAGCCTTCTGCTGTAAAACTCTTGACCAAGAATCTGTTTTAATTCTGGAAATATTTTGGCATCTATCAGATATTTTCGTAATGATGAGTAGATACTCCTCAAAATGAAGTTGTGAGATTGCTCTCTAAACGGAAAAATTAACATATTGTTTTGTGCGTAAAGTTTGATCTAATAGACAGGCAATAAAGCTCAAGTAAAAGCAGAGAATATTTTGTCCAAATATTTTGTCCAATATTTTGTGTTAGCCATGCAGAATGCAACAGAATATATATATGAATAACTTAACATACCTGAACAACAAGGAATCTTGAAAAAAAATCCATCTTTATATTTGAAATTGATCTGGATGTATCCCTCCTATCTAGTTCATTAATCTGACAGAAGTATACAGATACAGTAAACCATCTAATGTGATGCGCAATTATGCAGAATATTAAAAAAAGGTCTAATTGTCCAATAACTCTCAGATATTACATTTTGTGTATAAGTCAAAGTTACATGCGCCTCTCTCTGTAACAACCATATGTCCCTAGAGATTGCTATAGCGAAGGAATAAGATTATTTCAGAAAATAATAAAACAATTAATTTTTCCAAAACTCATTTCTCATTTCATAGTTTGGAACTTTGGTTTGGTAATATTCTGCCTGCCTATTATTAAGTAATTGAGTATGTATATTCAAATCATAGCAGGGTCTAAGATGAATAGCCCAAAGATACTCAGATCCACCACATATGAAAGAAAATAAACAGGAATTAGTGATCAGATAAGATCCTACACTATCTACCACGTAGAATATTTTCTTCAGAAAAGCAGTACTTGACACATACAGTATATGCATAGTATTCTCTATAATAATATTATTTTGTAAAAAATGAATCTGTTACCAAAAGCAAAAACAAAGAAAAAATCATGGTCATTTGCTCATTTTAATAGATGATTTCCAGACTTTTTAAGCTATTTGTGTCTTATTCTTATAGCTGATATGTGTCCAACTGATTCTTCATTGTAACTTTTAGAATAATATACTTTATTAATTTAAAAAATAGCAATAGCACTTAGATTTATATAGGTTTTACAGTGCTTTTACAGTCCTCTTTAAGTGATTTACAGAGTCAGCATACAGATATAGCAAAATAGATATATTATTTAGATAAACAAATTAAATACTTCTTTTTTTGTGAGTTGTTGATGTTTATGGACCATTCTTTTACATAACTGAGGGAAATTTCTGTTCAGTTTTTAAAAATCCATTTTATTTCCATATACGTATACAACAGCAAGTCATGTTTTGATCCCAGATTACTTCAGAGTTAACCAGCAGGATAACTAATATTTTAATGATTCTAAGATGGTTTAAGAAAAACCTTCCTGGACTGAGACATTGGGAATGTTGTAGATTGCAAGATATTTCATCCTTTCATTGGCTATTTCCTTTGCTGCTATGCCTCCCACCTTTCTTTTCCACTAAAGCATTTGCCAATTACTTTGCTTCCTGCAGAACAGCTTTCCTGGGCATCCATCCATCCTTACATATATACATATAGTACATACATACCAGGGGTGGGTTTCTGCCAGTTCTAACCATTTCTATAGGAGAGGTTCCACAAATCTAATGTGCCGTTTAGAACCGGTTCCAACGCTCCCCCCCCCCCCCCCATCTGCACATCATCAAGTTGAAGAGCGAGAAGATGAATTCTGGGAGTTGAAGTCCACAAGTCTTAAAGCTGTCAAGTTTGAACACCCCTGGGGTTTTTTTCTAAAGGGTTAGGGGTGCAAGGGTCTTTTAACTTGACAGCTTTAAGACTTGTGTGCTTCAAATGCCAGAATTTCTGAGCCAACATTTTGGTTGCTAAGCAAGAGCATTGTTAAGTGAGTTTCACCACATTTTACAAGTTGGCCACACCCACCCAGTAACATGGCTGGCAAGCCACTCCCATAAAGCAGGCCACACCTACAGAAGATGTTCTAAAAACATTTGAAACCCACCACTGATACCTACATACATACTGTGCATACTTCTTACACATCCACCCACCCATCCATCCATGCATACATCCTCTACATACATACCAGTGGTGAGTTCCTACCAGTTCTGATCGGTTCACCTGAACTGGTAGTGGTTTGGTAGCCTGAGTTGCTGGAACTGGCAGTGATCCAGGCCTGCCCTCCCCCCGCCTGAACTGGTTCTCAGGTTCAACTTGTATTTTGCTTCTGCACATGTGCAGAACACTTTTTAATTGTACTCCACAGGCACGCACAGCGTGCATCACAAATGAACTGGCAGTAGTGACTGCCGGAACCCACCCCTGATACATACATAAATATTGTACATCCGAAAGCGAAGAGTTAACTCTTCTTCACAGTTCCAAGGCACCGAGACAAACCAGAAAGAAAAAAATTCTATAGTCAAAATCCAGGAAGGCCACGTAGCAGGGGAGGTTCCGGTGTCCCTACGAGAGAGTAATAAAACAATTCCAAAGGGGTTTTCTCAAAGGCAGTTTCAAAGGGCAGACTTCATTTGTAAATACAAAAACAAAGAAGGGCGGAAGCCATCTTGGCTCCTCTTTTCACAGGGAGAAGAAACAGAGATCTCTATAAAGTTTTTTAAAGAAAAACAGTTCAGCAATCATCTCTAGCAATTGTGATAATGATCTTTCTCACTTAGTTAGCTCAAGTGACGAATCAGACTTTGTTCTCTCTCCATTCCAATAGAGAGAGAGATAGTTCAAATGCCGCTTAATCTGAGGAAGTAAAAAGAAGAAACACCCCTCTCTAATCTCCCTTCAAGTAAGTTGAACACAAACTTACAGGAATCTGTTGCTTATCCTCTAATGACGATCGAAGAGATCAGGATGAATCCCCCACCACTAGCATCCAGCCGCACTTCTCTGGATAAACTCCTTCCTTCGGAGCCATTTGGCGAAAGGGCGGACAGCCCGAAGCTGTCCCACGCCCCCCCTCCACTCCCCGGTTCCTAGGCGAAGCTGAAAAGCACCCCTGCCGGCTGCCGCCAATTCCGGGGGGCTTCAGCAAGCCACCCTTCAGCAGGAGACCCCTCCAAGGCCCTCTGTGCTCCTTACGGAGCCAACCGAGGAGACGAGCGGCGGACAACACGTCCGTCGCCAGCAGGAACTGGAAGTCACTCAAAGGTTCATCTTGTTTTTTGCTTCTGCACATGTGCAGAACACTTCCACAGGCATGCACAGCGTGCATCACAAATGAACTGGCAGTAGTGACTGCCGGAACCCACCTCTGATACATGCATAAATATTGTACATACTTTTAGATGGATGGATGGATGTGTCCGTGTGTTGTGCATATTTGTGTGTGTGTGTGTGTGTGTGTGTGTGTGTGTGTGAGAGAGAGAGAGAGAGAGAGAGAGAGAGAGAGAGAGAGAGAGAGAGAGAGAGAGAGAGAGAGAGAGAGAGAGAAGTGAAATGGATATACAATGTTAAGGACTAGCAATTGTTCATAGTAAGACACACAATTTGCTATGTCCTGCTTGGGGCTGTTTCCAACCCAGACACTCTGTGACATCCCACTTGACTTTATTGAACAAATAAGATAAATAAAATAAACAAGAAGCTCTCAAGATGTGGTTTAAAGCACCAAGCTCTAGCATTGTTGTCACTTGCAGCAATGATTTGGTGGCCCACAAAGTTCCCACTGAGATGCTTGGATAGTAAATGACATCCCAGAAGCTTGTGTACGTCCTCATAAATTGATTTTTTTTTACCTGGCCATGTTTATCATGGCAACCATTTTGTGAATCAGTAAGAATCCCAAAGCTGTTATTTTGTGCACTTGCCACATAATATCGAAATTCTAAATGTGCTGAGAGCTATATTTTAAAAAGAAATCCTATTGTCTGACTGCTTCAAGCTGTTAACTGAGCAGTTACTGGGAACACTTAGTGCAGTACACTTCAATGTTTCCTTGGGACATACGTATTTGCTACCCAGTATTTTATCTTTAGCTGATGAAATGAAGAGTGTCCATCTTTCTTTTTACTAAAATTGAAATCTATGTCAGGCTACGTAGTTATTTCAAAACATTGCGGAGCAAATGGAAAAAGAAATTAACACAATTAATTTACTAGCAAATGGGAAAAAATTATCACAACACATTTCTCCTAAAGACTTGTAGCATAATTAATTAACAAATCTATCTGATTCACATAGTATGTTTTTAAGAAGGAAACACTATACTCTCTTTTTAAAAATAACATATATTTATGTTCAACAATTTTTTTCAATATCTAATGCCTAAGGATATTTATCAACGTAGTGGGGTTGTATTACTATTATCCTTCTCATCTTTCCTATTATCTTCTCCAATTGGTATCTATGATTATTACTTAGTTTGTGTGTACACACTGAGACCTGGTGCGCTGGAAACATACTCCGTATGTGTCTAATCACACTGGGCTAATAAAATATATTGTATTCTATTCATTTCCTTTCTAGATAAAATTCTTAAAATATCTGGAATATTGCAGTGTTTTATTAATTTTGTTATCTTCCGCTTATCCAATAAATACCAATTACCATATTTTTCAGAGTATAAGACGCACCCTTTTCCCTCTAAAACGAGGCTGAAAATCTGGGTGCGTCTTATACACCGAATACAGCATTTTTTGCCTCCTGAAGCCCCACCCACTTCACCAAAGGGCCATGCATACCCTTATGGAGGCTTTCAGACAGCTCCTGGGGGCTGGGGAGGGCAGAAATTAGCAAAAAATGGGCCATTTTTTGCCTCCCCAGCCCCCAACAGCACTCTATAAGTCTCCATAAGGCCATGCATGCAATTTTTTTGACAACCGTTTCTGCGAAAAATGGGACATTTTTTGCTTTTTTTGCCCCCCTCTCCCAGGAGCACTCTGCAAGCCCCCCAAGGCCTTTTATTTGAAAAACAACGGGTCTGTTTTTGGAAAAAATGAGCCGTTTTGGGGAGGTTTGCAGAGTGCAAAAATCTTTTTTTTTCCTTTTGGAAAACTGTTTAGTTAGAGTGGTTGATGAGTTTTAGGCACTACAGGTTGTCAGCGATTTCCTTCTCCAGCACAAGAATAAATACACCTGAAAACATCTACCTACTGACTCTCTCTCCCTCCCTACCTACCTACTGTATTTATCCCCCACTCTCTCTATTTGTCTCTCTCCCTATCCCTTTATCTACCTACCTGCCTACGCTCTCTCTCCCCCATAACTATCTACTGCATTTCTCTCTCTCTATTTTTCTCTCTCTATCCCTTTACCTACCAACCTACCTACTCTCTCTCCCTCACCCTACCTATCTACTGTATTTCTCTCTATCTCTCTCTATTTCTCTATCTATCCCTCTACCTCCCTACCTACCTACATCTCTCTCCTTAGCTACTGTATTTTGAAGAAGTGTGGGGAAAGACGAGGCTTGACACAAAGAGGAACGTCCAACTCTGTTTTATTCACAAGAAGCAATGTCAAGTAATACAGGAGAGAAAATCACCCGTTCCTTAGCCTGACAGCTATTTAAGGGAAAGCTGTCAGGCCGAGGAACCAATCAAGAGATCAGATCAGCCCGCCTTCAGCCATGCCGCGCCTGATTGGCTAAGGCGCAGCATGGCTGTTGCTGGCTGACAACAGGGGGAATTCCCCGGTCGTAAGTCGGGGAGGAAAGAATACAATACTCCTTCCCCCCCAGCGAGTACGCATGCGTAGCAGTGGAGCATGCGTAGTCGCTAAGATAGGCTGGGCGGCGACGGACACGCCCAGAACGCCTCAGAACTGGGCAGACCGTCGGAGAAGGAGGTGGTGTCCGTGGGAGCTCCTCCCTGAAGGGAGTGGAGCTCCGGGCGCCATCTTGAAGGCCTACCCCAGCCGGAGGAGGAGGCGGAGACTCAGGAACAGGTAGGCAGGGCCGGGGTGGCGCGGCCGCTGGCGGGTTTGAGTCAGGGAAGTTTGAATTGTTGCGAGGGACAGGCTGGCCTGATTGAGGGAAGGCCAAAGTCGGTTGCAATGGCGGAGCTGGTAGCCCAACGGGGGCTGAAACGATGGAGGGCTGTGGAAGGCGGAAGGCGCCTGGAACAGTCTCTGGCGAAACTTCTTGCGGCCTGGGCAACTGCCACGGCGGGGGAATCGGGTGCGGCGCCAACCCCGGGGCCTCGGGATGAATTGGCGAGGCCGACCCTGCGGGGTTGTTGTGTGGATCCAAAGGTTCGCGACGCCTTAATTGATCCACGTGGCGGCGCCAGTCTGCACCGTCGGTGGTCCGGACCCTGTAAGAGCAGGGGCCGGTTACAAAAGTGACGGTGGCAGGCACCCACTTAAAATCCCCGGAGAAAGCCCTTGCCCATACTGGATCGCCCTCACGAAAGGAACGAGGAGGGGGTCCCAGGTTGCTCGGCTGTGCCTCAGAATAGGTTGGGTGCAACCTATCTAAGGTGGTCCGCAGGCGCCGGCCCATCAGCAGCTCAGCTGGGGTTTTGCCGGACAAGGGACACGGGGTGGAATGCTGAACCAGGAGGTAAGCAGCCACCCTCGTGGGCCAGTCGCCCTTGTCCATTCGGCCAAGGGCGTCTTTGGCCGAGCGGACAGCGCGTTCCGCCCGGCCATTGCTGGCCGGATGATAGGGAGCGACGAGGGCATGCCTGATGCCTTGGGTGGCCAGGAAGCCCTGGAACACGGTGGACGCAAACTGAGGACCATTGTCCGACACAACGACATCCGGCAAGCCGTGGGTGGCAAACAGGCGCGTCAGTGCTCGGACAGTGGCCTCGGCTGTGGTGGAGGTCATGATGATGAGCTCCACCCAGCGCGAGTAAGCGTCCACCACAACCAGGAAAACCTGACCTCGGAAAGGCCCGGCGAAGTCCAGGTGGAGGCGTGACCACGGGCCGCGGGGAATCTCCCACTCCCGCGGCGGGGCCGCCGGAGGCGCTGGACGGGAGACCTGGCAGGTCGAGCACCTGGCAACCCAGGTAGCTATCTCGTCGTCCAGACGGGGCCACCAGACATAGCTGCGCGCCAATGCCTTCATGCGCGCTATGCCAGGGTGGCCCTCATGGAGGCGAGACAGCACCTGGTCACGCAGAGTGGGTGGAATGATCACTCTGTCCCCCCACAGGAGGCACCCACTGTGAAGGGACAGCTCTAACTGCCTGGCCTTGTAGGGGCAGTGGCCGTCGGGCACCGGCCCCCCAGGCCACCCCCGCAGAACCCAGGTCATCACCTGGGAGAGGGTGGGGTCGGCCAGAGACGCTGCTGCCACATCGCCCGCAGAGAGCGGCAAGGCCAGGTCTGCAATGGCCAAAACAGACAGGCAAGGCACTGTCTGAGGATCGGAGACGGGCAAGGGGCAGCGGCTGAGGGCATCAGCGTGCCCCAGCTGCTTGCCAGGGCGGTAGACTAGGGCATACGAGTATGCCGCTAGGAACTCTACCCAGCGTGTCATCCGGGGGGACAGAATGGGAGGGGTCGGACGGTCACCGGCCAGAAGCCCAAGGAGCGGCTTGTGGTCAGTGAAGAGCGTGAAATGCCGTCCGTAGAGGTATTCGTGGAACTTTTTAACCCCGGACACGGCAGCCAGAGCCTCCTTGTCGATCTGGCTGTAATTTCTCTCCGCTGGAGAGAGTGTCCGGGAATAAAAAGCTATGGGGGCTTCCGAGCCGTTGGGGAGGACGTGGCTCAGGACCGCCCCCAAACCCACGGGGGAGGCGTCACACGCCAGAGTCAGGGGCATCCTGTCACTATATTGGACTAGGACTGCCTCTGACGTCAGCATGTCTTTGACAGCCGCGAACGCATGCGCTTCGCGGCTGCCCCAGCGCCAGGCTGCCGATCGGTCGAGCAACCGATGCAGCGGCTCGGCTAGTGACGCCTTGTGCGGCAAAAATGGCGCGTAGAAATTTAAAAGCCCCAAGAACGACTGCAGCTCCGCCTTAGAGGCGGGGGTGGGGGCGTTCTTGATGGCTGCGACTTTAGTAATAATAATAATAAGTTTGAATTTATTAGCCGCTCCCTTTCCAAGTAGGACTCGGGGCGGCGTACAATGGGGCATATAAAACACAGAAAATATATAAAACACATAGGCGTACATACAGAACATACATACAGATACACAAACACGGACTCGGAGGAGGTAAACAATTTACATCATATAGACAGTTAAAAGACCCGCATTAAAATACCCCAATTGTAAAAACCCGATATAAAATTAAGATTTAACGTTTAAAATACAATTTAAAAACGGTTAGGAGGAATAAGAATAATTACGATTGAGCCAGGCCAGATAATTGAAAGAGTAGGGGTGGGGTGGATTCCGTGGGCATCAATGGAGAAGCCGAGGAAATCCACTTTAGGCACAGCAAATGAACATTTGCTGCGCTTTAATTTGAGACCCGCGCCCCTAAAACGGTCGAGGACCTTCCCCAGTACTTCGAGGAGTCCTGAGCGGCTGGATGCAGCGATCAGGACATCGTCGAAATAGGGTACAACGCCAGGGAGCCCATGGAGCAAACGCTCCATGAGGCTCTGGAAGATCCCCGGGGCCACGGAAACGCCGAATTGGAGGCGGCGGCAACGGAAAGCCCCACGGTGGGTGACGATAGTCTGCGCAGCCGCCGCTTCGTCATCCACCGGGAGCTGCTGGTAGGCCTGCGCCATGTCCAGTTTCGCAAAAATACAGCCCTGCCCCAGGGAGTGGAGCAGGTGCTGTACGACAGGGACTGGATAGGGGTTTGCCTGAAGGGCCAAATTGATGGTTGACTTAAAATCGGCGCAGAGGCGTATGGAACCGTCGGCCTTCACAGGGACCACTATTGGGGTCTCCCAACGCGAGTAGTCAACAGGCTCCAATACACCCTGCGCCAACAAGCGGTCAATCTCCTCATCAACTTTGGCCCTTAAGGCAAAAGGCACCCTGCGGGCCTTCAGCCTAATGGGAGCAACCTGGGGATCTAAGTTAAGAGAGATGGGGGTGCCCTTGTATAGTCCCAGCTGGCCGTCAAAGATGTCCGCGTAGGCGGAGATGACAGCAGCTACGTCAGGGGGCGTGTCTGAGATGGAGTGCACCCCCTGTACGGAGAGACCAAGGGCGGGGAACCAATCTAGCCCCAATAATGCGGGGAGGGACTTCTCAACCACTAGGATTGGCAGGCACCCCGAAAACCCCCCGTATTCAACCCTGACTGTGTGACAGCCCAGGGTTGGGATAAGTGACCCCTGATAGTCTCTTAAAGCCACGGGGCTAGCAGACAACTGGCGTTTAAGGACGCCAGGGCAAAGTTTCTGGAAGTCTGCCCAGGCAATCAAGGAGCGGGACGAGCCGGAGTCCACCTCCATTACGCAAGGCGCGCCCTCAATGAGGACTGACGCCTTGATTCTGTCCGCACCTGCGGAGGCCTGGTAGATTGCCTCAGCAGGGGCGGCTGCTGGGCCTGGCTCCACGGTGTAACAGCTGGCTTTCGATCGCGGCTGGCGACGGGGCTGCTGCTGCGGTCCGGCTGTCATCTGCTGGCCTGTGGCTCCCTGGGATGGCGGTGGTGGTAGCACAGCTCGGCAAACTTGGGCCAGGTGCCCTTTCTTCGAACACCGGCGGCAGATGGATGCCCGGAATGGGCAGGCGGACCGGTCGTGGCTGCCTCCGCAGCCAAGGCAGGCTGTCACAGTCTGGCGCGGAGGTCGCGGATTGCGGCGGCTCCGCAGCTCTGCCAGGCGAGCCACGAGTTCTTCCTCTTCCTCAGCCGGGCTCGGAATGGGCACCAGCTGATCAATGAGGCAGGTCTGCGCTGGGGAAGATTGAAACGGGTGGCGGTCCATCTCAGCGACGGATTGCTCCGACAACTCCGCCGCCCGTGCCTCAGCGACCGCCTCTGACAGGGTGATTTCTGGCCGAGCCAGGAGACGCCTCCTCAGCCGGCGGTCCCTGATGCCGCTCACGAATTGTTCCACCAGGTTGTCCTCCAAGTCTGGGAACTCGCAGGGTATGGCTGTGGTCCGCAAGGACTGGAGGAACTGGCTGACGTCTTCGTGCGGCTTCTGGACGCACTGGCGGAAAGCGTACCGCCTGGTGATTTTCGATGGGGTCGGGGCGTAATGTCCCTTCAGCTTGGCCATCAGCGTGTCCCAGTCGAGGTCGTGGACTGGCACTGGGGCTGCCAATGCCCGGGCGGCGTTGAACATCGGGGTTCCGCAGCTACTGAGGAAGAAGCTGCACTTCTCCTCCATCGGGATACCCCGTTTCCCGTTGGCTCGTAGGAAGCACTCAAATCGCTCCAAAAATCCCGTCCATCCCTCTCCCTCGGTTCCGAAGGGAGCGAACGGTGGAAGCGAAGACATTGCGGCTTGAAGTTGTGCGGCTCGGGGAGCTAAACTCAAGCGGCTGTGTAAAGAGGTCGGGTTCCGTCAGGGTCGTCGCCTCAGAAAAATCCCACCTTCGTCGCCAGTGAAGAAGTGTGGGGAAAGACGAGGCTTGACACAAAGAGGAACGTCCAACTCTGTTTTATTCACAAGAAGCAATGTCAAGTAATACAGGAGAGAAAATCACCCGTTCCTTAGCCTGACAGCTATTTAAGGGAAAGCTGTCAGGCCGAGGAACCAATCAAGAGATCAGATCAGCCCGCCTTCAGCCATGCCGCGCCTGATTGGCTAAGGCGCAGCATGGCTGTTGCTGGCTGACAACAGGGGGAATTCCCCGGTCGTAAGTCGGGGAGGAAAGAATACAATATATTTCTCTCTCTATTTCTCTCTCTCTCTCTCTATCCCTTTATCTACCTACCTAACTACTCTCTCTCTCCCTACCTACCTACTGTATTTCTTTCCCTCTCTTTCTCTCCCTCTCTATCCCTCTATCTACCTACCTACTTTTTTTAAAAAATTGCCTCTTCAAAACATGGGTGCGTCTTATACTCCATTGAGTCTTATACTCCGAAAAATACGGTATATTTTGTGCTTGATTTTGTTTCGAATGATATACCAGGCATGAAATCCTCTTAACTTTGCTACCGGTTCTGCGCATGCACGGAGCATCCAATATGACTTCTGGGTAGGTGGATGGAGCCCCCCCCGCTGCTGCTACCAGTTTGCCTGAACCAGGGCGAACCAGCAGTACACCACCTCTGTGATATACGATATGTCACCAGATTGTAGGCAAGAGAATGGTTCTCCATCAAACTAACTCTTGTTCCTTTCTTTATCTTGCATTTGGCTTATATGACCAGATGATTTTTTTAAAGGAAACTCTGTTTATTAATATTTTGCATATAGTGCACTTCATCTTTTTTATTTCTAGTAGTCTTTTTATTTTGTAAAAATGATCCTGGAAGAACTTTCATGACAGTTAAATCTGCTTTGCCTTTTCCATTTCATGTATTTTTCATAATCCTCTGTTACCTCACATATAGGAACTACTGAGCATATTCAGTACTCACCAGACTGTTTTTGGACATGTTCCTTACTTGGCCCATTTTCCCTACCAATTGTTTTCATACTGTGACAAACTTTTAAGTTATTGATCCTTGCATTTTCTTCCAAAGGATTGCCCCATTGTTGCTATCTAAGAACTAATTCCTTCGGGAATTCAGAATCAGAGAAGTTTTATCCATGAGAATATAGCAAGTGGAAAGCCTTTGTTCATACAATTGTGCCTATGTTTGCTTCCGTCTGAGTGAAGTTCATGTATTTCAGAATTCTTGCTTGTTGGAAAACCAACAGGCTTATAATTTCCTCTCTGCAGTGATTCTGATTTTGATTGAAATTATGTTTAGCATGATAACAGTAGCAGCTGT
This sequence comes from Natrix helvetica, assembly GCF_964273705.1. NCBI lineage: Eukaryota > Metazoa > Chordata > Lepidosauria > Squamata > Natricidae > Natrix > Natrix helvetica. The sequence continues at coordinate 70,782,940 of NC_138551.1, forward strand.
ATCAATTGTACCCAAAATGAAGTTGAAGATAATTCCTTCTTTTTAAGGCAGTACAATACTTATACAAGGAATTTATTATGGAATTGTGTCTTTTGACATCATTGTGGCTCTTGGTACAGTTTCTAAGTTTAGTGGACAATAAACCTGAAGTGCTAATCCAAAGCTACAAAGGAATCACAATCTTTATATGTCTGAATGTCAAGTTACAGTGTCACTTATTCTTTGAAAGCATGCAGTGAGAAATAGTTCAGATGTTTCAACCCAGAAGTGATGGTTCTCTGATTATGACTTGCTATTCTCATTTCTTCTCGGTCAAATATTGCTCTTACATATTTTATAGGTGATGATGGAAGTGTGCTAGAATAAAAAGAGATCTAAGCTAGAATTAATTATCGATCTTCCCATGTAATCAAATTCTCTTTAAAATAAGTGGTCTTTCATCTTTTATTTTCAATCAGAAAACATCAATACTATGATAAAAATGTCTATAATATTTGCTTTGCAGGAGCAAATTATCAGAACCCAGAAAGTTGTATTCATGAGTAGAGTTTTAGTAATTCAATATTCCTCACTACTGAACTATAGTACTTTCTTATGTAGAGAGCTATTCAAACAAATACAGCTATAATTCCCCTTTAAAATGCTGAATATAACTATAACTGAAAAAGGAGGGGCAAGGGGCATTCCATTGAGAAAACAAAGCATGAGTTATATCTTTCTTTCTCCTAAGTCCAAAAGAGCATAGGCATTGGAAAGTGCTTACAATGTTATATTATTCATAACTTTGGTGTCATACTATGAACTGCCCTGAGTCACTGTAAGCATAGTAATGAAAAAATTATTGCATAAATAAATAAGCTTTATAAACTAGCTTAGTTGGGGGAAAAAGGAATGACTCAGCCATGATTTAATTCAGTTAATAGTTCATGATGAGTTATTGATGTCAAGCAAATTTAATTCTGTCTTTTAACTGAATGGGGACAACCCACAACCTGCAAGCCATGTATAGACTAACAGTTTATGTGTGTGTGTGTGTGTGTTGTTCCCTGAAGCATTTTACAAGATAATGCCACTGAAGTGAATAATAGTATTTTGGCTTGGCTTGCCGTGCAATGCCTTGCCATGCCTTGCCATGTTTTGCCATATCTTGCCTTGCCTTTCTTTTTCCTAGTCTGCCTGTGGCTTTTCTGAGCCATCCATCTTTAGGTAGCTCCATTGGAATGATAAAAGAGTACATGGTTATTTATTTAATGTGCAATAATTGTGTTTTGACCGCTAACTATGGGTAAAGACATTTCCTATATCTATAGGCGGGAAGGAATTATCACTAGTTGCTCCATCTCAGATTGCAAAATGTCTGTGGTAGTCCAGATTAGGGCTATGAAGCACTTTCATAATATACAGAGTCCATGTAGGGGCAACTACATACAGTACAGTACATGGGAGTCTGATATGGAACATGTCTGGAATTCCTTAAATCAAAACATTTTTTTTCTGGGAAAATCAGCTGGCTTCAGGAATTGCAGGGATGTACTGTGTGAACATCCCTTATCTCCAACAGGACTTTTTGACTTTATGTGTGAAGTACTCCACTGCAGAGGTAGTCCTTGACTTACGACCACAATTGAACCCAACATTTCTGTTGCTAAGCACCAACAGTCAGTTTAATTGAGTTTAGCCCCAGGTTACAACCTTTCTTACCACAGTTCTAAAGTGAATCACTTCAGTTGTTAAGCTAATAACATGGTTGTTAATGGACTCTGGCTTCCCTATTGACTTTGCTTGTCAGAAGTGATCATATGACCCCGGGACACTGCAACCATCCTAAGTGCAAGTCAGTTGCCAAACATTCTAAATTTTGATCATGTGACCATGAGGATGCCACAATAGTTTTAAGGTGAAAAATGGTCATAAGTCACTTTTTCTGTGCCGTTGTAACTTCAAACGATCACTAAACAAACTGTTGTAAATCAAGCACCACCCGTACCAACCTCACCCTTTAGAGTCCCAAAGGTGCTTTTCAGGAGGCAACTGGACTTTCTTTTTTTTTCTTTTGAAGACTTATAGTTCTCATCCAAGAAGCTTCTTCAGCTCTGACAGGATAGTGGGGAATGGAAGGATTTATATTCCTTGCAGGCAGCTGGTCATTTACATCCTTTTAGAGGGTCATTGAAGCAGTCTCCACCGTGTAGTCAGAACTGAAGAATCTTCTTGGATGAGAAGTGAAACATCTTCCAAAGAAAAAAACAAGAAAATCCAGTTGCCTCCTGAAAAAACACCTATGGGACAGCCATGGCCTGAATGACTGACAATCTCTACAGACCTCATCCTTTATAGGAAATTCTGCAGTGGAAATGGACTGTAATTCTGCCCTGCCTTCAAAAAAAATGTTTATCAGCATATTTGGAGACAGAGGTTTGACAGGGTTTGAGATTTTCTTCTAAACAGGGCAAGGAACTTTTTGTCACAAGATGAAACTGAACTTGTAACAGTTGTAGATGGAAGCATTTCCAGAGATGCATCATTTGGTGACATTTCTTTAAAAGGGGGGGGGGGGGGACCTTTCTGTTTTTCTGTACCATACATATAAACTTTGATTTTTAAAGAAGAGGCAAATCACTTATATATTTACTCATGCTCCAAAAAGCATGCAAATTCTATGTTTTGGTGGTAGGACTCAATTACTCTGCAACATAAAGAATAAACAGATTTGATAGATTCTCATATTGGTCTGACAACCTCTTTTTGTACACATACACACTTCTTTTAGACTTTTGGCCTTAATTCTCTTCCACTCCAAACATTTAGCACACTGAAATTTCACTACGATATGAATGATGAATAAAGTTTATGACTTTTTTTTTTTAAAAAAAAATCTGAGCCTTTAAATCTGACGGCCATCCTTTGGAACTGTATTTATGGCATACTATTTTATTTTCTTGTATTTTGCAATTTAACTAGAAGTAAAACTAGCAGAATAATTACTTGGGCTTATTAAAACATCACATTTGGAAGGGAAAAAAATCATGTCTTCTGCTTGTTAATTTTAAAGATCTAATTCACTCCATCCAAACAAACTCAACCTCTTGCAAAATCAATCCTGTGCCTGTTTAGTCACAAACGCAAGATTAATAACCTTTTGGATTTAAATATGTTGCTTGCTGCCTTGAGTTACTTGGTTGGACGGAAAGATGAGATATAAATCAGATCAATCAGCCCAAGTAAATCTCCATGTTGACTTGCGTGAAACCTTTTGATAAATCAGATAGTCGTTCCAATGGTTCTCTTCCCTCACTTTGGTGCCAGCATGTTTTAGACAGAGGAAAGACAGTTGGAGATTGTGCCCAGAATCAGAAAACAGAGAGTGAACAGAAGCCTTTGAAAAGAACTGAGGAATTGTGAAGCTGACCGGCTGTGTTTAAAAGGATAAATTTAGCTAATAGTGTGGATCTAGTCCTTAGTATGTTTACTTGCTTACTAAGGAAGTGGAAGTGGACTTTCATTTGTAGATGCTCCTAGGGAATTGCAGATAGGGCTCGACGTAGGACCACAACTGAATCCAACATTTCTGTTGCTAAGCCAGACAGTTCTTAACTGAATTTGGCCCCATTTAATGACCTTTCTTGACAAGTTGTCAAGTGAATCATTGCAGTTGTCGAGTGACTAACATGCTTGCTAAGTGACTCTGGCTTCCCCATTGACTTTGCTCATCAGAAGGCTGCAGAAGATGATCTCTTGGGACACTTTAACCATCATAAACATGAGTGAGTTGCCAGGTATCTAAATATTGATCACGTGACCATGGGGATCAGCTGACCACTTTTTTCAGTGTAACGTTGTAACTTTGACAAGTCACTAAATGAACTGTTGTAATTTGAGGACTACCTGGTGTACTGGCAACAGGTCAGTCCCAGCCAGCAGTTTCAGAAAAAGACTCAACTAAAGTGTATTTCATGGTGCAAGGAACTGCCAACCATTTATTTTTGCTTGCATGTGAAAAGTTAAATTGCATGTAATTGGGATTATTTAGCGAACATTTCAATAAATCGTGGATCTAAGGAATGAACATGTTACAACAGGACAGTGCAACTGGACATGAATCTGGATTTCACTCACAACATATGAGCTAGCACTTATATATTTTTTTCATGTTAACTCTTTAATATGGATGTTCTTAGATTTAGAATAGCAAGAATATTTTGGTAGTGTTAACTAGAGCATACTTAAGTATATGTCTTCTATCACCATGCAAGAAAGATTGAGTGGACATGTGTAGTGATTTAATGTTGTGCTACTTAAAACTGGTGGCAAATGCTTTGTTTTTTTCCTGGTGGTATAAAATTAGACAAGCAGTTAGCAGCACTGCTCTGCTGGATCACAAATCTATAAAAGCAGCAAGTGTTACTCGTGAGACTTAGATGTAGTTTATTAAAAGCTTCTTGGTGGATGGATTCATTTGGTCCATGGGCATTCCCCCATTGCTTTCCTGATTAGGGAATGCCATATGTATTTACAAATGTAGGCTAAAAATACATTAGCAGGGGGCTATTAAAAATGTATATATTCCTTAATATTCTACCAACTGTGGAGCTTCTTCTATCTCCTTCTTTTTCTAATGAACATTGGTGTCCTGAGGCAACCACAAAGAACTTAATGATCAGACAATTTTAATTCATTTGTCTATGTTGGAATAATAAAACAAAGAAGAGAATCTCATGTTAAATAAATAGCACTTACTATCTTCACATAATGGTGCACCTGTTTGATTGAGATATAATTTGCTTCTGTGGTTATGAACACTGAGTTTGTAATGATGATTTTCTGATTGGGCTCTCCATGGCAGACTCATCCATTTGATGGAGGCAAGGGAACCCGTTTTTAATCCCACCCATCACTGCAAATTTTTCTATAGGAGAAAAATAGGGGAACAAAGAAGTATTAGGTATGTTTGCTTCCTTGAGTTACTTATAAAAATAATCAATGTGTACAAAATAGATATATAGCTATAATAGGGAAGGAAGGAAGGAAGGAAGGAAGGAAGGAAGGAAGGAAGGAAGGAAGGAAGGAAGGAAGGAAGGAAGGAAGGAAGAAATGTAAGAGTGCTAAACTTTGACACCGAAACCAAATTATTTGATGGGAAGTTTTCACTTATATACTTCTTATACAAACAAAATGCACCTACCATGTTGAATCAGTTATAATCATTTCTGATTTTATAGATGGAACAAGCAGTGTTTTATGTGTTATATATTGTCTATTGAACAGGGGAGGGGGGCTTGTCACCTTCAAGAATACCTTCTAATTGTGTCGCTGAAATCCAATTTTTTTAAAAAAGTATTAGAGAAAGTAAATTAAATACATCAGGGGTGAAATCAATTTACCTTCGCTACCAGTTCACAAATGTGAGTACATGCACCACGTCTGCGCATGTGCAGGACCTTCTGTGCATGTGTAGAGCATCAAAAATGGGACATGATGACGTCCGGAGCCTCTCACTGCCACCGCCACCAGTTCGCCCAAACCAGCTACAACTGGCTGAATTGGACCACTGAGACACATGCATAAAACTGTAGGTTTCAAGGTGATCTATATGCAGATTTCCTTGTCAAAATTACGCATTCATGCAGGGACATATTAAAGGGGATTTATAAGGAATCATATAAAAGTAATACAGACTATCTTTGATGCCACAAGGCCCTATCCCATTTACACTATGTTGGGAGATGCTAGATCCCTAATAAGGGCATAGGAAATTAGGACATTTGTATGTGTTGTATAGAACTGTCCCAGCTTGTATCTTCCTTACATTCTAAAATGAGATGTTTGAGAAAGGATGTCACGTATTATTTAATTAATATATAGTTTTAGTTGTTTAATTAGAACAGAAACAAGAAGGAATGTTTGCAAGACATTTTGACGCTGACACTCAAACAAAAAACCCTGAATGGAAGGGCTGCTACATAGTGATTTGCCAAATGCCTTATATTTAATTTGGCAAGTTGATGAGATGCGGTCTTTGGCAAATTGTGAACAAGACAGACATTTATGCCAATTACACCATCTTGTTTGCTGTTATAGTTTCTGTAGCATCTGAAGGCTGCTATACGGATTGAAAGCGAAGCACAATAGTTAACTGAAATTGAAATATTTCATTTTATGTGACTTCACTTTTGCATCCGTATTAACTTTATCTTGTGCTTGGCTATAAAAGAAGAGGCCCACAAACATCAGAATTGTGTGATAATCATGCACACATGTAAACACCTCTATTCAATTTCAATTCAATTTATTAGCGCTTATAGACCGCCCCCTCTCCCGAAAGGGACTCGGGGCGGTGTACAGTCCATGTCAAAGAACAAAATTAGAACAATTAAAATTACTACATGGAAAATATATATATACAAATATAAAATGGATAGATGCATAAGAGGAGGATAAAAGATGTGCAGGACTGTATTGCTAATAAATAATTAAAATAAACAGACATTAAGATCCCAATACCCAATAAAATTAAGACTATAGAATAATACCCTTAAAAACCAGTAAAATATAAATGCCAGGAGATAGGCGTTGAAATTATGCCAGGCCAGCCAGTCGAAACAGGTGAGTCTTTAGTTTCTGCCGGAAGGAGCGGAAGTCGGTGGTGTTTCTGATGTCGGGGGGGAGGTCATTCCAGAGGGTTGGGCCCATCACAGAGAAGGCCCTACTCCTTGGCGTCGCCCGCTGGCATTGCCTAGCGGACGGCACCAGGAGAAGCCCTTCTCTGTGAGAGCGAATTGGCCACTGGGATGTATGTGGGAGGATGCGATCCCGCAGGTAACTGGGCCCTATGCCATGGAGCGCTTTAAAGATGGTGGTCAAAACCTTGAAACGCACCCGAAAGACCACAGGCAGCCAGTGCAGCTCACGCAGGAGCGGTGTCACATGGGAGTACCTGGTACTCCCCATGACCGCCCGCGCAGCTGCGTTCTGGACTAGCTGCAGTCTTCGGGCGCGTCCCAAGGGAAGCCCCATGTAGAGAGCGTTACAGTAGTCCAGGCGAGACGTCACCAGTGCATGAGTGACCGTGCGTAGGGCATCCCGGTCCAGGAGGGGGCGCAATTGGCGCACACGGCGAACCTGGTGGAACGCCCCCCTAGCCACGGCTGCCACATGATCGTCCATTGACAGCCGGGCATCTAGGAGGACGCCCAAATTGCACGCCCATTCCACAGGGGGCAACTGCTCGCCCCCTATGGTCAGCGTTGGAATTAGCTGACTGAACCGAGGTGCCGGTAGCCACAGCCACTCAGTCTTGGAGGGGTTGAGTTTGAGTCTGTTGTCCCCCATCCAGACCCCGACGGCTTCCAAACACCGGGACATCACTTCGACAGCCTCACTGGGGTGGTTTGGGGTTGAAACGTACAGCTGAGTATCATCAGCGTAGAGGTGGTACTCAACCCCAAAACCACGGATGATCTCACCCAGCGGCTTCACATATGTGTTGAACAGGAGGGGCGAGAGGACCGACCCCTGTGGCACCCCACAAGTGAGTGGCCTCAGGGTCGACCTCTGCCCCCCTGTCAACACACATTGCGACCGGTCGGAGAGGTAGGAGCCGAACCACCGTAAAACGGTGCCTCCGACTCCCATCCCCTCCAGCCGGCGCAATAGGATACCATGGTCGATGGTATCAAAAGCCGCTGAGAGATCTAATAGGACCAGGATAGAGGAGCAACCTCTATCTCTGGCCCTCCAGAGATCATCAACCAGCGCGACCAAGGGTGTCTCTGTGCTGTGTCCGGGTCGGAAGCCGGACTGGCGTGGGTCTAGATATTCGGATTCGTCAAGGTGTCGTGGAAATTGCTGCGCCACCACATTCTCAACAACCTTCGCTAAAAAAGGAAGGTTGGAGACTGGACGATAATTAGCCAGCTCCATTGGGTCCAGTGAAGGCCTCTTGAGTAAGGGCCTCACCACCGCCTCTTTCAAGGCAGTTGGTAAGGATCCCTCACCCAATGAAGTGTTCACCAGGCCCAGAAGCCAGCCTCGTGTCACCTCCCAGGATGCTAGTACCAGCCGGGAGGGGCACGGGTCCATTAAACATGTGGTGGGCCGCAGCCGTCCACGCAACCTGTCCAAATCCTCGGGGGCAACAGAGTCAAACTCCTCCCAGAGTGGTCTTACAAGACTCACTGTTGACGGCTCATCCGTGCCACTGGAGGGGGCCCATCCGCTCCGGATCTGAGCGACTTTGTCCTGCAGATATTCCCCAAACTCCTCTTCTCTACCCTGCAAGGGCGCCACCCGCGCCCCCTGTGATAGGAGGGAGCGGGTCACCCTAAACAGGGCGGCAGGGCGGTTATCCGCGGACGCAATAAGAGCGGCACAATGTCTATGTTTGGCCGCTCTCAATGCCACAAGGTAGGTCCGTAAATAGGATCTTACCTGTGTTCGATCAGACTCGGAGCGTGAGGACCTCCACCTGCTCTCTAGACGTCTCCTATGGCGCTTCATCGCCCTCAGCTCCTCGGTATACCAAGGGGCTCGGGCGGATCGCTGCCGCACGAGAGGTCGCAAAGGCGCAACCCGGTCCATGGCCCCAGCCACCGCCATATTCCAGGCGGCCACTAGGTCCTCCGACCGAGCGCGGGTCAGGGCTACAGGTAGCGGCCCAAGCTCCGTCTGGAACCTCTCCGGTTCCATCAGGTGCTTGGGGCGGTACCAGCTTGGACGAGCTGGCTCCGCCTCCTCGCGGTGAGGGGTAGCGACAGGGAAGTCGAGCCGGAGACATGAGTGATCTGACCATGACAGGGGAGTAATAACTAGGTCCCCTATTCCCAGATCACTCGTCCACTGTTCAGATACAAAAACAAGGTCCAGTGTGTGACCACCCTCGTGTGTGGGGCCCTGAATTAATTGGGTCAGGCCCATGGCTGTCATGGAAGCCATGAACTCCCGAGCCACCTCAGGTGCTGCTCCCTTCGACGGCAGGTTGAAGTCACCCATGACCATAAGCCTGGGGATCTCAACTGCCGTCTCTGAGATCAGCTCGAGGAGCTCGGGCAGGGCCGCTGATGTATAGCGAGGAGCCAAGTATACAATCAGCAGGCCCAACTGCCTCCCTGGGCCCCATTTAACACCTAGGGACTCACAACTGGGTATCTGAGGGACAGTGAACTCTCTCGGTTCTAGACTCTCCTGAATAACTACCGCCACCCCGCCACCCTTACCCAGGGCCCGGGGCTGATGGAATGCACGGAAACCTGGTGGGCACATTTCCACGAGGGGTAAACCACCCTCGTGGCCCAACCAGGTCTCCGTTATCCCTGCAAGGTCCAGCTCCCCCTCGGAGATCAACTCACTAATGAGGGGGGCCTTGTTGGTTACGGACCTTGCGTTGCAAGGGGGATACTGTTGTAATAAATAGTGTGTTTGTTATTTTCATTCCAGGTTTTATGTTCAAACGACATCATTTCAAGGCTGGCTCAGCCAGCCAATTTGAGGAATGTCTTGATTAGGTAGATTTATCATTATCATTGTTATTATTTGGAAGAGATAGACACATTTTCCATTTTAGGTACCCAAGTGGCTTAATGAGGGGAGGATAGGACATTTATTGCAGAACAGAAAAATGTCACAAGTTGGCTTTGGTCTTATGTTAAATATGTGTCTAGCTTTAACTTAATAAAGAAGAAGATCATCTCTATTAGAATTACTGGGAGAGCTGTCAGAGAAATTCATTTCATCCAAAACGGTAGAGTCCCTGAAGATCTGTGTCTAACACAATCTTTTGCTGTCTATTTAAGCTACTGGTGAATATTCAATCACTCTACAACAGGGATGTTAAACTTGCATCACCATGGTGGCATCACATAACATATCATGACTTTTTCCCCTTTGCTAAACCGGGCGTGGCCAGCATGTGACGCATCTGGCCCATGGGCCGTGAGTTTGACAGCCCTGCTCTACAACATGGTAGCTACCCATTTCCCTGGACGCTATTATTCCTTTTAATTTCTTGCGCTCTAGTTGAGCACACACAGGTGGTCTTTGTTGCAGTCTCTGACTGCCTTGTTTAGTGACCGTTCACTCTTATGATGGTGATAAAAAGTAACTTTATGACCAATCCCTGCATTTATGATGTTTTCAAGTCTACAAAGCAAAGCTAAGCTGAAGTAAGTGTCACGCTTATGTTGAAAATAAACAGAGAGTCAGTTTGTCTGGTGGAAAACTTTATCTCTGTTTAAGAAACTATGTGGTAACCAGCACTAAATGACAATGATACAAAGGTAAGCAAATCCAGTCCTAACAAAGTTAACCCCATCACCGTAGATATATCATTACCCCACCCAGTTCCACCCACAAATCCACCCAATTACCCAAATGATACCCATAATTCCCAGCACCAATCACATTGACCCTCAGCCACCCTCAGCCACATCCCCACTCAGTGTCATCGTTGCCTCCTTCCTTATCGGCTGCATCCAAGTAGAAGAGTTACTTCAGGGTAAGCAGCTACACCTGAGTAGAAGAGTTACTTCAGAGTAGGCTCTGAAGTGCAGCTGCTGTCCAGGACTTTTTAACAGGCTCCACCGACATCAGAGAGATGAGAAGAAGGGCTTCGGCGGCGGCCCCAGTGGTGTTAGCGGCAGCATCGGTGTTGACAGCGTGTAAGCATGGCCAAGCCAGTGTGGCATTGGCGGCATTGGCAATGGCGGTGTGGAAGCCTTCATCGAGGCCGGGAGGAAGCAGCGCTATGGAAAAGCCACTAATCCGCCAATGTCAGCACGTGGGCTGACAGTAAGATTGTAAACCTAGTTGCAGTTTTGCTTGGTGACCACTTCACTTAACAACTGAGTTGCTGGCCCCTGTTGTTGTTGGTAATTAGCGAGAACTAATTATTGTTACTATAATTATGGCATTGCCTTTACTGTAGTTTTCTGTCCATCTCTCTATTGAGATCACACAATAAATAACTGGAGAATCGGTTTCCTTTTGCTTCAGCAAGTTTTCCCTTTGTGAAGACAAACAAGGTTAAATGTCTGTACACGTGATTGTTTTCATGTGCAGCCTTTCAGAAAATGACATAGTCATCAGATCTTATGAAGCTGTAGGAGCCTATGAAGTAAAGGGGGGAAAAACCAATCCATGTAATAGGATTATTGAAATCTTATTCTTCATTTGCATCTGAGCTAACAAAGTGTGACCAGATTAAGCTATTCTGTGATATTTTCTCTAGGTGCTAGGATATGAAATGTTGATTTTGCATTATAAATATCATGCATTAACAACTTGACCACATCTGCATATAGAAACATTATTTGCTTTGTGGTTTGGATGCACAATATTATAGTAGGTGATATTATGTAGATTAAAAGCTGAACATTTTGCAAAAAGAAATGAAAGACTGATGGTTTTTTTTAAAAAAAAATGCAAACATGGTTTTCAAGAAACAAAATTCCAGCGAAATGGAAAACGCATTTGCATATCTCATAAACTCAATTCACCAACTCCCTCCCTTTTCCCCCATATCAAAGAGTTATTTGATCCAACTATTTGGCATTTAAAAAATGCAATTGTCCCAGATCAATCTCTATAAATTATGGGTAATTTCATGTGCATGAAGATTGACATATCTTTTTGTGTAGCTACTCTCTGATGATCAAAAGCAAATACACCTGCTTTATGTCTTACCTTGTTAGATGATAAGATAATGAAATCATGCTAATGTGATTCAGAATTCTCCAGTGATCAATTCAAGCTATTTTTAAAGCTGGCTTTGATATTGGCTTGGCCTTTTTTTACAGACACCCTTTTAGCAACTGTTTTGTACATCTATAGTTTTTGACTATTTGATCTGTGTCTAGAGAGGTCTCCAGTAGGGTTAAAAATAGTCAATATATGGCTACAATAATACAGGTGCCCACCGTTGTTGTTGTTTTTTACTTGTGCCATGACACATGAAAAGGGGAATGACATCAATTATATAGTTATGGACATATTGACTCTGTTCACCCTAACCCTGAAAAACTCTTGATCATGCATGGTTAATTACTATGTGGGAACTAGGTGTTGCTCAGCTTTTCTTTTTCACCATTTAAACAAATCTTGGATCACTAGAAATCATAATTGAAAGCAAGCAAGCAAGCATTTTTTTTCCTGAGACACAACATGCCAGTTTGATGAGGACTGCTTCAACAGTATTCAAGGAAAGATTTTGTCAGGAAAACATGAATTTGTTTTGACAGCCAAGGAAGCATCTCACCTCAGATAAGATTATTCATCCATCTGTCTATATATTCCAGGATGGGACATAAAACTTATAGTGACATGTGTCATGAAGTTGCAGCACACACTCTGCCCTTTAAGTATTTGCAATGTGGTGTCACATCACAAAAACATAAGGTGGAGCTTATGTTATTTTGTCACAATGATTTACTGAATTCTGTGAACCGGAGAATAAAAATGGATATTTTCAAAATATTGCAGATGAATAGCACTTGGAGATTCCTTTTCTATTATATGGGTGTCTAGTCAGCTCCCCTTAAAATCCAAATGGAATTAGACTGAAGATCAAAAGAGAACCTGCTTAATACGTTTGTAGATAAAAGTTGCTGAAATACATGCATACTGAGTTTCCAAGATTCTCCAACTCCCTTTTTCCTTCCAATAAACCCACATAACAAGATTTTGTGGGAATGGAGTTTCCTTGATTACTAGAAGACTGCTTGACAAATGTATATTTTATCATTTTGGTGTCATATAGACAGCTATAGATGTCTTTGTTCCACATCACATTTTGGATACCCACAAGTTTACAAAGACTACCATAAATATGGCAGCAAAGGATGATCTTTGAGGCTACACATTTATATTCCATATTACTTTGGTATTCCATAATTACCTTACAGTATATTTTCACTCACACCCAATACCAGGGTCAAAAGTATCATCCTCACCCATTATCATACTTTCTCCAGGTCCCAGTTGAAAAAACTTGCTCACTTGTGCAAATGTCCTAAAGGAAGGAATCTTTCCATATTCTTCCTAAACTTTAATAGTGCCTAAACACTGTAGAAATTCAAACTAGAAATAGCACTTAGACTTATATACCACTCCATAGTGCTTTACAGCATTCTCTGAGTGGTTTACAGAGTCAGCATATTTCCCCCCAACAATCTGGGTCCTCATTTTACTGACCTTAGAAAGATGGAAGGCTGAGTCAACCTTAAACTGGTCATGATTGAACTCCTGACAATGAACAGTGAGTTAGCCTGCAATAAGACATTTTAACCACTGTGCCACCACAGCTCTTCTCATTTAATAACTTGGACATTTAATATGCTGTGAATCACGGATACTTCAAGATATGTGGCTTCTATCAAAAGGGAGAAAGTTATTTTAACATACGAAGCAGAAAAACGTAGCAATATCATATCCTATTTTCAGCAGTTCAGTCATTACACCAAATAACAAATATTTTGTTATCTTTCCATGACAAAGCAGGAATTTTAAAACAGTTGCAATCCAGAGGTAGTATTTAGCAGGTTCTGACCAGTCCTGGAGAACTGATAGCGGAAATTTTGAGTAGTTCAGAGAACGGGCAAATACCACCTCTGATTGGCTCCACTCCCATCTATTCTCTGCCTTCCGAGTCCCAGCTGATCGAGTGGAAATGGGGATTTTGCAGTATCCTTCCCCTGGAGTGGGGAGGGAATGGAGATTTTACAGTATCCTTCCCCTGTCATGCCCTCCAAGCCACGCCCTCCAAGCCATGCCACTCCCACCAACCTACGCCCACAGAACCGGTAGTAAAAAATTTTGAATCCCACCAATGTTGTAATCTCTCCCTAACTTATTTAGATAAAGTTAATATCTCCATAGCCATGTAGACAGTATGTGTAAGGAGTCAGTACCCATTTATGCAGAGAGCCCCTTTTGTGAGAAGTAACCAAACACTAGACTTTGTATTATAATATATGTGTCTTTCCTACATTGCTGTATACATTTATATAGTGTTGAAATAAGAAAACCCAGAGATGATGCATCAAAAGGCATATTATTACATTCAATTTGTTCACAGTTTTAAAACTAAATGAAATAGCCTTCCCTAACATCTATGGATATTGAGGATTTCAGCAGAATATATATTGAGATAACAGAGAAAAATAATAATAATAAAGAATCCTCTGATTCTCATATAATACAAATTTCTGTAACAGGGGAACACTGCACTGAAAATGACTGTTTGCCAATAATTGCCTTTCAATTTTTTTAAAGCAATTCTTTCAAACCTCAATAGGCTTCAAAGTACCAGTTATGGGAATTGCATCCCTCTGAATGTAAAATTCAATTCTATCTTCGGTCGCTTAAAATTTAAAATATAAATTTTAATACATAGTAAGAAATTGGGCTGCTGCTGCTTATTAGTTATGAAAGAATTCTACACCATGAAATGCCGTGCATATTTCCCTTGCTTCTCAAGACATTATTAAATGCAGAGTTTAATAAATAAATTAAGGAAAAGCCTGTATTACCACCCTAATTAGACTAATCCATCAGATAAAGTGTTCTGAACATTCTGCTTTATGCAAATGATTAATTGCTTTTCACTGGATTCCACATATTGGCATTCTTCTTACACACAATTTTCATATTTTTAGATTAGATTACTAGCCACATAAAGCAACAGAACAAAATTCATTCAGATTAAGATTTCTGTTTTACAATCAGAATCAGCCCTACTATCAGACAAAGTGAATGTATGTAAGCAAAAAGCACATTAGTGCTGAAGGAGAGAATGCTAGGTTTCATAATTTCTGCAAAGGAATGAGGAGGGACTCAAGAGGGGCAAATGACAAAACAATAGCAATAACACTTATATACCACTTCATACCACTCTCTAAGAAGTTTTACAGAGGTGGCATATTGCCCCCAACAACCTGAATCCTCGTTTTATTGACCTCATAAAGCTAGAAGTCTGAGTCAACATTGAGTTAGTAAGGATCGAATTCCTGGCAGTGAGCAGAGTCAGCCTGCAATACTGCATTCTTACCACTGCTCACATGTTCCAAACTCTGCCCCTTTTATAAATGTATTAAGATCATCAGGGAGCCAACCTCCAGGGCTGTGGAAAGAGAGCATTAGGAGCAGGGCTATCGTAAGGAGGCATAGGCAACAGAGTTTTAGTGGGAATCATGGTATTGCTTATAGTATCTCAATGTCACAGAGAGACTTTCTGTTGGAGTACTAGTCAAAAACTTTTTATCCTCCTGTCTCTGTCTCTTTCTCTTTCTCAAATAGATGTAGATATAGATAAAGATATATGATCTCTAATCTCTGTCCCTCATCTATCTATCTATCTATCTATCTATCTATCTATCTATCTATCTATCTATCATCTATCTATCTATCTATCTATCTATCTATCTATCTATCCATCCATCCATCTATCCATCCATCCAATTTGGTTTACATGTTGCACAAGAAGGACGCATGAGGTGCCGTGAGTGAAAGAGAACATGGCTTGATGGGATAACTGGCAAGTTGATCCATTAGGAATGGTAAGTTAAATTGAATGTGTGCTGTCCTAATACATACTGTACTGTTTGCATGTCAGCCAGTTGAATATACTTTACCTTTACCTTTATTTCGATTTTTATACTGCCCCCTCTCCCCAATACTGTATTGGCTAGCTACTATCATTGCATTTCTACTTTCATAACTCTTGCACTCTTTCAAATCCTAGCAAATACCAAGATTATAGGGTGATAGTCAGGGAAGCTGCTCTGTTTTGTTCTGCTCATCAGGTTTTAAAGCACTTTTTTTAATTGGTTGGCAAAAGCTATTTGTGCAACCACCTATTTGTCTTCTTTAATCCATTGATCCTAAAATGTAAAGAGAGAAGATTTAAGGGATTGAAATTGTTTTAAATGTGGAAAGCCCCATTGACTTAACATGGAGCGATGGATAGATAGCTAGATAACTAGATAGCTAGATACTGTAGCTACATAGAATATAGTTAGATATCTAACTAGATGATTGCTAGATATAGATAAGTAGTTGAGATACAAATCTGTGGCTGCACACACAGCCAGCACCAATCAGCACCAATCTACCAATTATGATACAGCCACAAAATCAATCATTCCACTTACTGAAACAAAGCCAGCACCCCATCCCCTCCCACCAAGATTTACAGAAAGACGGCAGCTCCGTTCCCATTTTAAGCCCAAGCCTGAAGATGGCAGGTGAGATCTTGCCGAAATGTTGTAAAGACAATCGAATACAACAAAACCAGCATATATATATATATATATAAGCCAGCACCCCATCCCCTCCCACCAAGATTTACAGAAAGACGGTAAGATTGAGATTGTTTTTGCAACGTTTCGCCAGGATCTCACCTGACATCTTCAAGCTTGGGCTTAAAATGGGAATGGAGCTGCCGTCTTTCTGTAAAGATTGAGAAATCTATTCGGGAAAAGACCTGAATACAACAAAACCACTATATATATATCTATTCGGGAAAAGACCCGAATACAACAAAACCACTATATATATATATATATATATATATATATATATATATATATATAGATAGATAGATAGATAGATATAGATATAGATATAGATATAGATATAGATATAGATATAGATATAGATATAGATATAGATATAGATATAGATATAGATATAGATATAGATATAGATATAGATATAGATATAGATATAGATATAGATATAGATATAGATATAGATATAGATATAGATATAGATAGATAGATAGATAGATGATAGATAGATAGATAGATAGATAGATAGATAGATAGAGATAGAGATAGAGATAGAGATAGAGATAGAGATAGATAGAGATAGAGATAGAGATAGAGATAGAGATAGATAGATATAGACTATATATATATCTATTCGGGAAAAGACCCGAATACAACAAAACCACTATATATATATATATATATATATATATATAGATAGATAGATAGATAGATAGATAGATAGATAGATAGATATAGATATAGATATAGATATAGATATAGATATAGATATAGATATAGATATAGATATAGATATAGATATAGATATAGATATAGATATAGATATAGATAGATAGATAGATAGATAGATAGATAGATAGATAGATAGATAGATAGATAGATATATATATATAGTGGTTTTGTTGGAGAGAGAGAGAGAGAGAGAGATAGATAGATAGATAGAGATAGATAGAGATAGATAGAGATAGAGAGTCCCTTTTTGGGAGAGGGGGCGGTCTAAAAATCTAAGAAATAATAATAATAATAATATGTATGTAAGTATGTATATATATATATATATATATATATATATATATATATATATATATATATATATATATATATATATATATATATATATATATATATATATATATATATATATATATGTATGTATGTTCTGACCCCCCTTCCTCCATTGCCCACACAGAACACACACTCCGGAACAGTACAAGGGAACAAGGTTTATTGCACAAACAGACAAGAGGTTCCGTGGCAGCAAGCCACCAAGACAAAACTCACAGGAACAGAACACAAAAGCAGCTATCCAGCTTGCCAGGATTCCAGACTAGAGCTTCTGGCATAAGTCTTCTGTTGACTGCTGCGAAGGGCGTATACAAAGTCAACCCTTTTATAACCTAAAAAGGACGCCTCCCAACCAGCAGCTGAGAGCTCTTTACCGCCTATAATTACGCCCATGCTCCTTGCATCTGTGGGTGCGCCAGTAAAGGGCGTCCAGAAACGCCCTGCTGAGTTCTGACTCACTGTCAAGTGAGTCTTCCCCGCTGCTCCAAGGCATGGCATCAGGAGCCCCCCTCCTCTGGCTCTCACCGCTGCTCCATGCCTCCGGCGCCTCCTGGTGGCCGACCAGACTCTCGGATCCCTGCTCAGCATCCGAATCCTGTCCAGGGTCGCCCATCTCCTCTGGAGCTGACTCGTAGGGACTATCACTCTCGGAGTCTGGTGGCAGCAGCAATGGCAACGGCTGGGCCACAACACTATCCCTCACCGCAGGGCCCTTCCCCCGGGCCTGACGCTCGGGATGCGGTCGGGAGGGAAATTGTCCATGATAGGCCCGCACCAAAGCTGGAGCATGCACATCCGTTGCATCGGTCCAGGTCCCCCGTCCGAGTCCGAGTCCGCCCAGGCGACCAAATACTGGAACCGACCCTTGAGCCATCTCGAGTCACGGAACCGGGTCACTCTGTGCGATGGCTGTGTGTGCACCTCACGCGACGACGGCAGGGGCGAAGAGGGACGTCAGAGAGGACAATCCGACTGCTCAGGGATCAGGAGCGAGCGATGGAACACCGGGTGTACTCGCATCGAGTGCGGGAGGGTCAGGCGATAGGCCACCGGATTGATAACGGCCTCCACAGGGAACGGCCCCAGATACCGGTGGTCCAACTTCCTCGTAGGCCGGTGGGACGGAAGATGCCGCGTGGACAACCACACGCGATCACCCACGGCCAATTCCGGCACCGCACGGTGAGACCTGTCCACTACTCGCTTGTAATCCTCCTTCGCCTGATTCAAATAGCGGTGCACCATCTGGTGAACCGCCTGAAGCTCAGGGAGGAAATCCTGCACTGCTGGGACCGGAGAGTCCACTGGGGTGAGAGGGAAAAAACGAGGGTGGTACCTGACATTCGCCATGAAAGGCGTCGTCCGTGTGGAGGAGTGCTGTGAGTTGTTGAACGCAAACTCCGCCACGGCAAGGTACTCCGCCCAATTGTTCTGCTGCTGGTTCACGAAGCAGCGCAGATATTGTTCCAGAATCCCAATCACCTTCTCCGTCCCCCTATCGGTTTCGGGATGGTGCGCCGAGGATAAACAAACTTGGACGTCAAGAGCGGCCATCAGCCCTTTCCAGAACTGGGCCGTGAATTGTGTACCACGATTGGAGACGACCCGGTGAGGTAGGCCGTGCAGCCGGAACACGTGCTGGATGAACATGCGGGCGGTGGCGCGGGCTGTCGGCAATCTCCGGCAGGGGATGAAATGCGCCATCTTGGTGAGCATGTCCACCACCACCAGGACCGTAGTGAAACCGGACGACGGAGGCAGTTCCGTCAAGAAGTCCATGGACACAGCTCCCCAGGGTCTGTCCAGGGTCGGCAATGGTTGTAGCAAGCCTGGAGGAGCTCCCGTCGCTGATTTGGCCTGTCGACACTGCACACACGACGTGACGTACGTCTGCACGTCATGTTGCAGGCGAGGCCACCAAAACGTACGGGAAACCAGGTGCAAGGTTTTGAACAGGCCAAAATGTCCCACTGCCGGAGGGTCATGACACTGGGAGAGAACCAATCCATGGAGTGGTCCTGTAGGCACGTAGAGTCGATCCTGATACCTCAAAAGATCCTCGTCAAAGGTCCACGGGGATGTCGGCCCTACCTCTGCCCGCCCACTCGTCGTTTCGCTGCGCATCCCATATCAATGACCGTAAATCCACGGGTTCCTGGATTGCAGCGAAGGACTCGACGGGTAGGACCATCAGGGGGGGAAGTGAATCAGCAGGGTCTGAGTACTCCAGATTTCTAGACAGGGCATCCGCCCTGTGGTTCAAGGCACTGGGGATATACGTGACCAATGGAACCGGGCAAAAAACAGAGACCACCGGATCTGGCGTTGATTCAGCTTCCGCACTGTTGTCAAAAACTCCAAATTCCGATGGTCTGTCCAGACTTCGACCTGATGCCTGGCCCCCTCCAGGTGATGTCGCCAGGCTTCGAACGCCGCCTTGATAGCCAGCAACTCCTTCTCCCAGATGGTATAATTGCGCTCGGAAGGATTGAGTTTCCGAGAGTAATAGGCGCAAGGGAAAAGGGTGCCATCAGGGGCGTGAGCCTGCAATAACACCGCCCCCACCACGATGTCAGACGCATCCGCCTCGACTACAAAGGGGCGATGGGGATCAGGGTGTTTCAAGATCAGCTCCTTTGTAAAAGCGCGCTTCAAGGCCACGAACGCTTGTTGTTCCATGGACCCCCAGTGAAACGGCACTTTCTTTTGCAGGAGCCGAGTGAGGGGCGCGGTCAAGAAAGCAAAGCTGGGATGAAGGACCGGTAGTAGTTGGCAAACCCAAGGAGTCTCTGAACGTCTTTCATCCGTTGAGGAGATTGCCAACTTCGTAACGTTGCCTGGCTCCATCGCAATTCCTTCAGGGGATATACGGTGCCCCAGGAACTCGATGGTGGTCTGCCAGAACTGACACTTCTCCAGCTTGGCAAATAAGCGATGCTCTCGAAGTCACTGCAAGACCTGACGCAAGTGCTGTTGATGATCCTTCCGAGACGTGGAGTAGATCAAGATGTCGTCCAGGTAGATGACGACAAACCGATCCAAAAGGTCCCGAAAGATATCATTCATAAAATGTTGGAAGACAGCTGGGGCATTGGTCAACCCGAATGGCATGACCGTGTACTCGAAATGTCCGTATTGGGTGCCAAAGGCTGTCTTCCATTCGTCCCCCGCCCTGACTCGGACCAGATTGTAAGCCCCACGCAAGTCCAGTTTTGTAAACAATGCGGCGTCCCGGAGCCGCTCCAACAACTCGGGAATCAGAGGCAATGGGTAGCGATTACAGATCGTGATGGCGTTCAAGCGCCGGTAATCGCAACAAAGTCTTAGATCCCCGGTCTTCTTTTTGACGAACAAAACCGGGGCAGACAAGGGCGAAGACGAAGGCCGGATAAAACCCCAGGCAAGGTTCTTGTCAATGAAGTCCCGCAATGCGGCCGACTCCGGTTCAGACATGGAGTATAAGCGGCCCGTCGGGAGTTTCGCATCAGGTACCAGGTCAATAGGACATTCGTAAGGCCGGTGCGGTGGCAGTTGGTCCACCTCCTGTTCGCTAAAAATGTCCGCGAACTCCGCTAAATCCGGCGGCACTGTCACCTCGGCCGAACTGGGCACCTGAGCCGCGCAAACATGACGGGTGTGGTCGACGCATTGCAAGGACGGGAACGAGATCCTGTTCTGCGACCAGTGGATCTGGGAGTCGTGCGCCCGCAGCCAAGTCAAGCCCAACACCACGGGGAAATGCAGACCCGAAGCCATGTAAAATTGGATGGCCTCCTCATGCTCCCCGAGGATCAGGCATAAAGGCTGCGTGGCGTTCTTGATGGGCCCAGACAGAAGCACCCGACCGTCAATGGTCTCCACTTGCATCAGAGGGTCTACCGGGCACAGAGGGACATGATATTTCGTGGCAAACGCTGCATCCATGAAGTTTGTGGTAGCCCCGGAATCTACCAAGGCATGGGCTGGAATTCCCTGCGGACTA